>NC_141874.1:134175680-134478710 GCF_056163025.1 Triticum urartu
GGGTCCACGAAGAAGCAACCACCCACAAAGGGTCCACGAAGTAGCAACCTTGTCTATCCCACCATGGCCATCGCCCACGAAGGACTTGCCTCACTAGCGGTAGATCTTCACGAATTAGGCGATCTCCTTGCCCTTACAAACTCCTTGGTTCAACTCCACAATCTTGTCGGAGGCTCCCAAGTGACACCTAGCCAATCTAGGAGACACCACTCTCCAAGAAGTAACAAATGGTGTGTAGGTAATGAACTCCTTGCTCTTGTGCTTCAAATGATAGTCTCCCCAACACTCAACTCTCTCTCATAGGATTTGGATTTTGTGGAAAGAAGATTTGAGTGGAAAGCAACTTGGGGAAGGCTAGAGATCAAGAATCATATGGTAGGAATGGAATATCTTGGTCTCAACACATGAGTAGGTGGTTCTCTCTCAGAACATATGAGTTGGAATTGTGTATGTGTTCTGATGGCTCTCTCCACGAATAAAGAGGAGGTGGAGGGGTATATATAGCCTCCACACAAAATCCAACCGTTACACACAGTTTTCCAATCTCGGTGGGACCGAATCAACAAACTCGGTCGGACCGAAAAGGTAAACCTAGTGACCGTTAGAGATTTTCGATGGGACTGACATGCAACTCGGTAGGACCGATATGGTTAGGGTTTGGGCATAACGTAATCTCGGTGAGACCGATTACACAAACTCGGTGAGACCGATTTTGGTAATTAGCTAACCAGAGAGTTGGTCAGGCAAACTCGGTGGGACCGATTTGCTCTTTCGGTGAGACCGAAAAGTTACAAAAAGGAAACACTGAATTTACATTGCAATCTCGGTGGGACCGAATCGCTCTTTCGGTGAAACCGAAAAGTTACGAAAGGGAAACAGAGAGTTTGCAATCCCATCTCGGTGAGACCGAGATCCCTATCGGTAGAACCGAATTGCTAGGGTTTGGCAGTGGCTTATGACAAGTGAAACTCGGTGGCGCCGGATAGAAAGAATCGGTAGGACCGAGTTTGGCTTTGGGTTTAGGTCATAAGTGGATATGGGAAAGTAGTTGAGGGTTTTGGAGCATATCACTGAGCACATGAAGCAAGAGGCTCATTAAGCAACACCTCATCCCTCCTTGATAGTATTGGCTTTTCCTAAAGACTCAATGTGATCTTGGATCACTAAAATATAAAATGAAGAGTCTTGAGCTTTTGAGCTTGAGCCAATCCTTTGTCCTTAGCATTTTGAGGGTTCCACTTTCACATCCATGCCATGCCAAACATTGAGCTTTCCTGAAATAGTCATCTTGGAATAGCATTAGCTCAATGAGCTATATGTTGTTATGAATTACCAAAACCACCTAGGGATAGTTGCACTTTCAATCTCCCCCTTTTTGGTAATTGATGACAACATATAGATCAAAGCTTCGACAAATGATAATAAGCATGAAATATATCGTCGCTTTGAGAAGTATGTGACAAGTAAGAGCTCCCCCTAAATTTGTGCATATTTAAAATTTGCTTTGGACTGCAAATGCACAAATAGTTAGAGTCATGGGTTACTCTTCCATGTCACATACATCTTGGTGGAGCGCTTAAAATGATAAGAATGAAATACATGCACTCATCACCAAGAATAGTGAATGATCACATAAGATAGATAAGATGATAATATTAAGCAAACATTAAGTGTAGATTATGATCAAACACATGATCATAAATGTCTCAGAGATAACGGCATAGTATCTCAAGCACTCAAAGCAAACAAAGTTCGAAAAAACACCAAATAAAGCAAGAGAGAAAAAAAGCAACACTCTCTCTCTCTCGAAGCCTATGATCTATACATTTTTCTCCCCCTTTGGCAACAAGTTACCAAAAAGTTCCTAGAAAATGCATAGTGCTAGATCGACGCTCAGGCTTGATCTTCTGGTGGTGGTGGAGTCCGGAGCACTCCAAGGACGAAGCCTTCTGTAGACGTGGTCGGAGTCGAGGCTGAAGTAGATGCTGGAGCTGGTGGAACTGAAGCTGTAGCTGGTGCAGAAGTGGTGGCTCTGGTGTCAGCAACTGGCACTGCATATGATCTCTGAGCTCTTGGCACTCTGGCAAATGCATCAGTTGTAGTCTTGCCCTTCCTCTCCTGCATATCATCCTGAAGTTGTTCCACTGTAGACTAAATCTCTGTTACTTTGACATCCAAGTCATAGAACTTCTGTTCCATGATTCTTTCTAAGCTCTGCTGATTCTGAGTGAGGGTGGCCAGTCCTTGCTCAATCCTTAGTGTGGATGCAATCAAGTAACCAAGCTGCTCTTGTTTGGTTTTCAAGAAATACTCAGATGCCTCCTCTTGAGTTGGCATCTTGGCAGCTTTCTCCTTCCTTGCCTTCTCCTTCTTTTCTTGTGCTTGTGCTGATGATGGTTCATTCTCAGTCATAACAACTTGATTATCGTCAAAATCTGGACGGATGGGCAGGTGTTCCTTGTCCAATGAGTATATGCCTGTGCCCATCTTTGAGTTGATGAGCTCCTGAATCTGTGGGGCATATCCACAACTCCTCTTCTGGTCTGCTGCAGTCCTCTTGATAGTCTCTACTATGAGGCTCATGACCTTGAATTTCTGAGGCACATCAAATACATGAAGCAAATTGATTGCATGGCCTCTGATCATCTTGTGATCACCTGACTTGGGCAACAGAGTGTGCCTAAGGATCCAGTTAATGGTTGGCAGCCCTGACAGAAGATAATGCACAGACCCAAACTTGAAAGTATCAAATGCCTCGTTTGGAATTTCCTTGTACATATTGGACATAGAGTTGTGGTCCATCTTCTTCTTGGCATAGATATCCAAGTCATCCTCATGCTCCTCTAGGGCATTGATAAGCTGTGCCCACTCAGCAACTGTAGATTGGTACCTCGTACCTTCAGACATCCAAGTTATCCGACCATCTGGATAAAAATGTGCTGTGGAGTAGAACTGCATGATAAGCTCCTCATTCCACTTTGTGAGCTTCTGCCCAACAAAGTCCTCTACTCCACATGCCTTGAAGCTGTCCTGCACTCCAGGGTAGTACTCTTCGTTGTCCTTGATGTATTGCCAGTCAACCCATCTCATATCACAGACTATTGGCTTCTTATCAAGCAGCACTGTCTCATAGAAGTCCTGCTGTTCCTTGGTGTGAAATCTATAGTCAACAGCAGTCCTCCTCCTTGAAGCATACGGATCTGCTTCTCTCCACTTCCTCAGCCCTAAGTCTCTCCTGAGCTTCATATCCTCAGCCACAGGATGAGCATCGTTGTGGTCTGGGATCTTGGGCTTGAGTTTTCTGAGAACTTGCTCTTCATCATCTTCTGCTTCAACAACAGTCTCAGGCACTGGGACCTTGTTCTTCTCAGTTGCAGGTATGCTCCTCGTATTTCTCTTTGGTGCAGACTTGGGCTTGGAGGCAGCTTTGGGTGCTTCTTTGGGCTTGGATGTAGCAGCCCCTGATCTTATAGCATCACCCATCAGCTTGGGTGCCTTAGGTGCTGGTGCAGCTACCTCTTCTTCTTCCTCTTCTTCCATGATGGAAGCCTTTCCAAGCACTCTGGCTACGGTCTTCTTGACCCTTTCCTTTCTTTTCTTGCCTTCAGCGGCAACTGGCTCTATGGGTGCAGGCTTTTCAGGAATCTGAGTTGAAACTCTGGCCTTTGGCATAGGCTGCCTACCTGCTGGACTTTTGATCTTTAAGCCTGGCTTTGTGCCCTGTGCTGGCTCAACTCTCTTTGATATGGCTTCCTCTTCCTCTGACACATAATCTTCATCCTCAGAATCTGAAGTTCTCTTCTTCCTCTATCTGGTGGCAGCTTTTGGCAGATTGCTAGGAGTACTTCTGCTGCCATCATCTGAAGAACTTGAGGGACTAGTGCCCTCACTCATCTGCACTTGCTGTTCTGACATGTTCTGGCTATCACTTTGGTCTGACATGATGAACAAGCTGACTGCTGACCCTGTGAATAGTTTATAGATGAGGTAGAATAGATGAGCATCACAAAATGCAGAGATTTTTGCAAAATAATAATTCAAAAACTTAGTTTTAGTTTCCCACTGAAAGCATCTCGGATCTACCGATTTTCAAACTCGGTGATACCGAAGCAGTTTTGGAACCTAAACTAGTGAACTCGGTTGGACCGAGTCATAGTTCGGTGGCACCGAGACTGCTAGGGTTTCACAGAGTTCCAAAATCGGTCACACCGATAAGTAATTCTCGGTCAGACCGAGTCTCACTTGTGCAATGGCATAAGCCAAATCAGTGGGACCGAGTTTTTCAACTCGGTGGGTCCGAGATGGTTTCGGCGGAAACCTAACCCTAAAATTTTCGAATTAAATCTAATCTACTAGTTCATTGACTGGATAGAAGTTTAACAAACGTGGCAAGAATCATGATGATCACAATGTGCTAAGAATCGGATTGGGGAAGAGCACAAAGATCGAGTCCATACCCTAGTTCGGCAGAGACTCGCTACGCCGGCAACGGTGGGGTAGAATTTCCGTTGACGGCGACGGAGACCAGCGACTGGAGGCGGCTGGCGGCGAGAAGACGATCCGGAGACCACGTTGGCAGAGCAGGCTATCGCGCGGGCGAAGGGGTTCGGAGAAATTTCCAAATTTTGCCCGTGACTATATATAGCCCGACCCTGTCGGTGTGACCGAGTGGAACAACTTGGTGGCACCGAGATGCAAAACTGTAGACAGTTATTGCAACTCGGTGTGACCGAATGCTTCAAATCGGTTGCATCGAGATCGAAAACCTAGATCAACTTAATGATCTCGGTAGGACCGAAAGTAGGGTATCGGTCAGACCGAGAATCATAAAGAGGTTTTGGAAGTTTAAGTCTATGACGAATCGGGGACTCCGAGCGCTCCTCACACAGAGTGGTTCGAATCTGACTTGATCAAATTTTGTGATGTAGCATGAATAGAGTTTGATACGAGAAAAGCATAGATAGCTAGAGGAGGTTCTTAGGCATTCTTGTCCATCCACTTGGCAAAAGGAAATAAAACCAAACAATCAAAACAACAAGTGGATGTCCTCGAATGAGTAAAATATGCAACCAGCATGCTCACCCAATAAGATGGCAAATGAAATATGTGACAAGACATGCACAACCAATTCTAGCATCTATCAAGCAATTTGCGATGACAAGGTCATCTATATATGAGTATATTGACTTAGGAGTCAAGTGAGAACACTTGATCATAGGTCATACTCACCGTTTAAGCTCAAGTGGGGTTACCACTTTTACATAAAGCATTGTTGTGTTCACATCTTTAGAGTTGCTTTAGCTCAAGTCTTAGAGTAAAGCTCCCCCTAGATGTGATATCCCCCCTTAGAGGGATGAACTAACCTCGGGTTTTGTCGATGATGACTTCATGTAGATGTTGAAGATGTGGATGCTCAATGTTGATGTAGATCACTTGGAGCTATCCATTTGAGTGAATTGCACTTTCAATACCTACATGGGTTAGTCCCACAAGGAACAAACAAGGATATCCATAGACATAGAGTGATGCACACACAAGATGATGTCCATGAAAACTTTTAGGTTACCTTGTCCCTTGTCTTACCAACAAGAGGGTTTGTGACTCCTTGAACTAGTGCAAGATGTGGAAGTTGATTGCACTTGTTCTTGCCAAAATGATAAGAGTGAAGTATGTTGGCGGAGTCACCCTCAAGAACTCTTTAGTTCTTCTTCTTTTGGATCCACACCATCTCGAAGGGAATCCTTAGAGTTGTAGTCGTACTTGATGAAGTGGAACTTGAAGTAGTCTTGGGAATCCACTTGACTGAGGTCTTAGGAGCTTCTTCAAATGCATCAATTTCCTCTTGAAGCTTGTCCTTGCCTTTTTGCTTGTAGTCTTGTGGTGGAAGATCATCTTGAGCTTGTGTCCCCTTGAAAGAATTATCATACTTCTCTTGTTGAGGAACAAACTTTGTCTTGGGGTATTGATCTTCTTCCCACTCAACTCCATTGGCATTGAACTTTCGTTCAAAACCAACACCTTGATTCTTCCGGTGCATTCCTTTCTTGCGCACAATTTCCTCGAATTGCTTACTCCCGGCAAGGCTTTTGTACACTCCTTTCTCTATAATTTCCTTCAATAAGCTATTTTCTTGCTCAAGTGTAACTTGGCTAAGAGAATCATTAGTGGAATCAAGAGAACTACTAGAAGCAACAATATTGGATTTAGCATGATCATTGTTACTGCTAGAGGAAAAATCTTTCTTGTTCTTGTTACTAGACTTGACTTGAGGCATGTAAGTGGATAAGAGTAAACGCTTGGCAATGTAAGGAGAACTTTTCTTGCGGAGATCATCATTGATTTCTTTTAAGAACTCATCCTCTTGCTCAAGATTGAGCTTTTCAAAGCGTAATTTCTCATGAGCTCTTAAAAGTTCTCGATGATCTTCGAAGATAGTTTCATGAGCTAACTTAAGAGTGTTTAGTTCTTTAGTTAGAGCCTCAATCTTCTCCTTATCATTGTCATTCGTTTTATCTTGATTAGCATGATTAATTGATGTTTCATCATAGTATTCATCACTAGAGTTGTTAACAAGCAAATCATCACCTAACAAGTCATCTTCATCACTATTGAAATCAACATACTCGGGGTGTGTTACCTTAGGACCTTTGGTCATGAAGCATCTTCCAATTCCTTCATTTGGTGAGTCAAATATGTCGTAGGAGTTGGTTAGCACAAGTGCTAGACCGGCAACACCTTCATCTTGAGTATCTTCGGAGTCGGAGTGATAACTTCTCTCGGAGTGGCTGTCGGAGTCGGAGCCGGATACCCATTCACCAACATGAGCTTGATGTCTTCGTTTTGTGTAGCTCCTTGATTATTATTCCTTCCTTTCCGAATTCTTGCTTCTCCGTGAGTATCTTCGTTCATAACGATCATCTCTACTCCTTCTCTCTCTTGGTGGTGATTCTTTGCTTCTTCTTTTTGGAGAATCTTCTCTTCTCTTGTAGGGAGCCGTACACTCATTGGAATAGTGTCCGGGTCTTCCACAACTGTAGCAGTTTCGCTCTCGACTAGAAGATCTTTTGTCATTGTAGGACCTTGACTTGAAGCTTCTATCTTTGCTTCTACTCTTGTAGAACTTGTTGAAGTTCTTCACCATTAAGCTCAATTCTTCATTGAAGTTTTGTTTCTCACTTGATGATGTAGGGGCTTCACATGAGGCTTTGTAGGCACCACTTGATTTGTTGTGAAGTTCCTCTTTATCCTTGAGTGACATCTCATGAGCAACAATTCTTCCAATCACCTCCGTTGGCTTGAGATCTTTGTAATTGGGCATCATTTGGATCAATGTGCACACGGTATCATATTTTCCATCCAAGGCTCTTAGAATCTTCTTGATGATGAATCTATCGGTCATCTCTTCACTTCCTAAGCCGGCAATCTCATTTGTGATGAGAGCAAGCCTAGAGTACATTTCAGCGACACCTTCACCATCCTTCATTTTGAACTTGTCAAGTTGACTTTGAAGCACATCCAACTTGGATTCCTTGACGGAGTCGGTACCTTCGTGCATATCAATCAAAGTGTCCCAAATTTCCTTTGCATTCTCAAGACAGCTGATTTTGTTGAATTCTTCGAGGCACAATCCGTTGAAGAGAATATCACAAGCTTGAGCATTGTATTGCAACATCTTCAACTCATCTGCGGTAGCTTCACGGTTTGGTTCTTTCCCATCAAAGAAGTCACCTTGCAAACCAACACACACAATAGCCCAAACGGCGGGGTTATGTCCAAGAATATGCATTTTCATTTTATGCTTCCAACTAGCAAAATTAGTACCATCAAAGTAAGGACCTCTACAGTGATAATTTCCCTCGCTAGACGCCATACTCTCCTAGGTTGTGAAACCAAGGCTATGACCACCAAAAGCTATCGAGATCAAAGCAAATGGAGACCAAAGCTCTGATACCACTTGTAGGATCGAAAGTATGTCTAGAGGGGGGGTGATTAGACTACTTGACCAAATAAAAACTTAACCATTTCCCAATTTTAGTTCTTGGCAGATTTTAGCTATTGTAGGACAAGTCAAGCAATCACCACACAATTCAAGCAAGCATGCAAAGAGTATATTGGCAGCGGAAAGTAAAGCATGCAACTTGCAAGAATGTAAAGGGAAGGGTTTGGAGAATTCAAACGCAATTGGAGACACGGATGTTTTTCCCGTGGTTCAGATAGGTGGTGCTATCCTACATCCACGTTGATGGAGACTTCAACCCACGAAGGGTAACGGTTGCGCGAGTCCACGGAGGGCTCCACCCACGAAGGGTAACGGTTGCGCGAGTCCACGAAGGGCTCCACGCACGAAGGGTCCACGAAGAAGCAACCACCCACAAAGGGTCCATGAAGTAGCAACCTTGTCTATCCCACCATGGCCATCGCCCACGAAGGACTTGCCTCACTAGCGGTAGATCTTCATGAAGTAGGCGATCTCCTTGCCCTTACAAACTCCTTGGTTCAACTCCACAATCTTGTCGGAGGCTCCCAAGTGACACCTAGCCAATCTAGGAGACACCACTCTCCAAGAAGTAACAAATGGTGTGTAGGTAATGAACTCCTTGCTCTTGTGCTTCAAATGATAGTCTCCCCAACACTCAACTCTCTCTCATAGGATTTGGATTTTGTGGAAAGAAGATTTGAGTGGAAAGCAACTTGGGGAAGGCTAGAGATCAAGAATCATATGGTAGGAATGGAATATCTTGGTCTCAACACATGAGTAGGTGGTTCTCTCTCAGAACATATGAGTTGGAATTGTGTATGTGTTCTGATGGCTCTCTCCACGAATAAAGAGGAGGTGGAGGGGTATATATAGCCTCCACACAAAATCCAACCGTTACACACAGTTTTCCAATCTCGGTGGGACCGAATCAACAAACTCGGTCGGACCGAAAAGGTAAACCTAGTGACCGTTAGAGATTTTCGATGGGACTGACATGCAACTCGGTAGGACCGATATGGTTAGGGTTTGGGCATAACGTAATCTCGGTGAGACCGATTACACAAACTCGGTGAGACCGATTTTGGTAATTAGCTAACCAGAGAGTTGGTCAGGCAAACTCGGTGGGACCGATTTGCTCTTTCGGTGAGACCGAAAAGTTACAAAAAGGAAACACTGAATTTACATTGCAATCTCGGTGGGACCGAATCGCTCTTTCGGTGAAACCGAAAAGTTACGAAAGGGAAACAGAGAGTTTGCAATCCCATCTCGGTGAGACCGAGATCCCTATCGGTAGAACCGAATTGCTAGGGTTTGGCAGTGGCTTATGACAAGTGAAACTCGGTGGCGCTGGATAGAAAGAATCGGTAGGACCGAGTTTGGCTTTGGGTTTAGGTCATAAGTGGATATGGGAAAGTAGTTGAGGGTTTTGGAGCATATCACTGAGCACATGAAGCAAGAGGCTCATTAAGCAACACCTCATCCCTCCTTGATAGTATTGGCTTTTCCTAAAGACTCAATGTGATCTTGGATCACTAAAATATAAAATGAAGAGTCTTGAGCTTTTGAGCTTGAGCCAATCCTTTGTCCTTAGCATTTTGAGGGTTCCACTTTCACATCCATGCCATGCCAATCATTGAGCTTTCCTGAAATAGTCATCTTGGAATAGCATTAGCTCAATGAGCTATATGTTGTTATGAATTACCAAAACCACCTAGGGATAGTTGCACTTTCAATATGCGTTGGAGCCAGTCGCCCCAAAGTTCAACCCTTGGTCCTCCTGTCCGATCACCTTTGATCGCAGGGACCACCCCACTAGTATCTGTCATGGCGGATTCGCCGCACTGGTCCTAGACCCAATCATCGACGTATTTCACCTCACTCGAGTCCTTATGGACGGCGGCAGCAGCCTGAACCTGCTTTATCAGGACACAGTGCGCAAAATGGGTATAGACCCCTCAAGGATCAAAGCCATGAAAATGACCTTTAAGGGCGTCATTCCAGGTGTAGAGGGCGATTGCACAGGCTCAATTACACTGGAAGTGGTCTTCGGATCCCCGGATAATTTCCGAAGCGAAGAGTTAATCTTCGATATAGTCCCGTTCCGCAGTGGTTATCACGCGCTGATCGGGCGAACCGCATTCACTAGATTCAATGCGGTACCGCATTATGCATACCTCAAGCTCAAGATGCCAGGACCTCGTGGGGTTATTACAGTCAATGGAAACACAGAGCACTCTCTCCGGACAGAGGAGCACACCGTGGCCCTCGCAGCAGAAGCGCAAAGCAACCTCTCAAGGCAATCAACCAGTTCGGCGCTTCAAAGCCCGGACACCTTCAAGCGCGCTCGGGGCAATCGGCAAATAGACCGCCTGGCGCGATCTGAGCTTGCGTAGCAATATGGCGGCCACCCCAATCCCAGCCCAGCGGCGAAACTCGTGCCGCGCGTACATAATTACGCATTAAAAATACCATGGGCACAGGTGGGGAGGGGGGCACAACTACGGCACGCCCCAAAACGCGGCCTAAACCGCACTAGGGGCTTCCCGTTTGGTTATTTTTTTTTCTTTCAGGACCTTAATCTCTTAAACACTGTCTGGCAGCACTATTGCCGAACACATGATACAGCAACCAAGGAGGCGAACAGCTACGTCATACCACGGAATTCCCAGGTTGATAATAGTAATGAGCGAAATATTTGATTTCATATCATTCCTCAGCTTGCCCTTGGAAGGGACATAGTCCTACTCTTTGCTTATCGCACTATCTATATCACTCTGCTTTAACGCAATTTTTAATAAACAATGCATGACATTACGACTATTATTGCATTGTTGTTTTATATATATATGTGTGTGTGTGTGTGTGTTCATTAATGACGCCTTGCAACCGTACACTCTGGTACGACCAATACACCAAGGGCTTACGTACCCCACAATGCGGTGTGAAAAGTCCGAACACTTTCACAAGTGCGGCACCCCGAACTTATAGCATTATATGCATCAGCTCCGAATCATGTCTTTGGTCAAATGTTGGGTTTGCCCAGCTCCTATGTTTTGGTACCTTACGTTCCGCTCTATCGGCTAAGGTAGCGCTAGGAGAACTACTGCGATTGTGCCCCGGTTCTGCCGGGCTTAGCACCTCAGTAGAGAAAGCTAAAACTGACTGTCATGATAAGGTGAGAGACTGGTCGTTGTTCGGCGAGGTTTTTCGAGTCCCTAAAGACTTATGCCGCTTAGGGCGAGGGGCCGGCCCTGTCCGGCTTACAGGCATGTATCGCGCCCCGAATTCGGCCTTCCGAATACCAGGGGCTTCGCCGAAATTTAAAATTATAGAATTCTATGGCTAAGTGAGAGTGATAAAGCATTATTAGTCTGGTTGCCTTGTTCGTTGTGCTGAGCACCTCCCTCGAAGGACCCAAATATGGGAACAAGAGTGCTCAGGTTTATCCCGAACACCCCAGCACTCGTGGCATGGGGGCAGAAGCCGAGGACTAGCCATCTCTCAGATTAGATAAACAGCCAAACAGAAGGTAATATTTTAAATTCAAACAAGCGTTGCATAGCGCATATGAAACATGTTTTCATAAATACAGGATAAAACGAGCGAGTTTACTCAAATATTACATCTTTTGAACACTCATCCGCGATAAGACGGGCACCCGGCAGAACACCCTCATAGTACATCTCAGGGTGGCGGTGCTCCTTGCCCTCCGGCGGCCCCTCCTTGATCAGCTTCACGGCGTCTAGCTTGACCCACTGCAATTTCACACGGGCGAAAGCCCGGCGTGCACCTTCAATGCAGATGGATCGCTTGACGACCTCCAGCCGTGGGCAGGCATCCACAAGTCGCCTCACCAAGCCGAAGAAGCTGTTCGGAAGGGTGTCGCCATCCACAACCGGACTATGAAGCCCTTCATGGACTGATCGGCCGCCTTATGTAGCTCGACCATCTGCTTCAGCTGGTCGCTCATCGGAACTGGATGTTCGGCCTCAGCATACTGAGACCAGAACAGCTTCTCCATCGAGCTTCCGTCCTCGTCCTGGTAAAATTGTGCGGCATCGGACACACTGCGGGGCAAATCTGCGAATGCTCCTGAAGAGCTCCGGATCCGAGTAAGTAATCAGTAATTTACTTTTACATGCTTGATTTGCATATAGAAAGCCTTACCCGCCGCTATCTTCTTCATCGCGTCGATCTCTTGGAGGGCCTTTTGGGCCTCGGCCTTGGCACTTTTTACACTCTCAAGGGCCGCGGCAAGCTCAGACTCCCGCGTCTTGGAGTCAAGCTCCAACGTCTCATGCTTCGCCACAAGAGCCTGGAGCTCTTGCTGCACCTCGCCCACCCGAGCCTCGTGCTTCTCTTGCTCGGTGCGCTCCTTGGCCACTGTATCTTCGGCCTTGGCTAGCGCTTGCTTCAGGGTCGCCACCTCGGTCGTGGCCCCTGGCAAACATACAATGATCCTGTCATTTTGCAATCGCGTCCTTTTTCATATATACATATCTATAGACGGGGTATTACTTACCCTTGTTCTCCTCGAGCTGCCTCTTGGCAAGGCCAAGCTCTTTCTTGGACCCCCTCGAGGTCCTGCTTCAGTACGGCGACCTCCGTAGTTAGTGCGGCGGACGCCAACAGCGAAGCCTGCATATGCACATTGACATACTTATATTAGACTCCTGCGATATTATTTGATCCTCTGTTCGGCTTTTCTTTGTGTACACCGAACAAAGCATCAGGGGCTACTGTCTATGCAGTAATATTTCTACTACATTTTAAAACACTTACCTCAAAGCCTGTTAGAAGGCTGGCACAGGCTTCAGTCAATCCGCTCTTGGCGGACTGAACCTTCTGGATCACCGCACTCATGATAGTGCGGTGCTCCTCGTCGATGGAAGCGCTGCGAAGCGCTTCCAGCAGATTGTCCGGTGCCTCTGGATGGACAGAGGTCACCGGCATAGGCGTTTTGCCCCTCTTAGAAGGAGGCCGCCTGCCCGAGCCCGGAACCGCTGGAGGGTCCGGCGCGGTGTTCGGCTGAGGACCGAACTCGGAGCTCTCGGGGGCCCTGTCCCCTCAGCTCCCAGAGTCCGGAAGGTCGCCTTGAGGCGCCTCCGGGACTGTCTCCCCTCGATTCGATGCCTCTTGATACAACACCTCGGCGTCGTCGGCAGGATGAGGGAAGGTGGCGGTCGGGACTGGATCGCTATCCATGTCCGACGAGCCCAGGGAGCCGTCCGATGATACCTCGATATTGGCTCATGGCGGCCTGCGTAATTATGTTCGGCGATTAGGGAAAGCAGTGCGACAAAGGAATCCTATGGGTTACTTTGGTATCCGAATACTTATGATCTCCCCGGGGGCTTGACCCTGGGCAACCACTCGCCTTCGCCTTCATCGGTGGCGGTGGAACTGTCCGGAAGGAGAGTCTTTCCCTTCTTGGACCCTCCGGCCTCCCCAGTTGGGGCAGCCTTCCTTTTTCTGTCTCCCCCAGTCGGTGGGGGAGCATCTTCTTCTTCTTCCTCCTCCTCATCTTCGGGGGAAGAGTGCGCCGCAGAGTCATCGGACAATGAGTCCGACGACGCCTGGCATCGGAAACTCTTTCGAGCTCCCTTGTCCTTCTTGGTCTTCTCCGGCACCTTATAAGGGGCTGGAGTCAACATCTTCGCCAGAAGAGCGTCTACAGGGCCTTCGGGTAAGGGAGTCGGACAGTTGATCTGTCCGGCCATCTTCTGCCAGTCCTGTCAAAGGTACGGGAGCTTAGATCCCGCATAGAGTCAATCTATATATAAAAAATAAGTATCCCGTGAAAGGTAAAGCAGCTTACCGCACTGGCTTGGTGCTTCGCGCTGAATCCGCGATCCTTAGTAATAGGGGGGGGACCTCGGCGCTTTTGAATAGCACCCTCCAGGCGTCTTCATGAGTCGTGTCGAAGATCATGTTCAGAGTTCGGTGCTGCGCCGGATTGAATTCCCACAAGTTGAACTCCCGTTGTTGGCACGGGAGTATCCGGCGGATGAGCATAACTTGGACTATGTTGACAAGCTTGAGCTTCTTGTCCACCATGTTTTGAATACATGTTTGGAGTCCGGTCAGCTCTTTCGAACTACCCCAGGACAGGCCCCTCTCTTTTCAGGAGGTGAGCCGTGTGGGGAAGCCAGATCGGAACTCAAGGGCCGCCGCCCATGCAGGGTCGCGTGGCTCGGTGATATAGAACCACCCCGATTGCCACCCCTTTATGGTTTCCACAAAGGAGCCCTCGAGCCATGTTATGTTAGGCATGTTGCCCACCATGGCGCCTCCGCACTCCGCCTGGCGGCCGCCCACCACCTTCGGCTTGACATTGAAGGTCTTCAGCCATAAGCCGAAGTAGGGCTTGATGTAGAGGAAGGCCTCGCACACGACGATAAACGCTGAGATGTTGAGGACGAAGTTCGGGGCCAGATCGTGGAAATCTAGGCCATAATAGAACATGAGCCCCCGGACGAATGGATGGAGAGGGAATCCCAGTCCACGGAGGAAATGGGTGAGGAATACTACCCTCTCATGGGGCCTGGGGGTGGGGATGAGCTGCCCCTCATCTGGGAGCCGGTGCGCGATGTCGTCGGGTAGGTATCCGGCACTCCTCAGTTTCTTGATGTCTCCCTCCGTGACGGAGGATACCATCCACTTGCCTCCCGCTCCGGACATGATTGGAGAAGGTCGAGGTGGGAAGTGCGGACTTGGGTGCTGGAGCTCGAGTGTGTGAAAACGGATGAGCAGAGGAGGAAGAAGGCGTGGATAGAAAGGTGAATCCTTATCCCTTTATATGGGCGGACGAAACTAAGCGTCCCCACTTGCCTGGTAAAACTCGCTTATCCCCCAAGCACCACAATTGGTGGCGCGGTTGGGTTACCCACGCCCGTATTGATGAGAATCCCGTAATAAGGGGACACGATCTCCGCTTTGACAATACATGTCGAAAAACCGCCTCGCGTTATGTGTGGGGCTGGTTAAAAGAAACGGTTTGAATAAGCACCGGGCCATGACATAACGTCATGCTGCCAAAACAATCCAGCAAATTAGATCTACAAAAATATTATTCTCTCTACGGTGGAACATGGAACTTATTTTGCAGGGTCAAACACTATCCTCGTATTCAAATTCTTCTGATGTATTCGGAGAAGGAACCCGCCTTGCAATGCCAAAGATAATACTGCGCGCCGGACTCATCGTCATTGAAGCCTGGTTCAGGGGCTACTGAGGGAGTCCTGGATTAGGGGGTCCCCGGACAGCCGGACTATCTCCATTGGCCGGACTGTTAGACTATGAAGATACAAGATTGAAGACTTCGTCTCGTGTCTGGATGGGACTCTACTTGGCGTGGAAGGCAAGCTAGGCAATACGTATATGGATATCTCCTCCTTTATAACCGGCCTTGTGTAACCCTAACCCTCTCCGGTGTCTATATAAACCGAAGGGTTTTAGTCCGTAGGACAACAACCATAACATACAATCATACCATAGGCTAGCTTCTAGGGTTTAGCCTCTCTGATCTCGTGGTAGATCTACTCTTGTACTACCCATATCATCAATATTAATCAAGCAGGACGTAGGGTTTTACCTCCATCAAGAGGGCCCGAACCTGGGTAAAACATCGTGTCCCCTGCCTCCTGTTACCATCCAGCCTAGACGCACAGTTCGGGACCCCCTACCCGAGATCCGCCGGTTTTGACACCGACAATAGCCTTTACTATGCCTATTTTAGAAGTCCACATGTTGCTGTTTGAAAACAGAAAGTTTATCGCTGTTGCAATAATTCCCTAGAAAAGTCAGAATGTGATAAAATGTTGAAACCTTTTGCATACTAAGCTCTGATAAATTTATTATAGTGGGAATTTTCGTTCAAAATTTTTGGATCTAGGGAAGTATGGATCTTGCTGCACTCTTTACAGACTGTCCTATTTAGGCAGATTGATGTTATGTTTGCATTGTTTACATATGTTTGCTTCTTTAATGATTCTATTTGAGGATAGGATTATTAAATATGTAGAGGCATTTAGTATGCAATGTTGAATAATAATTTTAGTGGTTTGCTACAGTAGAGTATGATAAGGGTTTTGCAATGGTTTATACTAACTTATCTCACGAGTCCTTGTTGAGTTTTGTGTGGATGAAGCTTTTGAGATTTAGGGAGACCATGATATGAGAGGAATTAAGGAGACACAAAAGCTCAATCTTGGGGATTCCCAAGGCATACCAAGATAATATTTCAAGAGGTCTCAAGCGTCTAAGCTTTGGGATGCCCCGGTTGGCATCCCACTTTTCTTCTTCAACAACTATCTGTTAGTTTCGATTGATCCTAAGTTTTTGCTTCTTCACATGATGTTTGTCATTCTTAGAATGTCATTTTCTTTTGTTTTTCTTGCTGTTTGAATAAAGTATCAAGATCTGAAATTATTAAATGTTAGAGGGTCTTCACATAGTTGCACATTTATTCGACTACTCATTGATCTTCACTTATATCTTTCGGAGTAGTTTGTCATTTGCTCTAGTGCTTCACTTATACCTTTTTAGAGCACGGTGGTCGTTTTATTTTATAGAAATAGATGAACTCTCATGCTTCACCTAGATTATTTTGAGAGTCTTAATAGCATGGTAATTTCCTTAAAATCCTAATATGCTAGGTATTCAAGAATAATAAAATTCTCTTATGAGTGTGTTGAATACTATGAGAAGTTTGATACTTGATAATTGTTTTGAGATATGGAGATGGTGATATTAGAGTCATGCTAGTTGAGTAGTTGTGAATTTGAGAAATACTTGTGTTAAAGCTTGTGATTCCCGTAGCATGCACGTATGGTGAACCGTTATGTGATGAAGTCAGAACATTATTTATTTATTTATTGTCTTCCTTATGAGTGGCGGTCGGGGACGAGCGATGGTATTTTCCTACCAATCTAACCCCCTGGTTGCATGTGCGTAGTACTTTGTTTCGATAACTAATAGATTTTTGCAATAAGTATGTGAGTTCTTTATGACTAATGTTGAGTCCATGGATTATACGCACTCTCACCCTTCCACCATTGCTAGCCTCTCTAGTACCATGCAACTTTTGTCGGTACCATAAACCCACCATTTACCTTCCTCAAAACATCCACCATACCTACCTATTATGGTATTTCCATAGCCATTCCGAGATATATTGCCATGCAACTTTCCACCGTTCCGTTTATTATGACACGCTTCATCATTGTCATATTGCTTTGCATGATCATGTAGTTGACATCATATTTGTGGCAAAGCCATCGTTCATAATTCTTTCATACATGTCACTCATGAGTCATTGCACATCCCGGTACACCGCTGGAGGCATTCATATAGAGTCATATCTTGTTCTAAGTATCGAGTTGTAATTCTTGAGTTGTAAGTAAATAAAAGTGTGATGATCATCATTATTAGAGCATTGTCCTAGTGAGGAAAGGATGATGGAGACTATGATTCCCCTATAAGTCGGGATGAGACTCCGGATGAAAGTAAATAAAAGAGGCCAAAGAAGCCCAAATAAAAAAAGAGAAAAAAAGAGGCCATGAAAAAAGAGAAAGGCCCAAATAAAAAATAAAAAAATGAGAGAAAAAGAGAGAAGGGGCAATGCTACTATCCTTTTACCACACTTGTGTTTCAAAGTAGCACCATGATCTTCATGATAGAGAGTGTCCTATGTTGTCACTTTCATATACTAGTGGGAATCTTTCATTGTAGAACTTGGCTTGTATATTCCAGTGATGGGCTTCCTCAAAATGCCCTAGGTCTTGTGAGCAAGCAAGTTGGATGCACACCCACTAGTTTCTTTTGTTGAGCTTTCATACACTTATAGCTCTAGTGCATCCGTTGCATGGCAATCCCTACTCACTCACATTGATATCTATTGATGGGCATCTCCATAGCCCGTTGATACGCCTAGTTGATGTGAGACTATCTTCTCCTTTTTTTCTTCTCCACAACCACCATTCTATTCCACCTATAGTGCTATGTCCATGGCTCACGCTCATGTATTGCGTGAAGATTGAAAAAGTTTGAGAACATAAAAAGTACGAAACAATTGCTTGGCTTGTCATCGGGGTTGTGCATAATTTAAATATTTTGTGTGGTGAAGATGGAGCATAGCCATACTATATGATTTTGTAGGGATAGCTTTCTTTGGCCATGTTATTTTGAGAAGACATAATTGCTTAGTTAGTATGCTTGAAGTATTATTATTTCTATGTCAATATTAAACTTTTGTCTTGAATCTTATGGATATGAATATTCATGCCACAATTAAAAAGAATTACATTCAAATTATGCCAAGTAGCACTCCGCATCAAAAATTCTGTTTTTATCATTTACCTACTCGAGGACAAGCAGGAATTAAGCTTGGGGATGCTGATACGTCTCCAACGTATCTATAATTTTTGATTGCTCCATGCTATATTATCATCTGTTTTGGATGTTTATGGGCTTTATTATACACTTTTATATTATTTTTTGGGACTAACCTATTAACCCAGAGCCCAGTGCCAGTTTCTGTTTTTTGCCTATTTTAGGGTTTCGAAGAAAAGGAAAATCAAATGGAGTCCAATTGACCTGAAACTTCACGGAACTTATTTTTGGAAGGAAAGCAACCCGGGAGACTTGGAGTCCACTTCAAGGGAGCTTCGAGGAAGCCACGAGGTAGGGGGGCGCACCCACCCCCCTGGGCGCGCTCTCCACCCCCGTGGGCCCCTCGTGGCCCCCCTGACATACATCTTCCACCTATATATCTCCATATACCCTAAAACTATCAGGGAACACAATAGATCGGGAGTTCTGCCGCCAGAAGCCTCCGTAGCCACCGAAAACCAATCTAGACCCGTTCCGGCACCCTGCCGGAGGGGGCAATCCCTCTCCGATGGCCATATTCATCATCCCGGTGCTCTCCATGACGAGGAGGGAGTAGTTCTCCCTCGGGGTTGAGGGTATGTACCAGTAGCTATGTGTTTGATCTCTCTCTCTCGTGTTCTTGAGGTGATACGATCTTGATGTATCGCGAGCTTTGCTATTATATTTGGATCCTATGATGTTTCTCCTCCCCCTCTCTCTCTTGTAATGGATTGAGTTTCCCCTTTGAAGTTATCTTATCGGATTGAGTCTTTAAAGATTTGAGAACACTTTATGTATGTCTTGTCATGCGTATCTGTGGTGACAATGGGATATCACGTGATTCACTTGATGTATGTTTTGGTGATCAACTTGCGGGTTCCGCCCATGAACCTATACATAGGGGTTGGCACACGTTTTCGTCGTGATTCTCCGGTAGAAACTTTGGGGCACTCTTTGAGGTTCTATGTGTTGGTTGAATAGATGAATCTGAGATTGTGTGATGCATATCGTATAATCATACCCACGGATACTTGAGGTGACATTGGAGTATCTAGGTGACATTAGGGTTTTGGTTGATTTGTGTCTTAAGGTGTTATTCTAGTACGAACTCTAGGGCTGTTTGTGACACTTATAGGAATAGCCCAATGGATTGATTGGAAAGAATAACTTTGAGGTGGTTTTGTACCCTACCATAATCTCTTCATTTGTTCTCCGCTATTAGTGACTTCGGAGTGACTCTTTGTTGCATGTTGAGGGATAGTTATGTGATCCAATTATGTTATTATTGTTGAGGGAACTTGCACTAGCGAAAGTATGAACCCTAGGCCTTGTTTCAACGCATTGCAATACCGTTTACGCTCACTTTTATCATTAGTTACCTTGCTGTTTTTATATTTTCAGATTACAAAAACTATTATCTACCATCCATATACCACTTGTATCACCATCTCTTCACTGAACTAGTGCACCTATACAATTTACCATTGTATTGGGTGTGTTGGGGACACAAGAGACTCTTTGTTATTTGGTTGCAGGGTTGCTTGAGAGAGATCATCTTCATCCTACGCCTCCTACAGATTGATAAACCTTAGGTCATCCACTTGAGGGAAATTTGCTACTGTCCTACAAACCTGTGCACTTGGAGGCCCAACAACGTCTATAAGAAGAAGGTTGTGTAGTAGACATCAGGTAACATAGTGTTATTCGAAATTTCTCCGGTTCCATGTTATTCGGAATGAGTTCGTTAACAAGACTTGATCAACCTTGTTAGTGGATTCCTTTTGATGATCATGAGATGGATGAAACTAGAAGGCACAACCTTCTGTACCACACTTTTACTTTCTGTTATTTATATTAAATCAAATAAAAATAAATATTTTTCTGTCTGTTATCTGATTATCCGTGCAATATAAAAATACCTCGAAAATAAAAGTTCTCCAAATGCCCTAAAATTTAAATATGATTTTTTCTAGAATATTTGAGAATATTTGGCACTGAGAACACAGCAGTGGGGTCAACCACCTGCCCACGAGGGTGGAGGGCGCCCCCTGCCTCATGGGCCCACGGTGGCCCTCCTCCACTTATTCCTGCACCCATACACTCCTTCTTCCTCCCACAAACACGAATAACCAGCTCAAACCCGAGTCCAAGCTTGTTTTGCTGCCATTTTCGATCTCCTTTCTCAAAGCACCTCTCACAAAACTGCTTGGGGACATTGTTCCTTGGTATGTGACTCCTCCATTGGTCCAATTAGTTTTTGCTCTAGTGCTTTATTCATTGCAAATTTTTGCTGCTTGGATGACCCTGTTCTTGAGCTTGCATGTCAAATTTATATGGTTCCAAGTAGTTTTGATGCATGATATAGGCCCTAGGCACTTATAGGAGTAGTTGCTATCAATTTTATTGAGTTTGGTTTACTTTTATTTTGAAGTTACTAAAAATTTCAGAATTTTTCAGAAAATGATGAGGAGACTTTTGAGGGGCTCATCAGGCCAAAGCTCGAAGGAAAAGGCACCGAAGCCTAAGTATAATCTTTCACGCACCGCGAAGGTTCGGGCGTGTGAATGGCCTTCCGAGGATTTCTTGAGAGCAGCCGGGATTTATGAAGATTTTCATGAATTGGCTAAGAATGCAGGCCTTACCGCTTTCCTCCAAGACCAATGCGATCAATATCTCTTATTCAAAAATATCTTTGTGCAAAACTTTCATTTCCATTCTAGGAGCTCACCACCTACGGTGGAGTTTTATTTATATGATGAGCATAAGGAGATGTCACTTTATGATTTTTGTCGGGTTTGTTTAGTCCCTTTTGAGGGCAAGACAGAAGAACCACATCGCGATGATGTGTGTGGGGGGTTTATTGATAGTATCACTGTAGGGGAAACAAGGAAGGTTTCCGATGCACGAATCACTAGCATACATTTTCTTGTTTTACGTTGTTTTGCATTATTTGCTAGTCGTTGCTTAATTGGTCGCAGAAACTGTGGAAACCTTAGTATCCCTGGTATTATTATTTTGCTCCACGGTTTATATGGTGATAACTCTGTTAGTATGGGCGGCATTATTGCCAAACGGTTAAGTCTGAACCGTACAAAGGGCCCCATCTTTGGAGGCATCTATGCTTCACGCCTAGCTGCACATTTTAACATACCTATTAG
This sequence comes from Triticum urartu, assembly GCF_056163025.1. Lineage (NCBI taxonomy): Eukaryota > Viridiplantae > Streptophyta > Magnoliopsida > Poales > Poaceae > Triticum > Triticum urartu. Next base: position 134,197,188 of record NC_141874.1, read on the forward strand.
GCATTATGAGAAGGAAGAAAAGGTGCTGCCTCGTGTTTATCTAGATTATAAAATTATGGTGGCACATGATTTTATTGTTAAGAATAGGGAAGGAGAGCTTAAATATCGATTGTTCTTTAATAAACATCATCCTGAGACTATTACCCTGCCTGCTCCTTCTTTGTTTGATTTATCTATAGGCCAGTACCTTGTTCCGTTGAAGGCTATTCACGCCTACCGGAACCCTGCACCAGCCGTGGAGCCATAGCCAGAACCACAAGTTGATCCTTCACGATAGTCTAATTATCAGTGGGATCCAGAGATGATTGTCAGTCAGTGGCAATCGGGGTCTTCCTCTTCTTCTTCTCAGTACGACCCCAACTACTATTATGGATATCCGCCAGGCCAGCCATGGCCATAGACCAACTTAGGCCAAAAGACTAAGTTTGGGGGAGTACGTATTTCCTACCAACATTACATTTATGTTCACACACTCATTGCTAGATGTCAGTGCTCATACTTTTTCATTGTATCATCCATGCTAGTTTATTTTCCTTTTTATGCTTTCTTCTTATGTGTTTAATAAACCTTAAGAAAAACCAAAAAAATTAGTTGTAGCTTTTAATCAGTTTAATTTCCATGCTTGTAGTAGTAATTAAAAAGAAAACCCAAAAAGATTTCCTGTTCTTCTTTTGAGTGTTGTAGCATAATTATCTTGATGCATTTAGATGGCTACTTGCTGTTTATTGCAGACCGGTACCATATTTGTTTTGCTTGCCATTTCCAAACCGTGCATCCGATTCCGGTGATCTTTATATCGATTTCAACCGAAATCACCTCACCTTTCCATTGGCACTCTTGGATTTCCAAGTTGACAATCATTCTTTGTCAAATCTTGCATATGCATCACATATCGCATCCCGCATAGCATACCATGTTTGCATCATGTTGTTCGAGCTTTGCACGTGGTGGATTGTGTTCCTTTTGCTTGTTTGTCTTGTTTGGGTAGAGCCGGGAGACGAGTTCGCTAACGAGGAGCCCGTTGAGTTTGCTTACGAGGACCAAGTCAACTCTGACAACTTTGCAGGCAAGATGATCATAGCCTCGAAATCACTTCTATCTTTGCTTGCTAGATGCTCGCTCTTTTGCTATGCCTATGCTACGATGCCTACCACTTGCTTATCATGCCTCCCAAATTGTCATGTCAAACCTCTAACCCACCATGTCCTAGCAAACCGTTGATTGGCTATGTTACCGCTTTGCTCAGCCCCTCTTATAGCGTTGCTAGTTGCAGGTGAAGATTGGAGATCGTTCCTTGTTGGAACATTGTTTATTGTGGGGATATCACCATATTATCTTGTTATCTTAATGCATCTATATATTTGGTAAAGGGTGGAAGGCTCGGCCTTTTGCCTAGTGTTTTGTTCCACTCTTGTCGCCCTAGTTTCCATCTGTAACGCCCCGAGACCGATGTGCCAGTTGTCGTCCAGTTATTCGCCGTCGTTGCCATGTCATTCGCTTGCGTGTTGCTTCTTGTCATGTCATCATGTGCATTGCATCATCATGTTTTCAAAACTTGCATGCGTCCCGGCCTCCTCGTTCTCTCCGTTGTCCGTTCTGAGCCCAGACACACTTACACGCGCCCGCGGCATGTCCGAAATATTATTTTATAAGTGGCCGGAAAATGTTCTCGGAATGGGTTGAAAGTTGGCATGCAATGTTGTTTTGCTGTCAGTAGACCGCCTTCCAAGTTCCATCGCTTGCGGAGTCCGTTTGACGCCCCAACGGATAAATATAGCGGCAATAGTAGCCGGTCTAACGTCGGACGTTTTCGGTCTCTGGAAATAGCCGTCGGGCCTCCCTCTCTTCTCTTCTCTCAGCTCGAGACTGTCTACACAGCCCACTACTCACCGCCAGGCCCTACCTAACCTCTCTCGTCAGCCCGCGACCCTCCTCGCGCGCGCCCGAAAGCTGTCCCGGACCCGACTCGGGTTGTCGCTACCGTTGTGTCCGGATTATCCCCAAACATCTACAAAACGTCTCCGTTTTGTTAATTGGACTCCCTAGCCTATTTTTCCCAACAGTCCGATTTCGATCGGAGGGACGAGGTAGTCCCTATCCAATTATCCGCCCGCTATATATATCGCCAACCCTAAAATTGAGGAAGCTGTCCCATCAATCCTGTCTCCGCCGCCGACTGACCAACCCCCCTCCTTCATCGGGATCTTGCCCGATCCAATCCAACAACAACCCCCTCCTCCTTCCTTGTTTTCCCCATCGAGCCTACCACCTTCCCTGATCCAGCCAGATCGATCCATCCGTCGTCCTACCACCTCGCCTCCTCGTTCCTGTGCCCGCAGCCAACCTCCACCTTCCCGATCCGCCCGTGCACACAGGAGCCCGAGCTCTCAACCGAGGAGACCGCGTCCCGCCTCACTGCCGTTTGCCTCCAGCAGTTGCGCCGGCAAGCTCTGCCGCCGGACCACCGGATCTCCTCCCCCGCACCTCGTTCTCCCCTTCCTCTTCTGCCTTATTTTCTCTTCCCTACTCTCAAACTCTCTCCCTGTCTTGTTCTGGGCAGGGAACCAAAGGAGGCGCAATGGACTGAGCTCGGCCTCGAGGGCTCGTCGCCATCACTGGGAGAACGCCGGATACAGCCATCCCGAACATCTGACTCCTTCCACCTCGATCTGGTTGCTACCGTCGCGCCAAGCTCCGCCATCGCCTGCCCGCGTCCCGGTCGCCCGCCTCCGCTACCTCTGCAACGAGCAGAGGCACGTTCATCGGGCGCCCGCTTCCCCTGTTCCTGCTCGTTCGCGTGAGACGAGCGCCTCGCCCGCCCCGTTGACCGCATCGCTCCCTGTTTCGCTAGCACGGGCCGGCCTCGCCTGCCTAGATCCGCCCCTTGGGCCACTTTCCTCGCGTGCGTGTGGGCCGACCACGTCCAAGGCCAGCGTGCCCTGCCAGGCCGCCTCCTCCACAGATCTGGGCCAAGCCCATCGTGAGAACCCCCCCCCCCTTCAGACCTCTGTGCGGTTGGGCCAGCCAGTTTCGGCCCATGTCACGTTTTTTTCCGTTCTGCGATTTGTCTATTTACCCCAGAGTTTGCAGTTTTACAGGAAAGCCCTTGTTGATCATGCACTTAATATCTCACAAACCCTGCATCGGATTAAAATAAATTATATATGAAACTTGCTTAGAATCTCGTCTAGTTTAATAATATGCAACTTTCATCCATGTTAAAAATGTTTAAAATGTTGTTTGTGTAAATTTGATCCTATGCCATGCTAAAATGATTTAATTCATAACTATTTAACCGTAGCTCCAAATTTAATAATCTTTATATGTAAATGGGGTAGAAAAATGCCTAGTTTAACATGGTGGCCTTACTTTGCATGTTTATCAACTCTAAAATATGGTTTAGGGCAGAACAGTACCAAACCGTAAAATATGCATATGGGGCTTTACCGGAATTGTTGTTCGTTGTTTCCGGCCTCATTTAAACTTGCCTAGATAGGTAGTTTTGTTGTGCTTCACCCCTTGCCATGTTAATCAACATTTAATATTGTTGGGTACATAAACGAGAGAGAACTAAATAAGCCATGTGGTGTTTTCTTCAATATGCAACTCCGTTGCATATTGAGCTCCACTTAATTTGTAGTATTGCTTGTGCTTTTTGCCATGTCATTTATCATTAAACCGGACATGCATCATACTTGGTTGTGCATCATGCCATGTCTATGTGGTGGTTGTTCACTATGTTGTTTGCTTCTTTCCGGTGTTGCTTCTTCGGGTTGGTTCCGATAACGTTGTGTTGTGAGGATTCGTTCGTCTATGTCCGTTTGTCTTCGTCATGGACTCGTTCTTCTTCCTTGCAGGATCTCAGGCAAGATGATCATACCCTCAAAATCACTTCTATCTTTGCTTGCTAGTTGCTTGCTCTTTTGCTATGCCTATGCTGCGATACCTACCACTTGCTTATCATGCCTCCCATATTGTTGAACCAAGCCTCTAACCCACCTTGTCCTAGCAAACCGTTGTTTGGCTATGTTACCGCTTTGCTCAGCCCCTCTTATAGCGTTGTTAGTTGCAGGTGAAGATTGAAGTTTGTTCCTTGTTGGAACATGGAGATGTTGTTCCTTGTTGGAATATGCTTACTTGTTGGGATATCACAATATATCTTATTTAATTAATGCATCTATGTACTTGGTAAAGGGTGGAAGGCTCGGCCTTATGCCTGGTGTTTTGTTCCACTCTTGCCGCCCTAGTTTCCGTCATATCGGTGTTATGTTCCCGGATTTTGCGTTCCTTACGCGGTTGGGTAATAATGGGAACCCCTTGACAGTTCGCCTTAAGTAAAGCTCTTCCAGCAATGCCCAACATTGGTTTTACCATTCGCCACCTAGACTTTTCTTTTCTCTTGGGAGTCGCGCTCCTGAGGGTCATCATTATTTTACCCCCCCCCCCCAGGCCAGTGCTCCTCTGAGTGTTGGTCCAAACTAGAGTCCTGTGCAGCGCCCCCTCGGGGAAACTCGAGGTTTGGTTTTAGTTGTATGGAGCGCTCATCTGAGTGTGCCCTGAGAAAGAGATATGTGCAGCTCCTATCGGGATTTGTCGGCACATTCGGGCGGTGTTGCTGGTTTAGTTTTACCCTGTCGAAATGTCTTGTTGTACCGGGATACTGAGTCTGATCCGAACGTCTCGAGAGGAGGTCTATTCCTTCGTTGACCATGAGAGCTTGTGATGGGCTAAGTTGGGACACCCCTGCAGGGATTTGAACTTTCGAAAGTCGTGCCCGCGGTTATGAGCAGATGGGAATTTGTTAATGTCTGGTTGTAGATAACTTGAACCTTAACTTAATTAAAATGAGTCAACTGCGTGTGTTACCGTGATGGTCTCTTCCCGGCGGAGTCCGGGAAGTGAACACGGTGTTGGAGTTATGCTTGACGTAGGTTGTTTTAGGATCACTTCTTGATCATACTTTTATCGACCGTGCTTTGCCTTCTCTTCTCGCTCTCTTTTGCGTATGTTAGCCACCATATATGCTAGTCGCTTGCTGCAGCTCCATCTCATACCTTTACCTTACCCATAAGCTTAAATAGTCTTGATCGCGAGGGTGCGAGATTGCTGAGTCCCCGTGGCTCACAGATACTTCCAAAACCAGCTTGCAGGTGCCGATGAGTCCGTGCATTCGACGCAACCAAGCTCAAGGAGGAGCTCGATGAAAATCTTGTCCTTTGTGTTGTTTCGTTCTAGTTGATCAGTATGGCCCAGTTGGGGTCGATCGGGGACCTTTGTCACATTTGGGGTTCTTCTTTTATTTTGGCTCCGTAGTCGGGCCTTGATTGTATTTGGATGATGTAATGCTTTATTCATGTAATTGTGTGAAGTGGCGATTGTAATCCAACTATCTATTTCTTTTCCCTTATTGTATTACATGGGTTGTTTGCGAAGATTACCTCACTTGCGACATTGCTTTCAGTGCGGTTATGCCTCTAAGTCGTGCTTCGACATGTGGGAGATATAGCCGCATCGAGGGCGTGACACCGTCATATCAGTGTTATGTTCCCGGATTTTGCGTTCCTTACGTGGTTGGGTGATAATGGGAACCCCTTGACAGTTCACCTTGAATAAAACTCCTCCACCAATCCCCAACCTTGGTTTTACCATTTGCCACCTAGCCTCTTTTTCCCTTGGGTTCCGGAGCCCGAGGGTCATCTTATTTAACCCCCCCCCGGGCCAGTGCTCCTCTGAGTGTTGGTCCAAACTAGAGCCCTGTGCAGCGCCCCCTCGGGGAAACTCGAGGTTTGGTTTTAGTTGTATGGAGCGCTCATCTGAGTGTGCCCTGAGAATGAGATATGTGCAGCTCCTATCGGGATTTGTCGGCACATTCGGGCGGTGTTGCTGGACTTGTTTTACCATTGTCGAAGTTGTCTTGTAGAACCAGGATGCCGAGTCTGATCGGAATGTCTCGGGAGAAGGAATATCCTTCGTTGACCATGAGAGCTTGTGATGGGCTAAGTTGGGACTCCCCTGCAGGGATTTGAACTTTTGAAAGCCGTGCCCGCGGTTATGAGCAGATGGGAATTTTTTAATGTCCGATTGTAGATAACTTGAACCTTAACTTAATTAAAATGAATCAACTGCGTGTGTAATCGTGATGGTCTCTTCTCGGCGGAGTCCGGGAAGTGAACACGGTGTTGGAGTAATGTTTGCCGTAGGTTGTTCTATAGTTCTTCGTTCGTGCTTTGCCTTCTCTTCTCGCTCTCTTTTGCGAACAGGTTAGCCACCATATATGCTAGTCGCTTGCTGCAGCTCCACATATTACCTTACCTTACCTATAAGCTTAAATAGTCTTGATCGCGAGGGTGCGAGATTGCTGAGTCCTCGTGGCTCACAGTTTACTTCCAAACCAGATGCAGGGACCGATGATTCCGTTCCAGATGGTGCGCTTGAGCTCAAGTGGGAGTTCGACGAAGACTCACGCCGTTACTATGTGTCTTTCCCTGATGATCCGTAGTGGTGCCCAGTTGGGGCGATCGGGACCGTGTCGCATGTTGGGGTTGATCTTTTATTTTGGTACCGTAGTCGGACCATGAGTGTATTGGATGATTGTAATGTTATTCATGTATTTGTGTGACGTGGCGAGTGTAAGCCAACTATGTACCTTTTTCCCCTATTGTCTATGTTGTTGTGAAGATTACCTTACTTGCGACATTGCTTTCAATGCAGTTATGCCTCTAAGTCGTGCTTCAACACGTAGGAGATATAGCCGCATCGAGGGCGTTACAAGTTGGTAATCAGAGCCTTCCCCGACCTTAGGAGCCCCCTGCTTGATCGATTAGCTGGCGTTGTTGAGTCTAGAAAAATGTTTTGAGTCATTTAGGAATTATATACCGAAGAGTTTGGGAATTCTTTTTACTCCCCAGTCCCTTCATCGCTCTGGTAAGGCATCCTGACGTAGAGTTTTGACTCTTCTCTTCTCAAATTTCACTAAAAAAAATTAGGATCACGCGGGTATCTTGGAATCGTTCCGATCGATTTGTGATGAGAACATTGTTCTTGGTGCCTCCTGTCATTTAGGGGTTGTGGCAGTGTCCCGGGGAGTTGAGCTCCGAGGTGTTGTCGTCACAATTTTATCGTTGCAGTTCTGGAATACCTGAGTTTACTTTCGCCGACATCGAAAATCTCTTTTATGCAGTTGTTGGTGAGATAACCTCGACGCCACCCAGTACTGGGGCGGGAGTTCGGGAGTATTGCCATAACTCATATAACGGATGCTTTTCGAAGGTTGAGGTAGACGATTTCCGAAGTTTTTCTCGGTTATGTGTTGAAGGATGGATACAGCTAGATGTAGGATTTGCTAGATTTGGGTGAGATATTATGCTTCCCCTGTATCCCCAACACCTGATTGCATAACCGGAAAGGTTCGGGAGTTTCATAGGTGGGAATTCTTGTAGCTCTAGTTCTTCTTCCACGGATATTTGGTTTGAGATTGGGTGATCTTTACCGAGTATTCGTTCTTGTTCCGTACCTTGTTGGTTTTATTCTGCTACCTAAATTCTAAGTGGCTTCTCAATTTATGGATATGTGACCATTTCAATTGGAATGCATTCGTTCATTTTGTTCGGATGTGAAGACTATATGTTGCAATTTCAACCCGTTTGGTTCAGCTTCAATACTTGTCTATCAATGTGCTAATGGATGTTAACCTCTTCAGGATGGCTCCTCCAACGCGCACGACTCCGAATCCTGATCCGCCACCACCACCTCCACCTCCGAAGGCATGGCAAGCTGTGATGGCCGCTACCAATGCAAACACGCAGCTGATCATGCAACTTATTCAAGAGCGCAACCAAGGAAACCAGGGCAACAATCAGAATCACTTTACTACACTCAACCAGTTCCTTGCTAACCAGCCAAAGACCTTCAGCAATTGCGTTGAGGCAATAGACGCTGATGATTGGCTCGTGGACTTATGCAAGCATTTTGAGTGCAGTAACGTCAAGCCTGAGGACTTTGTCAAGTTCGCTTCCTTCCAACTCAAAGACCAAGCTGCAGAATGGTTTCAGCAGTACAAAGATTCTAGAGGAGGCCGTGTGATTACCTGGGATGAATTCCGTCAAGACTTCAAAGCTCATCATATTCCTCAGAGCATGGTTGAAAGTGTTGGGTAACGTTGCAGAAAACAAAAAATTTCCTACTCGTTTCACCAAGATCATCTAGGAGTTCATCTAGCAACGAGTCATTGGATGCATCTACATACCTTTGTAGATGGCGCACGGAAGCGTTCAAAAGAACGGTGATGATGTAGTCGAACACGACGTGATCCAAATCACCGATGACCAAGCGCCGAACGGACGGCACCTCCGTGTTCAACACACGTACAGGATGGGAGACGTCTCCTCCTTCTTGATCCAGCAAGGGGAGGAGGAGAGGTTGATGAAGATCCAGCAGCACGACGGCGTGGTGATGGATGCAGGGCGTCACAGTAGCAGGGCTTCGCCTATACTACAAGGGAGAGACGTAACGGGGAGAGAGGGAGGCGCCAAAGCTCAGGTATGAAGTCCTCCCCTCTCCTCAACTATATATAGGGGTGCCAAGGGGGGGCGCCGGCCCTAGTAGATGGATCTACTAGGGGGGGCGGCGGCCAAGGGTGGGGGGCTTGCCCCCCAAGCAAGGGGGCGCCCCCTCTAGGGTTCCCCCCAACCCTAGGCGCATGGGCCCTTGGGGGGTGGCGCCCCAGCCCACTTTGGGCTGGGTTCCCTCCCACTTCAGCCCATGGGGCCCCCGGGATAGGTGGCCCCACCCGGTGGACCCCCGGGACCCTTCCGGTGGTCCCGGTACAATACCGGTGACCCCGAAACTTGTCCCGATGGCCGAAACAGCACTTCCTATATATAATTCTTTACCTCCGGACCATTCCAGAACTCCTCGTGACGTCCGGGATCTCATCCAGGACTCCGAACAACATTCGGGTTACTGCAAATACATATCCCTACAACCCTAGCGTCACCGAACCTTAAGTGTGTAGACCCTACGGGTTCGGGAGACATGTAGACATGACCGAGATCGCTCTCCGGTCAATAACCAACAGCGGGATCTGGATACCCATGTTGGCTCCCACATGCTCCTCGATGATCTCATCGGATGAACCACGATGTCGAGGATTCAAGCAACCCCGTATACAATTCCCTTTGTCAATCGGTATGTTACTTGCCTGAGATTCGATCGTCGGTATCCCAATACCTCGTTCAATCTCGTTACCGGCAAGTCACTTTACTCGTACCGTAATGCATGATCCCGTGACCAGACACTTGGTCACTTTGAGCTCATTATGATGATGCATTACCGAGTGGGCCCAGTGATACCTCTCCGTCATACGGAGTGACAAATCCCAGTCTTGATCCATGTCAACCCAACAGACACTTTCGGAGATACCCGTAGTCTACCTTTATAGTCACCCAGTTACATTGTGACGTTTGGTATACCCAAAGCACTCCTACGGTATCCGGGAGTTACACGATCTCATGGTCTAAGGAAAAGACACTTTGACATTGGAAAACTCTAGCAAACGAACTATATGATCTTGTGCTATGTTTAGGATTGGGTCTTGTCCATCACATCATTCTCCTAATGATGTGATCTCGTTATCAATGACATCCAATGTCCATAGTCAGGAAACCATGACTATCTGTTGATCAACGAGCTAGTCAACTAGAGGCTTACTAGGGACATGTTGGTGTCTGTTATTCACACATGCATTACGATTTCCGGATAACACAATTATAGCATGAATAAAGACAATTATCATGAACAAAGAAATATAATAATAAAGCTTTTATTATTGCCTCTAGGGCATATTTCCAACAGAAAGCAAGCGTGAGGAATTCCGCAACCTGAAGCAAGGCTCTATGTCTGTCTATGAGTACAACAAGATGTTTCAGAAGCTCGCCCATTTTGCTAAGCAGGACGTCCCTGACGAGAAGAGCGTGATATACCAGTTCAGGGGTGGTCTCAGAGAAGAAATCCAGCTAGCTCTTGTTCTCTTTGAGCCCATGAGGTACGATGAGTTTTACAACATGGCAATGAAGTAAGAGACTGCTCAACTGAAGTGCGATGCTTCCAAGAAGCGAGTCAGAGATGCTACTCCTTCTTCCTCAACTCAAGTGGCTAAGCAGCAGAAGTATTGGCTTCCTCCTCCTCCGTTCCATCAGCCTTTTCAGCAGAAGAGCAAAGGTGGCAGTGGATCTTCCCACCCACCCAACCCTGGCTTTCAGAACAAGACTTCGTCTCAAGCTCCAACATCGAGTGCTCCATATCACCGTCCGCTTTCAGAGGTCACGTGCAACAAGTGCCAACAGAAGGGTCACTATGCCAACAAATGCTTCAATCAGAGGCATCTCCCTCCTCCTCCTCCTGTGAGATCGGCAAGTACAGCTGTGGTCAAGCATAAACCCAAGTACGCCAAGGTCAACATGGTGAATGTAGCTCAGGCAGAGGACTCTTCAGATGTCATCATGGGTAACCTTCCTGTTAATGATGTTCCTGCAAAAGTTCTTTTTGACACTGGTGCATCGCATTGCTTCATTTCAAAACCTTTTGCATCAAAGTATGAGTGTGATTATCAGTATCTGCAAAGATCTTTGCAAATCGTGTCACTGGGCAAGCAAATGACAGCTAATATTTGCGTCCCGGATGTTACTATCACGTTGGGTGACTACAAATTTCTAGCTTCTCCTATTGTTCTGGGCGACTCGGATATTGATCTTATTCTCGGAATGGATTGGCTTTCTAAGCACAAGGCTCAGCTTGATTGTGCAGCCAGGCATATTCAATTGACTCATTCATCTGAGGATGTAATTGTCTTTGCCGCTCGTGATGATACCATCCGTCTGTTTTCTCTCAATGATAAGGGTGAACTGGATGCCATCTCTCAAATTCTAGTCGTTTGCGAATATCAAGACGTCTTTCCAGAAGAGCTTCCAGGAATGCCTCCGCATCGGCCAGTTGAATTCGTCATCGATCTTGAGCCTGGCATGGAACCTGTTTGCAAACGTCCTTACAAGCTTGGACCTGAAGAGTTGAAGGAGCTGAAGAAGCAACTCGATATTCTAGAGCGAATGGGTCTCACCCGACCTAGTTCTTCTCTGTGGGGTTGTGGAGTTCTTTTTGTGAAGAAGAAGGATGGAACGGACCGACTTTGTGTTGACTACCGTCCACTGAACAAGAAGACTATCAAGAACAAGTACCCACTTCCCAACATTAATGAGCTGTTCGAACAACTCAAAGGTGCTCAAGTATTCTCCAAGCTTGATCTCCGTATGGGCTATCACCAGATTTGTCTCCGTGAGCAAGATATTCCCAAGACGGCTTTCAGAACAAGCTATGGTTCATATGAATACACTGTCATGTCTTTTGGCCTCGTCAACGCTCCGCCGACTTTCTCTCGCATGATGAACTTCATCTTCAACGCCTACACAAATGACTTTGTCTTGGTCTACCTCGATGACATTCTGGTCTTTTCAAAGAACAAGGAAGATCATGCCAAGCACTTGCGTTTGGTGCTCGATAAGCTCAGGGAACATTAGTTCTACGCCAAGTTCTCAAAGTGTGAGTTTTGGCTCGATGAGGTTCTCTATCTTGGACATATCATCTCTGCCAAGGGTATAGCGGTGAATCCTGAGAAGGTGTCTGCAATTGTGAGTTGGGAACCACCTCAGAACGTGAAGCAACTCCGCAGCTTCCTCGGTCTCGCAAGCTACTGTCGAAGGTTCGTTGAGAACTTTTCAAAGATCGCGAAGCCTCTTTCAAACCTTCTCCAGAAGCACGTCAAGTACGTTTGGTCTCCGGAATGTGACATCGCTTTCAAAACCTTGAAAGAGAAATTGGTCATTGCTCCAGTTCTGACTACTCCTGATGAATCCAAACCGTTCGAGGTCTTCTGCGATGCCTCTCTTCAAGGTCTTGGTGCGGTGTTGATGCAAGAGAAGAAAGTTGTGGCTTATACCTCTCGCCAGTTGAAGCCCAACGAGAACAACTACCCCACTCATGACCTCGAGTTGGCGGCAGTTGTGCATGCTCTTTTGACTTGGAGACATCTCTTATTGGGAAGAAAAGTGGACATCTTCACTGACCACAAGAGTCTCAAGTACATCTTCACTCAGCCTAATCTCAACCTCAGGCAGACTCATTGGGTCGAAATGATTCAAGAGTATAATCTGAGTATCGAGTATACTCCAGGCAAGGCCATGTGATTGCTGACGCTTTGAGCAGGAAGGCTTACTGCAACAGTCTGATTATCAAGCCTTACCAACCCGAGCTTTGTGAAGCTTTCCGCAAACTCAATCTGCAAGTTGTTCTTCAAGGTTTCCTCGCCAACCTTCAAGTCTCTCCTACTTTGGAAGATCAGATTCGCGAGGCTCAACTTCTTGATGCTATGGTGAAGAAGGTGAAGATTGGGATTGCCAAGAGTCAACCCAAGTACAAGTGCTATCGCCTTGATGACAAGGATACTCTCTTCTTCGAGGATCGTATTGTTGTGCCTAAAGGTGACCTTCGTAAATTTATTATGAATGAGGCTCACAATTCACTCCTCTCCATCCACCCTGGGAGTACGAAGATGTACCAGGACCTCAAGCAGGCTTATTGGTGGACTCGAATGAAGCGTGACATTGCTCAGTTCGTGAATGAATGTGATATCTGCAGAAGAGTGAAGGCAGAACACCAACGACCAGCTGGTCCCCTCCAACCTCTTGCCATTCCAGAATGGAAGTTTGACCACATTGAGATGGACTTCGTGACTGGATTTCCAAAGTCCAAGTGTGGCAATGATGCTATATTCGTTGTCATCGACAAACTCACTAAAGTGGCTCACTTTCTGCCTATCAAAGAGTCTATCACTGCAGCTCAATTGGTGGAGCTTTATACCTCTCGGATTGTCTCTCTGCACGGCATTCCACAGTTGATTTCTTCAGACCGTGGTAGCATCTTTACCTCCAAGTTTTGGGATTCTTTTCAGAAGGCCATGGGCACCAACATCCGCTTCAGCACAGTTTTCCATCCTCAAACTAGCGGTCAAGTCGAGCGTGTCAATCAGATTCTCGAAGATATGCTCAGGGCTTGCGTTATCTCCTTCGGTATGAAGTGGGAAGATTGTCTTCCATATGCCGAATTCTCCTACAACAACAGTTTTCAAGCAAGTTCGGGCAAGGCCCCATTTGAAATTCTCTATGGCAGGAAGTGATGTACTCCTCTTAACTGGTCAGAGACCGGTGAACGTCAACTTCTTGGAAATGACTTGATCACAGAGGCAGAGGAAATGTGCAAGGTCATTCGTGATAACCTCAAAGCAGCGCAATCGCGCCAGAAGAGCTACTATGAAAGTAAGCATCGTGATTTGTCTTTCGAGAACGGAGACCATGTTTACCTCCGCGTCTCTCCAATGAAAGGTACTCGTCGCTTAGGTATCAAAGGGAAGCTTGCCCCTAGATACGTGGGTCATTTCAAGATCATCAGCAAGAGAGGCGATCTCGCCTATCAACTCGAGCTTCCTTCAAACTTTGCAAATGTGCACAACGTGTTCCATGTCTCTCAGCTCCGCAAGTGCTTCAAGACCCCTGACCGCACCGTCAACTTCGAAGACATTGATCTCCAAGAAGACCTTTCTTATCATGAGCACCCAGTTGCTATTCTTGAAGAGACTGAACGCAAGACTCGCAATAAGTCAATCAAATTCCTCAAAGTCAAGTGGTCACACCATTCCGACCGTGAAGCCACCTGGGAACGCGAGGATCATCTCCGTTCTGAGTACCCGGCGTTTTTCCAGTCCTAGATCTCGGGACGAGATCCTTTCGTAGTGGTGGAGTGTTGTAACACCCCGGATGTAATCTACCCTATATGTACTCCAACTCTTGCCGTTTCTAGCGCTAAGTTATTTTATTTCCTCAGGTTCGGGTTTTTGTCTCCGTGTGTCGTTGTCGTTGTCATGCATCTCATATCATGTCATCATGTGCATTGCATTTTCATACATGTTCGTCTCATGCATCCGAGCATTTTCCCCGTTGTCCGTTTTGCATTCTGGCGCTCCTATCTCCTCCGGTGGTCCTTTCTACTTATTTTCGTGTGCGGGGGTTAAACATTTCCGGATTGGACCGAGACTTGCCAAGCGGCCTTGGTTTACCACCGGTAGACCGCCAGTCAAGTTTCGTGCCATTTGGACTTCGTTTGATACACCAACGGTTAACCGAGGGACCGAGAAGGCCTCGTGTGTGTTGCAGCCCAACACCCTTCCAATTTGGCCCAAAACCCTCTCCATCATCTAGAGCGTTCGATCACGATCGCGTGGCCTAAAACCGTGCTCAATTTGGAGCCTCCTAGCTCCTCCTACCTATAAAAAGGTCCTCCCATTCCAAATCCGGACGAAACCCTAACCTCCCCATCCCCTCGCGCCGCCGGACGAATTTTCGCCGGACGGACGTGTACGGTCCGCCCGCCTGCACCACGTGGCGCCTCCCTATTCGCCGAGATCGCCGTGACCACTTCCCCGTGAGTCGCCCGCGTCGGCCCGCCGGGGCCCAAGCGGGGCCCTCTCGGCCCGCGTCCTCGCCCGCGTCGCTTCCTTCGCGCCGCCGCCATCTTCCTCCGCGCCACGCCGCCACGCGCCATTGCCAGCGGCCGCCTCGCACCTTGCCGGCCAGAGCCGAGCTCCGTCGCGGCCGGCCCGCGCCTCCTCCGCCGCGGCTCCCCGCCGCCGCTCCGGCTCCCCGCCGGCTGGATCCGGCGAGATCTGGCCCGGGAGCACATCGCCATCCCTCTTTCCCACCGACTCCGGCGATCTACGAACGCCGGCGAACATCAGGACGTGTGCAGCTACAGTGTTCTCAGATCTGGAAAAATCCGAAGGGTTGACTTTCCCCCGGAACCCTAATTTATTTGTGTTTTTCATCATGTCGTAACTCCGCATCCGTAGCTCCGTTTTGGGCGTGTAGCATATCAAAATGTTCGTCTCAGAGAGTACATCATTTAATCGCATTGCATCATTTTCTTTTGAGCTCATCTTGATGCCCGAAATGTTGTTGGAAGAGGGCTATATGAGATAATTGTCAGATCTGTTTCATCAAATAGCTATTTGTCATTTTTGCCATGTTTAATGTGTGCATGATATGCTCCTGAGCTCTACATGAGTTTTGTTATATGCCATGCCATCTTTACAGAGGTGCTTACCATGTATTTTTGTGATATGTGTGGTGACTAGCACAAGCTTGCAAAGTAGTGCATTCGTTAATGCTGATTTCAGGGACTTAGAATTTCTCTAAGTCCTTGATCTGATTTTTTCAATATGCCATATGTTCATGTTGTTTCCTAGTGATCTGTGCCTCTTTTGAGGATGATAAGTAAGGATGATTTGTTAATATTGTGGTGCTCTATCCATCCATGTCTTTGTTTGCAATTATGGAGCACCCTAGCTCGAGTCAATCGAGCTCTACTTTTGCTATTTTGTGATTCCTGACAGATTGTTGACTTGTTACCGATTTTGCCGAGGATGTTGTTGTTGATCCGTGCATGCTATGTTGTTGTTCTCGCCATGTCTAGCTTGTATGATATGTATTCTTGATGATGTATGCTTAGTTTGTCATGCCATGCTCCGTAGTGAGTGCATCGAGCTCGTGAACATGTCTACTCGTTAACAGATTTGCATGTTCCAGTTTTTCACTAAGTCTGTAATCTGATTATGTTTTTTCCATGTTCACATGCTCGCAATTGTATTTTCTGATCCCTTTTGGCTCAAGGTCACTAAGGGACTTTTGTTAAGTGCTTTGAGTAGCTTCATGTCATGCTTTGCTTTGCCATGTTAAGTTCCTTTAGCATATAGTTTTCATGCTCCAAAGTGTGCTTCCTGATGTTAAATTCCAGACTTGTGTTAATTTCACCAAGTCTGAAACCTGTTATCGTTTGCATTTTTTCCATGCTTGTTTGAACCTGTTAATGGATGAATTGGTCGTAGCTTAGTGTTCATATTTTGTCAAGCATCATGAGTGGATCCCTTCCATGTATTTTGTTGTCATGTTTGAGTGTTGTAGCATAATTACCTTGATGCATTTAGATGGCTACTTGTTGTTTATCGCAGACCGGTACCATATTTGTTTTGCTTGCCATTTCCAAACCGTGCATCCGATTCCGGTGATCTTTATATCGATTTCAACCGAAATCACCTCACCTTTCCAGTGGCACTCTTGGATTGCCAATTTGAGTCCAGGTTCAATCATTCCTTGTCAAATCTTGCATATGCATCACATATCGCATCCCGCATAGCATACCATGTTTGCATCATGTTGTTCGAGCTTTGCACGTGGTTGATTGTGTTCCTTTTGCTTGTTTGTCTTGTTTGGGTAGAGCCGGGAGACGAGTTCGCTAACGAGGAGCCCTTTGAGTTTGCTTACGAGGACCAAGTCAACTCTGACAACTTTGCAAGCAAGATGATCATACCCTCGAAATCACTTCTATCTTTGCTTGCTAGATGCTCGCTCTTTTGCTATGCCTATGCTACGATGCCTACCACTTGCTTATCATGCCTCCCAAATTGCCATGTCAAACCTCTAACCCACCATGTCCTAGCAAACCGTTGATTGGCTATGTTACCGCTTTGCTCAGCCCCTCTTATAGCGTTGCTAGTTGCAGGTGAAGATTGGAGATCGTTCCTTGTTGGAACATTGTTTATTGTGGGGATATCACCATATTATCTTGTTATCTTAATGCATCTATATATTTGGTAAAGGGTGGAAGGCTCGGCCTTTTGCCTAGTGTTTTGTTCCACTCTTGCCGCCCTAGTTTCTGTCATATCGGCGTTATGTTCCTGGATTTTGCGTTCCTTACGCGGTTGGGTGATAATGGGAACCCCTTGACAGTTCGCCTTGAATAAAACTCCTCCAGCAATGCCCAACCTTGGTTTTACCATTTGCCACCTAGCCTCTTTTTCCCTTGGGTTCCGGAGCCCGAGGGTCATCTTATTTAAACCCCCCCCCCCCGGGCCAGTGCTCCTCTGAGTGTTGGTCCAAACTAGAGCCCTGTGCAGCGCCCCCTCGGGGAAACTCGAGGTTTGGTTTTAGTTGTATGGAGCGCTCATCTGAGTGTGCCCTGGGAATGAGATATGTGCAGCTCCTATCGGGATTTGTCGGCACATTCGGGCAGTGTTGCTGGACTTGTTTTACCATTGTTGAAGTTGTCTTGTAGAACCGGGATGACGAGTCTGATCGGAATGTCTCGGGAGAAGGAATATCCTTCGTTGAGCGTGAGAGCTTGTGATGGGCTAAGTTGGGACTCCCTTGCAGGGATTTGAACTTTCGAAAGCCGTGCCCGCGGTTATGGGCAGATGGGAATTTGTTAATGTCTGATTGTAGATAACTTGAACCTTAACTTAATTAAAATGAATCAACTGTGTGTAACCGTGATGGTCTCTTCTCGGCGGAGTCCGGGAAGTGAACACGGTGTTGGAGTAATGTTTGCCGTAGGTTGTTCTATAGTTCTTCGTTCGTGCTTTGCCTTCTCTTCTCGCTCTCTTTTGCGAACAGGTTAGCCACCATATATGCTAGTCGCTTGCTGCAGCTCCACATATTACCTTACCTTACCTATAAGCTTAAATAGTCTTGATCGCGAGGGTGCGAGATTGCTGAGTCCCAGTGGCTCACAGTTTACTTCCAAACCAGATGCAGGGACCGATGATTCCGTTCCAGATGGTGCGCTTGAGCTCAAGTGGGAGTTCGACGAAGACTCACGCCGTTACTATGTGTCTTTCCCTGATGATCCGTAGTGGTGCCCAGTTGGGGCGATCGGGACCGTGTCGCATGTTGGGGTTGATCTTTTATTTTGGTACCGTAGTCGGACCATGATTGTATTGGATGATGTAATGCTATTTATGTACTTTGTGTGACATGGCGAGTGTAAGCCAACTATGTACCTTTCCCTTTATAATCTATTTACATGGGTTGTTGTGAAGATTACCTTACTTGCGACATTGCTTTCAATGCGGTTATGCCTCTAAGTCGTGCTTCGACATGTAGGAGATATAGCCGCATCGAGGGCGTTACACGCGCCCTCCACCCTCGTGGGCCCCTCTTGGCCCCCTGACGTACTTCTTCCGCCTATATATCTCCATATACCCTAAAACTACCGGGGGGCACAATAGATCGGAAGTTCCGCCACCAGAAGCCTCCGTAGCCACCGAAAACCAATCTAGACCTGTTCCAGCACCCTGCCGGAGGGGGCAATCCCTCTCCGGTGGCCATCTTCATCATCCCCGTGCTCTCCATGACGAGGAGGGAGTAGTTCTCCCTCGGGGCTGAGGGTATGTACCAGTAGCTATGTGCTTGTGCTCTCTCTCCCTCTCGTGTTCTTGAGGTGATACGATCTTGATGTATCGCGAGCTTTGCTATTATATTTGGATTCTATGATGTTTCTCCTCCCCCTCTCTCTCTTGTAATGGATTGAGTTTCCCCTTTGAAGTTATCTTATCGGATTGAGTCTTTAAAGATTTGAGAACACTTGATGTATGTCTTGTCGTGCGTATCTGTTGTGACAATGGGATATCACGTGATTCACTTGATGTATGTTTGGTGATCAACTTGCGGGTTCCGCCCATGAACCTATGCATAGGGGTTGGCACATGTTTTCGTCATGATTCTCGGTAGAAACTTTGGGGCACTCTTTGAGGTTCTATGTGTTGGTTGAATAGATGAATCTGAGATTGTGTGATGCATGTCGTATAATCATACCCACGATACTTGAGGTGACATTGGAGTATCTAGGTGACATTAGGGTTTTGGTTGATTTGTGTCTTAAGGTGTCATTCTAGTACGAACTCTAGGGCTGTTTGTGACACTTATAGGAATAGCCCAACGGATTGATTGGAAAGAATAACTTTGAGGTGGTTTCATACCCTACCATAATCTCTTCATTTGTTCTCCGCTATTAGTGACTTTGGAGTGAATCTTTGTTGCATGTTGAGGGATAGTTATGTGATCCAATTATGTTATTATTGTTGATGGAACTTGCACTAGCGAAAGTATGAACCCTAGGCCTTGTTTCAACGCATTGCAATACCGTTTTACGCTCACTTTTATCATTAGTTACCTTGCTGTTTTTATATTTTTAGATTACGAAAACTATTATCTACCATCCATATACCACTTGTATCACCATCTCTTCTCTGAACTAGTGCACCTATACAATTTACCATTGTATTGGGTGTGTTGGGGACACAAGAGACTCTTTGTTATTTGGTTGCAGGGTTGCTTGAGAGAGACCATCTTCATCCTACGCCTCCTACGGATTGATAAACCTTAGGTCATCCACTTGAGGGAAATTTGCTACTGTCCTACAAACCTGTGCACTTGGAGGCCCAACAACGTCTACAAGAAGAAGGTTGTGTAGTAGACATCAAGCTCTTTTCTGGCGCCGTTGCCGGGGAGGTTAGTGCTTGAAGGTATATCTTTAGTGTTGGGGAACGTAGTAATTTCAAAAAAAATCCTACGCACACGCAAGATCATGGTGATGCATAGCAACGAGAGGGGAGAGTGTTGTCTACGTACCCTCGTCGACCGGAAGCGGAAGCGTTAGCACAACGTGGTTGATGTAGCCGTACGTCTTCACGGCCCGACCGATCAAGGACCAAAACTACGGCACCTTCGAGTTCTAGCACACGTTCAGCTCGATGATGATCCCCGGACTTCGATCCAGCAAAGTGTCGGGGAAGAGTTCCGTTAGCACGACGGCGTGGTGACGATCTTGATGTTCTACCATCGTAGAGCTTCGCCTAAGCACCGCTACAATATTATCGAGGATTATGGTGGAGGGGGGCACCGCACACGGCTAAGAGAACGATCATGAAGATCAACTTGTGTGTCTAGAGGTGCCCCCTGCCCTTGTATATAAAGGAGCAAGGGGGGAGGCCAGCCGGCCCTTGAGGCGCGCCAAGGAGGGGGGAGTCCTCCTCCTAGTAGGAGTAGGACTCCCCTTTCCTAGTCCAACTAGGAAGAGGGAAGGAGGAAGGAAAGAGAGGGAGAGGGAGAGGGAAAGAGGGGCCGCGCCCCCCTCCCCTAGTCCAATTCGAACTCCCCATGGGAGCGGGCGCGCCACCTCTTGGGCTGCTTCCCTCTCTCCCCTTAGGCCCACTAAGGCCCAATACTTCCCCGGGGGGTTCCGGTAACCCTTCCGGCACTCCGGTTTTCTCCGAAATCACCCGAAACACTTCCGGTGTCCGAATATAGCCGTCCAATATATCGATCTTTATGTCTCGACCATTTCGAGACTCCTCGTCATGTTCGTGATCATATCCGGGACTCCGAACAACCTTCGGTACATCAAAATATATAAACTCATAATGAAACTATCATCGTAACGTTAAGCGTGCGGACCCTACGGGTTCGAGAACAATGTAGACATGACCGAGACCCGTCTTCGGTCAATAACCAATAGCGGAACCTGGATGCTCATATTGGCTCCCACATATTCTACGAAGATCTTTTATCGGTCAGACCGCATAACAACATACGTTGTTCCCTTTGTCATCAGTATGTTACTTGCCTGAGATTTGATCGTCGTTATCTCAATACCTAGTTCAATCTCGTTACCGACAAGTCTCTTTACTTGTTCCGTAATACATCATCCCACAACTAACTTATTAGTTGCAATGCTTGCAAGGCTTATGTGATGTGCATTACCGAGAGGGCCCAGAGATACCTATCCGATAATCGGAGTGACAAATCCTCATCTCGAAATACGCCAACCCAACAAGTACCTTCGGAGACACCTGTAGAGCACCTTTATAATCACCCAGTTACGTTGTGACGTTTGGTAGCACACAAAGTGTTCCTCCGGTAAATGGGAGTTGCATAATATCATAGTCATAGGAACATGTATAAGTCATGAAGAAAGCAATAGCAACAAACTAAACGATCAAGTGCTAAGCTAACGAAAAAGGGTCAAGTCACAACTCATGTCTATGGTTAGGAAACATAACCATCTTTGATCAACGAGCTAGTCAAGTAGAGGCATACTCGTGACACTATGTTTGTCTATGTATTCACACATGTATTATGTTTCCGGTTAATACAATTCTAGCATGAATAATAAACATTTATCATGATATAAGGAAATAAATAATAACTTTATTATTGCCTCTAGGGCATATTTCCTTCAGTCTCCCACTTGCACTAGAGTCAATAATCTAGATTACACAGTAATGATTCTAACACCCATGGAGCCTTGGTGCTGATCATGTTTTGCTCGTGGAAGAGGCTTAGTCAGCGGGTCTGCAACATTCAGATCCGTATGTATCTTGCAAATTTATATGTCTCCCACTTGGACTAAATCCCGAATGGAATTGAAGCGTCTCTTGATGTGCTTGGTTCTCTTGTGAAATCTGGATTCCTTTGCCAAGGCAATTGCACCAGTATTGTCACAAAAGATTTTCATTGGACCCGATGCACTAGGTATGACACCTAGATCGGATATGAACTCCTTCATCCAGACTCCTTCATTTGCTGCTTCCGAAGCAGCTATGTACTCTACTTCACATGTAGATCCCGCCACGACGCTTTGTTTAGAACTGCACCAACTGACAGCTCCACCGTTCAGTAAAAACACATATCCGGTTTGCGATTTAGAATCATCCGGATTAGTGTCAAAGCTTGCATCAACGTAACCATTTACGATGAGCTCTTTGTCACCTCCATATATGAGAAACATATCCTTAGTCCTTTTCAGGTATTTCAGGATGTTCTTGACCGTTGTCCAGTGATCCACTCCTGGATTACTTTGGTACCTCCCTGCTAGACTTATAGCAAGGCACACATCAGGTCTGGTACACAGCATTGCATACATGATAGAGCCTATGGCTGAAGCATAGGGAACATCTTTCATTTTCTCTCTATCTTCTGCGGTGGTCGGACATTGAGTCTTACTCAATTTTACACCTTGTAACACAAGCAAGAACCCTTTCTTTGCTTGATCCATTTTGAACTTCTTCAAAACCTTATCAAGGTATGTGCTTTGTGAAA
The DNA here is from genome assembly GCF_056163025.1 of Triticum urartu. Classification (NCBI taxonomy): domain Eukaryota; kingdom Viridiplantae; phylum Streptophyta; class Magnoliopsida; order Poales; family Poaceae; genus Triticum; species Triticum urartu. The sequence continues at coordinate 134,219,222 of NC_141874.1, forward strand.
GTCCAGTTAAGCGTCTTGATCTATCTCTATAGATCTTAATGCCCAATATGTAAGCAGCTTCACCGAGGTCTTTCATTGAAAAACTCTTATTCAAGTATCCTTTTATGCTATTCAGAAATTCTATATCATTTCCAATCAATAATATGTCATCCACATATAATATCAGAAATGCTACAGAGCTCCCACTCACTTTCTTGTAAATACAGGCTTCTCCAAAAGTCTGTACAAAACCAAATGCTTTGATCACACTATCAAAGCGTTTATTCCAACTCCGAGAGGCTTGCACCAGTCCATAAATGGATCGCTGGAGCTTGCACACTTTGTTAGCTCCCTTTGGATCGACAAAACCTTCCAGCTGCATCATATACAACTCTTCTTCCAGAAATCCATTCAGGAATGCAGTTTTGACATCCATCTGCCAAATTTCATAATCATAAAGTGTGGCAATTGCTAACATGATTCGGACAGACTTAAGCATCGCTACGGGTGAGATGGTCTCATCGTAGTCAATCCCTTGAACTTGTCGAAAACCTTTTGCGACAAGTCGAGCTTTGTAGATAGTAACATTACCATCAGCGTCAGTCTTCTTCTTGAAGATCCATTTATTCTCAATTGCTTGCCAATCATTGGGCAAGTCCACCAAAGTCCATACTTTGTTCTCATACACGGATCCCATCTCAGATTTCATGGCTTCAAGCCATTTTGCGGAATCTGGGCTCACCATCGCTTCTTCATAGTTCGTAGGTTCATCATGATCTAGTAGCATGACTTCCAGAACAGGATTACCGTTCCACTCTGGTGTGGATCTTACTCTAGTTGATCTACGAGGTTCAGTAGTAACTTGTTCTGAAGTTTCATGATCATCATCATTAGCTTCCTCACTAATTGGTGTAGGTGTCACAGAAACCGGTTTCTGTGATGTACTACTTTCCAATAAGGGAGCAGTTACAGTTACCTCATCAAGTTCTACTTTCCTCCCACTCACTTCTTTCGAGAGAAACTACTTCTCTAGAAAAACTCCGAATTTAGCAAAAGAAGTCTTGCCTTCGGATCTGTGATAGAAGGTGTACCCAACAGTCTCCTTCGGGTATCCTATGAAGACACATTTTGTAACACCCTCGATGCGGCTATAGCTCCCACGTATCGAGGCACGACTTAGAGACATAACCGCATTGAAAGCAATGTCGCAAGTCAGGCAATCATTACAACATCCCATGTAATACATAATAAAAGGGGGAGATAACATAGTTGGCTTACACTCGCCACGTCACATCAGAGTACATAAATAACAACCATCAAACAAACACTCATGGCCCGACTACGGCGCCAAAATAGAAAAGAACCCAACATGCGACAAGGTCCTGAATCGATCCCCAACTAGGCACCACTACTGATCATCGGGAAAGGAAACATAATAACGCTAAGAGTCCTCGTCGAACTCCCACTTGAGCTCGTACTCGTCACCTGGAGCGGAATCACCTGGACCTGCATCTGGAATTATAGTATTTGTGAGCCACAGGGACTCAGCAATCTCGCACCCTCGCGATCAAGACTATTTAAGCTTATAGGAAGGATAAGGCAAATATATGTGGAGCTGCAGCAAGCGACTAGCTTGTATGGTGACTATCTTATACGCAAAAGAGAGCGAGAAGAGGAGGCAAGGCGCGATCGAGAATCTAGAAGAACAACCTGCGCAATCATTACTCCAACACCGTGTCCACTTCCCGGACTCCGCCGAGAAGAGGCCATCACGGCAACACACTCAGTTGATTCATCTTAATTAATTAAGGTTTAAGTTGTCTACAACCGGACATTAACAAATTCCCATCTGCCCATAACCGCGGGCACGGCTTTCGAAAGTTCAATCCCTGCAGGGGGTCCCAACTTAGCCCATGACAAGCTCTCATGGTCAACGAAGGAAAAGACCTCCACCCGAGACACACCGATCAGACTCGGTAACCCGGTACACCAAGACAATTCGACAGGTTAAAACAAGACCAGCAACACCGCCCGAATGTGCCGATAAATCCCGATAGGAGCTGCACATATCTCTTTCTCAGGGCACACTCAGATGAGACTAGCTATGAGTAAAACCAACCCTCAAGTTGCCCCGAGGTGGCCCCGCAGGCAGCTCAGTTCGGACCAACACTCAGAGGGAGCACTGGCCCGGGGGGGTTAAAATAAGATGACCCTTGAGTCTGCAGAACCCAAGGGAAAGAAAAGGCTGGGTGGCAAATGGTAAAACCAATGTTGGGCATTGCTGGAAAAGCTTTAATCAACGCGAAATATTAAGGGGTTCCCATTATAACCCAACCGCGTAAGGAACGCAAAAATCCGGGAACATAACACCGATATGACGGAAACTAGGGCGGCAAGAGTGGAACAAAACACTAGGCGAGAGGCCGAGCCTTCCACCCTTTACCAAGTATATAGATGCATTAAGATAACATAGCAATATGGTGATATCCCAACAAGTAAATAAAAGTTCCAACAAGGAACGGCCTCCAATCATCACCTGCAACTAGCAACGCTATAAGAGGGGCTGAGCAAAGCGGTAACATAGCCAAACAACGGTTTGCTAGGACAAGGTGGGTTAGAGGTTCAACATGGCAATTGGGAGGCTGACAAGCAAAAGGTAGGCATCGTAGCATTGGCATAGCAAGAGCGAGCAAACTAGCATAGCAAAGATAGTAGTGATTTCGAGGGTATGATCATCTTGCCTGCACAGTTGTCAGAGTTGACTGGATCCTCACAAGCAAACTCAACGGGCTCCTCGGTAGCGAACTCGTCTCCCGGCTCTACCCAACAAGACAAACAAGCAACAAGGATACAATCAACCACGTGCAAGACCAAGCAATATGATGAAATGATGATATGCTATGCGGGATGCGATGCGGGATGCAAAATGCAAGATATGACAGGAAATGCATGAACCTGGCCTCAACTTGGAATTCCAAGGGTTCCACTGGATAGAGGGGATGAAATCGCTTGAAAATGATATAAAGATCATTGGAATCGGAGTTACGGTTTGGAAATGGCAAGCGTTTTAAGATATGACACCGGTCTGCGATTTACAGCAAGTAGGCATCTAAACGCAACGAAATGAACATGCTACAGCCACCAAACATGACAAAAAAATACATGGCAGGGATGCACACAAGATTCTTAACAAAAGACTAGCACTGAGCCACGGCCAATTCATCCATTAAGAGGTTCAAACAAGCATGGCAAAAACGCAAATGCAAAACAGATTCCAGACTTAGTGAAATTAACACTAGTCTGAAATTTCAGATCACGAAGCCCTCTTCGGAGCAGCAAAACAACATGATAAATGACCTGAACATGACAAGTAAGAACATGGCATGGAGCTACTCAACAATCTTAACAAAAGATCCACAGTGACCTGGGGCCAAAATGGTTCACAAAATATATTAACGGGCACACGAACATAGCTAAAACACAATCAGTTTTCAGACTTGGTGAAAACTGAGACATGCTGAAATATAACTCACGAAGGCATGTAAACGAGCTCGATGCACTCACCATGGTGCAAGTCACAGCAAGGAAAGCATACATCCATTAAGAAGGCACAAAATACAAGCTATACATGGCAAGAACAATGGCATAGCATGCACGGATCAACTACAATAACGCCGGCAAAATCGCAAACGAGTTGACGATCTGCCCAGATTCACCACGAAGCAAAAGTAGAGCTCGATTGACTCAAGCTATGGTGCTCCATAATTGCAAACAAAGACATGGATGGATAGAGCATAACATGATTAACAAAACTTCTTTACTGATCATCCTCAAAAGAGGCACGGATCACTAGGAAACAAGCTGAACATATGGCTAAGTCCCTGGAAACAGATTTACCGGGTGCCTCACTTTGCAAGCTTGCACAAGTCATCACACACATCCTAAAAATGCATGGGTTGCACCTCTGGAAAGAAGATAAAATGCTTAACAAAACATATGAAGGACTCACAGGCATAGCATGCACACATTAATCATGGCAAAAATGACAAAAGTCTAAGATGAACTAGTAGATCTGACAATTAACTCACGAAGCCTCCTTCTAACAGCATTTTGGGCATCAAGATGAGCTCAAATGAAAATAATGCAATGTAATGAAATGATTTACTCGTCGATACGAAGATTTTGATATATCATATGTCCAAAACGGAGCTACTGATGCAAAGTTACGGGCGGTCAAAGTTTGCATAAAAATTTAGAGGGAGAGGGAAAAAGTCAACCCCCTAGGGTTTACTGTTCAGATCTGGATCGGGATCTCAGGTACTGTTCATCGGGCGCGGAAACCGAGGTACGCCGGAGTTGGAGTTTGAGGCCGCCGGAGTTGGAGAAGGTCCGGCCACTCCCGGCCGGATCCGGCGGCGGGGGCGGCGGCAGCGGCCGGCGAGGGGCGCGGCGGAGTCGGCCGGCTCGGGGCGGCGTTCCGGCGAGGCGGGCGACAGGCGGCCGGGGCGGGCTCCGGCGGGAGGCGAGGACGCCCGCGGCGGCGCCGGCCACCGGGCGTGAAGACGAAGGGCGGCGGCGCAAGGGACGAAGGGCGGCGGTGGCTCAAGCTCGCGGGGGCCCCTCCTGGGCCTCCCGGGCCGGCGGCGGCGGAGAGATGCGGCGGACACGTGGCAAGGCGGGATTGGCGGGCTGCGGCGGCCGACGCTGTCCGGCCGGGGCGGACATGTCCGTCAGCGCGGATCTTTTTTTTTAGAACTAGGGTTCGAGGAGGAAGACGAGATCCGAAATTGGAGGGAGTATATATAGGCATAAGTGGAGCTAGGAGAGTCCAAATGAGGTGCGGTTTTCGGCCACGCGATCGTGATCGAACGCTCTAGGACATGGAGCAGAGTTTGGTGGGTTTTGGGCCAAATTTGAGGGGTGTTGGGCTGCAACACACACGAGGCCTTTTCGGTCCCTCGGTTGACCGTTGGGGTATCAAACGAAGTCCAATTGATACGCAACTTGACAGGCGGTCTACCGGTAGTAAACCAAGGCCGCATGACAAGTCTCGGTCCAATCCGGAAATGTTTAATCCCCACACACGAAAGAAAGCTAGAAATGACCACCGGAGGAGAACGAAGCGCCGGAATGCAAAACGGACAACGGGAAAAATGCTCGAATGCATGAGATGAACACGTATGCAAATGCAATGCACATGATGACATGATATGAGATGCAATAAAACGAAAACAACACACGGAGACAAAGACCCGAACCCGAGGAATAAATATAACTTAACGCCGGAAACGGCAAGAGTTGGAGTACAAATTGGGAAAGTTACATCTGGGGCGTTACAACACTCCACCACTACGAAAAGATCTCGTCCCGAGATCTAGGACTGAACAAACTCCGGGTACTCAGAACGGAGGTGATCCTCGCGTTCCCAGGTAGCTTCACGGTCGGAATGGTGAGACCACTTGACTTTGAGAAATTTGATTGACTTGTTGCGAGTCTTGCGTTCAGTCTCTTCAAGAATAGCAACTGGGTGCTCACGATAGGAGAGATATTCTTGGAGCTCAATGTCCTCGAAGTTGACGGTGCGGTCAGGAGTCTTGAAGCACTTTCGAAGCTGAGAGACGTGGAACACATCATGAACATTTGCAAAGTTTAAAGGAAGCTCAAGTTGATAGGCGAGGTGGCCTCTCTCGCTGACAATCTTGAAAGGTCCCACGTATCTAGGGGCAAGCTTCCCTTTGATACTGAAGCGACGAGTACCTTTCATAGGAGAGACACGGAGGTAAACATGATCTCCGATCTCGAAAGCCAAATCACGGTGCTTACTATTATAGTAGCTCTTTTGGCGGGATTGGGCTGCTTTGAGGTTATCACGAATGACTTTGCACATTTCTTCTACTTCTGTGATTAAGTCATTACCCAGCAGCTGACGTTCACCGGTTTCAAACCAGTTGAGAGGGGTACGGCACTTCCTGTCATACAGAATTTCAAAAGGGGCCTTGCCCGAACTTTCTTGAAAACTGTTGTTATAGGAGAATTCAGCATAAGGAAGACAATCCTCCCACTTCATGCCGAAGGAGATCACACAAGCCCTGAGCATATCTTTAAGAATCTGGTTGACACGCTCGACTTGACTACTTGTTTGAGGATGGAAAGCAGTGCTGAAGCGGATGTTAGTGCCCATGGCCTTCTGGAAAGAATCCCAAAACTTCGAGGTAAAGATGCTGCCACGGTCTGAAGAGATCACTTGAGGAATACCGTGCAGAGAGACAATACGAGAGGTATAGAGTTCCGCCAATTGAGCTGCAGTGATCGACTCTTTGATAGGCAGAAAGTGAGCCACTTTGGTGAGCTTGTCGATGACAACAAATATAGCATCATTGCCACGCTTGGACTTTGGAAACCCAGTCACGAAGTCCATTTCAATGTGGTCAAACTTCCATTCTGGAATGGCAAGAGGTTGGAGGAGACCAGCTGGCCTTTGGTGTTCTGCCTTCACTCTTCTGCAGACATCACATTCATTCACGAATTGAGCGATCTCGCGCTTCATTCGAGTCCACCAATAAGCTTGCTTAAGGTCCTGATACATCTTCGTGCTCCCAGGGTGGATGGAGAGGAGAGAATTGTGAGCCTCGTTCATGATCACTTTACGAAGTTCACCTTTGGGCACAACAATACGATCCTCGAAGAAGAGAGTGTCCTTGTCATCAAGGCGGTAGCACTTGTACTTGGACTGACTCTTGGCAATCCCAATCTTCACCTTTTTCACCATAGCATCAAGAAGCTAGGCTTGGCGAATCTGGTCTTCTAAGGTAGGAGAGACTTGAAGGTTGGCGAGGAAACCTTGAGGAACAACTTGCAGATTAAGTTTGCGGAAAGCTTCACAAAGCTCGGGTTGATAAGGCTTGAGAATCAGACTGTTGCAATAGGCCTTTCTGCTCAAAGCGTCAGCAATCACATTGGCCTTGCCTGGAGTATACTCAATACTTGGGTTATACTCTTGAATCATTTCGACCCATCGAGTTTGTCTTAGGTTGAGATTAGGCTGAGTGAAGATGTACTTGAGACTCTTGTGATCGGTGAAAATGTCCACTTTTCTTCCCAATAGAAGATGTCTCCAAGTCAAAAGAGCATGCACAACTGCCGCCAACTCGAGATCGTGAGTGGGGTAGTTCTTCTCATTAGGCTTCAACTGGCGAGATGTATAAGCAACAACTTTCTTCTCTTGCATCAATACTGCGCCAAGACCTTGGAGAGAGGCATCACAAAAGACCTCGTACGGCTTGGATTCATCAGGCGGAGTCAAAACTGGAGCAGTGATCAATTTCTCTTTCAAAGTGTTGAAAGCAATATCACACTCCGGAGACCAAACGTACTTGACATGCTTCTGAAGAAGATTTGAGAGAGGCTTCGCGATCTTGGAAAAGTTTTCAACGAATCTTCGGCAGTAACTTGCGAGACCGAGAAAACTGCGGAGTTGCTTCACATTCTGAGGAGGTTCCCAATTCACAATTGCGGATACCTTCTCGGGATTCACGGAAATGCCCTTGGCAGAGATGATATGACCAAGATAAAGAACCTCATCGAGCCAAAATTCACACTTGGAGAACTTGGCGTAGAACTGATGTTCCCTGAGTTTATCAAGCACCAAACGCAAATGCTTGGCATGATCTTCCTTGTTCTTGGAGAAAACCAGAATGTCATCGACATAGACCAAAACAAAGTCATTGGTGTAGGCGTTGAAGATGAAATTCATCATGCGAGAGAACGTCGGAGGAGCGTTGGCGAGGCCAAAAGACATGACAGTGTATTCATATGAACCAAAGCTTGTTCTGAATGTTGTCTTGGGAATATCTTTTTCACGAATGCGAATCTGGTGATAACCCATACGGAGATCAAGCTTGGAGAATACTTGAGCACCTTTGAGTTGCTCGAACAGCTCATTGATGTTGGGAAGTGGGTATTTGTTCTTGATGGTCTTCTTGTTCACTGGACGGTAATCAACACAAAGTCGGTCCGTTCCATCCTTCTTCTTCACAAAAAGAACACCACAACCCCACGGAGAAGTACTAGGCCGGATGAGACCCATTCTTTCTTGCTCATCAAGTTGTTTCTTCAACTCCTTCAACTCTTCAGGGCCGAGCCTGTAAGGACGTTTGCACACAGGTTCCGTGCCAGGCTCAAGTTCAATAACGAATTCAACTGGCCGGTGCGGAGGCATTCCTGGGAGCTCTTCTGGAAAGACGTCTTGATATTCGCAAACAACTGGAATTTGCGAGATGGCATCCAATTCACCCTTCTCACTGAGAGAAAATAGACGGATAGTATTATCCCGAGCGGCAAAGACAATTACGTCCTCAGACGAATGAGTCAATTGAATCTGCCTGGTAGCACAATCAAGCTGAGCCTTGTGCTTAGAAAGCCAATCCATCCCGAGAATAAGATCAATATCCGAGTTACCAAGAACCATTGGGGAAGCCAGAAACTTGAAATCACCCATCAAGATAGAAATATCTGGAACCATCAAACTAGAACTCAGACGCTTAGCTGGAGAGACAACTTGCATAGCTCTAGGTAAAGCCTTAGTACTAAAATTGTTCTCCGATGCAAATGGGAATGACATGAAGGAATGCGATGCACCAGAGTCAAAAAGAACTTTTTCAGGAATATCATTAACAGGAAGGTTACCCATGATCACATCTGACGAGTCCTCTACCTGAGCTGCATTCATCAAATTGACCTTGGCGTGCTTGGGGTTATGCTTGACCACAGCTGTACTTGCCGATCTGACAGGAGGAGGAGGAGGAAGATGCCTCTGGTTGAAACACTTGTTGGCATAGTGACCCTTCTGTTGGCACTTGTTGCACGTGACCTCTGAAAGCGGACGGTGATACGGAGCACTCGATCTTGGAGCTTGAGACGAAGTCTTGTTCTGAAAGCCTGGGTTGGGTGGGTGGGAAGAACCACTGCCACCTTTGCTCTTCTGCTGATACGGTTGACGGAACGGAGGAGGAGGAAGCCAAAACTTCTGCTGCTTGGCCACATGAGTAGAGGAAGAAGGAGTAACATCTCTGACTCGCTTCCTGGAAGCATCACACCTCAACTGAGCAGCCTCTTGCTTCAGTGCCATGTTGTAGAACTCATTGTATCTCAAAGGCTCAAAGAGAACAAGAGCGAGCTGAATATCTTTCCTGAGACCACCCCTGAACTGGTATATCATGCTCTTCTCATCAGGCACGTCCTGCTTGGCAAAGCGGGCAAGCTTCTGGAACAATTTGTTGTAGTTATAGACAGACAAAGAACCTTGCTTCAGATTGCGGAATTCCTCACGCTTGCTTTCAACCAGGCTCTGCGGAATGTGATGAGCTCGGAAATCTTGACGGAAATCATCCCAAGTGATAACACGTCCACCTCTGGAATCCTTGTACTGCTGGAACCATTCTGCAGCTTGATCTTTGAGTTGGAAGGAAGCGAACTTGACAAAGTCCTCAGGCCTGACGTTGCTGCACTCGAAATGCTTACACAGATCCACAAGCCAATCGTTAGCATCGGTTGCCTCAACACAATTGCTGAAAGTCTTTGGCCCGTTAGCAAGGAACTGGTTGAGTGTAGCAAAGTGACTCTGACTGCTGCCTTGATTCCCTTGACTGCCTTGATTGCGCTCTTGGAGAATTTGCATGATCAGCTGAGTGTTTGCATTGGTTGCGGCCATCACAGCTTGCCATGCCTCTGGAGGAGGTGGAGGCGGTGGCGGATCAGGATTCGGAGTCGTGCGCGTTGGAGGAGCCATCCTGAAGAGGTTGACCACCATTAGCACATGACAGATAAATATTGAAGCTGAATTCAACGGAATGAAAAATTGCAACATATAGTCTTCACATCCGAACAAAATGAACGAATGCATTCTCTTCAAATGGTCACATATCCTTAAATTGAGAAGCCACGTAGAATTAAGGTAGAGAAATAAATCAACAAGGTACGGATCAGGAACGAATAATCGGTAAGAAATCCCAATCTCAAACCAATATCTGTGGAAGAAGAACTAGAGCTACTGGAATTCCCACCTATGAAACTCCCGAACCTTTACGGTTATGCAATCAGGTGTTGGGGATACAGGGGAAGCATAATATCTCACCCAAACTAGCAAATCCTACATCCAGCTGTATCCATCCTTCAACACATAACCAAGAAAACTTCGGAAACCATCTACCTCAACCTTCGAAAAGCATCCGTTATGCAAGTTATGGCGATACTCCCGAACTCCCGCCCCAGTACTGGGTGGCGTCGAGGTTATCTCATCAACGAACTGCATAAAAGAGATTTTCGATGTTGGCGAACATATCTCAAGTATTCCAGAATTGCAACGATAAAATTATGATGACAACACCTCAGAGCTCAACTCCCCGGGACACTTCCACTAAACCCCTGACAGGAGGCACCAAGACAGTATTCTCATCATAAGCCATCGGAACAAATCCAAGATACTCGCGTGATCCTAAAAAAAAATTTAGTGAAATTTGAGAAGAGAAGAGTCAAAACTCTACGTCAGGATGCCTTACCAGAGCGATGAGGAGACTGGGAAGTAAAAAAGAATTCCTAAGCTCTCCGATATATAATTCCTAAGTGACTCAAAACATTTTTCTAGACACAACTCGGCTGCTAAAAACGATCAAGCAATGGGGCTCCTAAGGTCGGGGAAGGCTCTGATTACCAACTTGTAACGCCCTCGATGCGGCTATAGCTCCCACGTGTTGAGGCACGACTTAGAGACATAACCGCATTGAAAGCAATGTCGCAAGTCAGGCAATCATTACAACATCCCATGTAATACATAATAAAAGGGGGAGATAACATAGTTGGCTTACACTCGCCACGTCACATCAGAGTACATAAATAACAACCATCAAACAAACACTCATGGCCCGACTACGGCGCCAAAATAGAAAAGAACCCAACATGCGACAAGGTCCTGAATCGATCCCCAACTAGGCACCACTACTGATCATCGGGAAAGGAAACATAATAACGCTGAGAGTCCTCGTCGAACTCCCACTTGAGCTCGTACTCGTCACCTGGAGCGGAATCACCTGGACCTGCATCTGGAATTATAGTATTTGTGAGCCACAGGGACTCAGCAATCTCGCACCCTCGCGATCAAGACTATTTAAGCTTATAGGAAGGATAAGGCAAATATATGTGGAGCTGCAGCAAGCGACTAGCTTGTATGGTGACTATCTTATACGCAAAAGAGAGCGAGAAGAGGAGGCAAGGCGCGATCGAGAATCTAGAAGAACAACCTGCGCAATCATTACTCCAACACCGTGTCCACTTCCCGGACTCCACCGAGAAGAGGCCATCACGGCAACACACTCAGTTGATTCATCTTAATTAATTAAGGTTTAAGTTGTCTACAACTGGACATTAACAAATTCCCATCTGCCCATAACCACGGGCACGGCTTTCGAAAGTTCAATCCCTGCAGGGGGGTCCCAACTTAGCCCATGACAAGCTCTCACGGTCAACGAAGGAAAAGACCTCCACCCAAGACACACCGATCAGACTCGGTAACCCGGTACACCAAGACAATTCGACAGGTTAAAACAAGACCAGCAACACCGCCCGAATGTGCCGACAAATCCCGATAGGAGCTGCACATATCTCTTTCTCAGGGCACACTCAGATGAGACTAGCTACGAGTAAAACCAACCCTCAAGTTGCCCCGAGGTGGCCCCGCAGGCAGCTCAGTTCGGACCAACACTCAGAGGGAGCACTGGCCCGGGGGGGTTAAAATAAGATGACCCTTGAGTCTGCAGAACCCAAGGGAAAGAAAAGGCTGGGTGGCAAATGGTAAAACCAATGTTGGGCATTGCTGGAAAAGCTTTAATCAAGGAGAAATATCAAGGGGTTCCCATTATAACCCAACCGCGTAAGGAACGCAAAAATCCGGGAACATAACACCGATATGACGGAAACTAGGGCGGCAAGAGTGGAACAAAACACTAGGCGAGAGACCGAGCCTTCCACCCTTTACCAAGTATATAGATGCATTAAGATAACATAGCAATATGGTGATGTCCCAACAAGTAAATAAATGTTCCAACAAGGAACGGCCTCCAATCATCACCTGCAACTAGCAACGCTATAAGAGGGGCTGAGCAAAGCGGTAACATAGCCAAACAACGGTTTGCTAGGACAAGGTGGGTTAGAGGTTCAACATGGAAATTGGGAGGCTGACAAGCAAAATGTAGGCATCGTAGCATTGGCATAGCAAGAGCGAGCAAACTAGCATAGCAAAGATAGTAGTGATTTCGAGGGTATGATCATCTTGCCTGCACAGTTGTCAGAGTTGACTGGATCCTCACAAGCAAACTCAACGGGCTCCTCGGTAGCGAACTCGTCTCCCGGCTCTACCCAACAAGACAAACAAGCAACAAGGATACAATCAACCACGTGCAAGACCAAGCAATATGATGAAATGATGATACGCTATGCGGGATGCAATGCGGGATGCAAAATGCAAGATATGACAGGAAATACATGAACCTGGCCTCAAATTGGAATTCCAAGGGTGCCACTGGATAGAGGGGATGAAACCGCTTGAAAACGATATAAAGATCATTGGAATCGGAGTTACGGTTTGGAAATGGCAAGCGTTTTAAGATACGACACCGGTCTGCGATTTACAGCAAGTAGGCATCTAAACGCAACGAAATGAACATGCTACAGCCACCAAACATGACAAAAAAATACATGGCAGGGATTCAAACAAGATGCTTAACAAAAGACTAGCACTGAGCCACGGCCAATTCATCCATTAAGAGGTTCAAACAAGCATGGCAAAAACGCAAATGCAAAACAGATTCCAGACTTAGTGAAATTAACACTAGTCTGAAATTTCAGATCACGAAGCCCTCTTCGGAGCGGCAAAACAACATGATAAATGACCTGAACATGACAAGTAAGAACATGGCATGGAGCTACTCAACAAGCTTAACAAAAGACCCAAAGTGACCTGGGGCCAAAAGGGTTCACAAAATATATTAACGGGCACACGAACATAGCTAAAACACAATCAGTTTTCAGACTTAGTGAAAACTGAGACATGCTGAAATATAACTCACGAAGGCATATAAACGAGCTCGATGCACTCACCATGGTGCAAGTCACAGCAAGGAAAGCATACATCCATTAAGAAGGCACAAAATAAAAGCTAGACATGGCAAGAACAATGGCATAGCATGCACGGATCAACTACAATAACGCCGGCAAAATCGCAAACGAGTTGACGATCTGCCCAGATTCACCATGAAGCAAAAGTAGAGCTCTATTGACTCAAGCTATGGTGCTCCATAATTGCAAACAAAGACATGGATGGATAGAGCATAACATGATTAACAAAACTCCTTTACTGATCATCCTCAAAAGAGGCACGGATCACTAGGAAACAAGCTGAACATATGGCATCATGAACTAAAATATCACAGACTTAGTGAAAACAACTAAGTCCCTGGAAACAGATTTACCGGGTGCCTCACTTTGCAAGCTTGCACAAGTCATCACACACATCCTAAAAATGCATGGGTTGCACCTCTGGAAAGAAGACAAAATGCTTAACAAAACATATGAAGGACTCACAGGCATAGCATGCACACATTAATCATGGTAAAAATGACAAAAGTCTAAGATGAACTAGCAGATCTGACAATTAACTCACGAAGCCTCCTTCTAACAGCATTTTGGGAATCAAGATGAGCTCAACTGAAAATGATGCAATGGAATGAAATGATGTACTCGTTGAGGCGAAGATTTTGATATATCATATGTCCAAAACGGAGCTACGGATGCAAAGTTACGGGCGGTCAAATTTTGCATAAAATTTAGAGGGGAGGGAAAAAGTCAACCCCCTAGGGTTTACTGTTTAGATCTGGATCGGGATCTCAGGTACTGTTCATCGGGCGTGGAAACCGAGGTACGCCGGAGTTGGAGTTTGAGGCCGCCGGAGTTGGAGAAGGTCCGGCCACTCCCGGCCGGATCCGGCGGCGGGGGCGGCGGCAGCGGCCGGCGAGGGGCGCGGCGGAGCCGGCCGGCGAGGGGCGGCGTTCCGGCGAGGCGGGCGACAGGCGGCCGGGGCGGGCTCCGGCGGGAGGCGAGGTCGCCCGCGGCGGCGCGGCCACCGGGCGTGAAGACGAAGGGCGGCGGCGCGCGGGACGAAGGGCGGCGGTGGCTCGGGCTCGCGGGGGCCCCTCCTGGGCCTCCCGGGCCGGCGGCGGCGGAGAGATGCGGCGGACACGTGGCAAGGCGGGATTGGTGGGCTACGGCGGCAGACGCTGTCCGGCCGGGGCGGACATGTCCGTCGGCGTGGATCTTTTTTTTTAGAACTAGGGTTCGAGGAGGAAGACTGAGATCCGAAATTGGAGGGAGTATATATAGGCATAAGTGGAGCTAGGAGAGTCCAAATGAGGTGCGGTTTTCGGCCACGCGATCGTGATCGAACGCTCTAGGACATGGAGCAGAGTTTGGTGGGTTTTGGGCCAAATTTGAGGGGTGTTGGGCTGCAACACACACGAGGCCTTTTCGGTCCCTCGGTTGACCGTTGGGGTATCAAACGAAGTCCAATTGATACGCAACTTGACAGGCGGTCTACCGGTAGTAAACCAAGGCCGCATGACAAGTCTCGGTCCAATCCGGAAATGTTTAATCCCCACACACGAAAGAAAGCTAGAAATGACCACCGGAGGAGAACGAAGCGCCGAAATGCAAAACGGACAACGGGGAAAATGCTCGAATGCATGAGATGAACACGTATGCAAATGCAATGCACATGATGACATGATATGAGATGCAAGAAAACGAAAACAACACACGGAGACAAAGACCCGAACCCGAGGAATAAATATAACTTAACGCCGGAAACGGCAAGAGTTGGAGTACAAATTGGGAAAGTTACATCTGGGGCGTTACACATTTCTCCGATTTGGGTTCGAGCTTATCAGGTTGAAGCTTTTTCACATAAGCATCGCAGCCCCAAACTTTCAGAAACGACGACTTTGGTTTCTTACCAAACCATAGTTCATAAGGCGTCGTCTCAACGGATTTCGATGGTGTCCTATTTAATGTGAATGCAACCGTCTCTAAAGCATAACCCCAAAATGATAACGGTAAATCAGTAAGAGACATCATAGATCAGACCATATCTAATAAAGTACGATTACGACATTCGGACACACCATTACGCTGTGGTGTTCCGGGTGGCGTGAGTTGCGAAACTATTCCACATTGTTTCAAATGTAGACCAAACTCGTAACTCAAATATTCTCCTCCACGATCAGATTGTAGAAACTTTATTTTCTTGTTACGATGATTTTCAACTTCACTCTGAAATTCTTTGAACTTTTCAAATGTTTCAGACTTATGTTTCATTAAGTAGATATACCCATATCTGCTTAAATCATCTGTGAAGGTGAGAAAATAACGATATCCGCCATGAGCCTCAACATTCATTGGACCATATACATCTGTATGTATGATTTCCAACAAATCCGTTGCTCTCTCCATAGTACCGGAGAACGGTGTTTTAGTCATCTTACCCATGAGGCACGGTTCGCAAGTACCAAGTGATTCATGATCAAGTGGTTCCAAAAGTCCATCAGTATGGAGTTTCTTCATGCGCTTTATACCGATATGACCTAAACGGCAGTGCCACAAATAAGTTGCACTATCATTATCAACTCTGCATCTTTTGATTTCAACATTATGAATATGTGTATCACCACTATAGAGATTCATCAAAAATAGACCACTCTTCAAGGGTGCATGACCATAAAAGATATTACTCATATAAATAGAACAACCATTATTCTCTGATTTAAATGAATAACTGTCTCGCATCAAACAAGATCCAGATATAATGTTCATGCTCAACGCTGGCACCAAATAACAATTAATTAGGTCTAATACTAATCCTGAAGGTAGATGTAGAGGTAGTGTGCCGACCGCGATCACATCGACTTTGGAACCATTTCCCACGCGCATCGTCACCTCGTCCTTAGCCAATCTTCGCTTGATCCGTAGCCCCTGTTTCGAGTTGCAAATGTTAGCAATAGAACCAGTATCAAATACCCAGGTGCTACTGCGAGCATTAGTAAGGTACACATCAATAACATGTATATCACATATACCTTTGTTCACTTTGCATCCTTCTTATCCGCCAAATACTTGGGGCAGTTCCGCTTCCAGTGACCAGTCTGCTTGCAGTAGAAGCACTCAGTTTCAGGCTTAGGTCCAGACTTGGGTTTCTTCTCCTGAGCAGCAACTTGTTTGCTGTTCTTCTTGAAGTTCCCTTTCTTCTTCCCTTTGCCCTTTTTGTTGAAACCGGTGGTCTTATTGACCATCAACACTTGATGCTCCTTCTTGATTTCTACCTCCGCGGCTTTTAGCATTGCGAAGAGCTCAGGAATAGTCGTATTCATCCCTTGCATATTATAGTTCATCATGAAGCTTTTGTAGCTTGGTGGCAGTGATTGAAGAACTCTGTCAATGACACTATCAACAGGAAGATTAACCCCCAGTTGAATCAAGTGATTATGATACCCAGACATTTTGAGTATATGTTCACTGACAGAACTATTCTCCTCCATCTTGCGGCTATAGAACTTATTGGAGACTTCATATCTCTCAATCCGGGCATTTGCTTGAAATATTAACTTCAACTCCTGGAACATCTCATATGCTCCATGACGTTCAAAACATCCTTGAAGACCCGGTTCTAAGCCTTAAAGCATGGCACACTAAACTATCGAGTAGTCATCAGCTTTGCTCTGCCAGACATTCATAACATCTGGTGTTGCTCCTGCAGCAGGCTTGGCACTTAGCGGTGCTTCCAGGACGTAATTCTTCTGTGCAGCAATGAGGATAATCCTCAAGTTGCGGACCCAGTCCGTGTAATTGCTACCATCATCTTTCAACTTTGCTTTCTCAAGGAACGCATTAAAATTCAATGGAACAACAGCACGAGCCATCTATCTACAATCAAACATAGACAAGCAAGATACTATCATGTACTAAGTTCATGATAAATTTAAGTTCAATTAATCATATTACTTAAGAACTCCCACTTAGATAGACATCCTTCTAATCCTCTAAGTGATCACGTGATCCAAATCAACTAAACCATGTCCGGTCATCGCGTGAGATGGAGTAGTATCAATGGTGAACATCAATATGTTGATCATATCTACTATATGATTCACGCTCGACCTTTCGGTCTCCGTGTTCCGAGGCCATATCTGTTATATGATAGGCTCGTCAAGTTAAACCTGAGTATTCTGCGTGTGCAACTGTTTTGCACCCGTTGTATTTGAACGTAGAGCCTATCACACTCGATCATCACGTGGTGTCTCCGCACGAAGAACTTTCACAACGGTGCATACTCAGGGAGAACACTTATACTTTGATAATTTAGTGAGGGATCATCTTATAATGCTACCGTCAATCAAAGCAAGATAAGATGCATAAAAGATAAACATCACATGCAATCAATATAAGTGATATGATATGGCCATCATCATCTTGTGCTTGTGATCTCCATCTTCGAAGAACCGTCATGATCACCATCGTCACCGGCGCAACATCTTGATCACCATCGTAGCATCGTTGTCATCTCGCCAATCTTATGCTTCCACGACTATCGCTACCGCTTAGTGATAAAGTAAAGCATTACAGCGCAATTGCATTGCATACAATAAAGCGACAACCATATGGCTCCTGCCAGTTGCCGATAACTCAGTTACAAAACATGATCATCTCATACAATAAAATTTAGCATCATGTCTTGACCATATCACATCACAACATGCCCTGCAAAAACAAGTTATACGTCCTCTACTTTGTTGTTGCAAGTTTTACGTGAATGCTACGGGCTTAGCAAGAACCGTTCTTACCTACGCATCAAAACCACAACGATAGTTTGTCAAGTTGGTGTTGTTTTAACCTTCGCAAGGACCGAGCGTAGCCACACTCGGTTCAACTAAAGTTGGAGAAACTGACACCCGCCAGCCACCTGGGTGGAAAGCACGTCGGTAGAACCAGTCTCGCGTAAGCGTACGCGTAATGTCGGTCTGGGCCGCTTCATCCAACAATACCGCCGAACCAAAGTATGACATGCTGGTAAGTAGTATGACTTATATCGCCCACAACTCACTCGTGTTCTACTCGTGCACAACATTAACGCATAAAACCTAGGCTCGGATGCCACTGTTGGGGAACGTAGTAATTTCAAAAAAAATCCTACGCACACGCAAGATCATGGTGATGCATAGCAACGAGAGGGGAGAGTGTTGTCTACGTACCCTCGTAGACCGGAAGTGGAAGCGTTAGCACAACACGGTTGATGTAGTCGTACGTCTTCACGGCCCGACCGATCAAGCACCGAAACTACGGCACCTCCGAGTTCTAGCACACGTTCAGCTCGATGACGATCCCCGGACTCCGATCCAGCAAAGTGTCGGGGAAGAGTTCCATCAGCACGATGGCATGGTGACGATCTTGATGTTCTACAGTCGCAGGGCTTCGCCTAAGCACCGCTACAATATTATCGAGGATTATGGTGGAGGGGGGCACCGCACACGGCTAAGAGAACGATCACGAAGATCAACTTGTGTGTCTAGAGGTGCCCCCTGCCCTTGTATATAAAGGAGCAAGGGGGGAGGCCGGCCGGCCCTTGAGGCGCGCCAAGGAGGGGGGAGTCCTCCTCCTAGTAGGAGTAGGACTCCCCTTTCCTAGTCCAACTAGGAAGAGGGAAGGAGGAAGGAAAGAGAGGGAGAGGGAGAGGGAGAGGGAAAGAGGGGCCGCCCCCCCCCCCTCTCCTAGTCCAATTCAGACTCCCCATGGGAGGGGGCGCGCCACCTCCTGGGCTGCTGCCCTCTCTCTCTCCCCTCGGGCCCACTAAGGCCCAATACTTCCCCGGGGGGTTCCGGTAACCCTTCCGGCACTCCGGTTTTCTCCGAAATCACCCGAAACACTTCCGGTGTCCGAATATAGCCGTCCAATATATCGATCTTTATGTCTTGACCATTTCGAGACTCCTCGTCATGTCTGTGATCATATCCGGGACTCCGAACAACCTTCGGTACATCAAAATATATAAACTCATAATGAAACTATCATCGTAACGTTAAGCGTGCGGACCCTACGGGTTCGAGAACAATGTAGACTTGACCGAGAGACGTCTCCGGTCAATAACCAATAGCGGAACCTGGATGCTCATATTGGCTCCCACATATTCTACGAAGATCTTTTATCGGTCAGACCGCATAACAACATACGTTGTTCCCTTTGTCATCGGTATGTTACTTGCCCGAGATTTGATCGTCGGTATCTCAATACCTAGTTTAATCTCGTTACCGGCAAGTCTCTTTACTCGTTCCGTAATACATCATCCCGCAACTAACTTATTAGTTGCAATGCTTGCAAGGCTTATGTGATGTGCATTACCGAGAGGCCCAGAGATACCTCTCCAACAATTGGAGTGACAAATCCTAATCTCGAAATACGCCAACCCAACAAGTACCTTCGGAGACACCTGTAGAGCACCTTTATAATCACCCAGTTACGTTGTGACGTTTGGTAGCACACAAAATGTTCCTCCGGTAAACAGGAGTTGCATAATCTCATAGTCATAGGAGCATGTATAAGTCATGAAGAAAGCAATAGCAACAAACTAAACGATCAAGTGCTAAGCTAACGGAATGGGTCAAGGCAATCACATCATTCTCCTAATAATGTGATCCCGTTAATCAAATGACAACTCATGTCTATGGTTAGGAAACATAACCATCTTTGATCAACGAGCTAGTCAAGTAGAGGCATACTAGTGACACTATGTTTGTCTATGTATTCACACATGTATTATGTTTCCGGTTAATACAATTCTAGCATGAATAATAAACATTTATCATGATATAAGGAAGTAAATAATAACTTTATTATTGCCTCTAGGGCATATTTCCTTCATTTAGATCTTGCAATCGAGTCTTTTAGTTTCTTGTTTTATCACTAGTTTAGTTTATAAAAGAAAATTACAAAAATGGAATTAAGTTTGCCTCATACGCTTCATCTTTTTAATATCTTTCGTGAGTGTGATGGAAAGGAAAATTGTGCCAAAGTGTTAGAAGAAGAATGCATTAAAACGTTTGGCACTAAATATTTGAATGATGAGCATGATTGCAATGTTGTTAGTATGAATTTCTTGAATATCCATGATGCTAATGATTGCAAAGCCACAAGCTTGGGGAAGCTATGTTTGATGAAGATGATATTTTAGTCTCCCAAGTTTTGATATGCAAATTTATAATGATGATAGCATGCCTCCTACTTATGATGATTATTGTGATGATACTTATGCTATAAAAAGTAGTGATTATATTTATAAAACTTGTCATGATTATGATTAGCCCTTTTCTGAACATTACTCTTTTAATGTGGAAACAATTTATAGTATTCGAGTCTCTTATGATACTCCCACTATTCCGATTGAGAAGAATTTTGCTTATGTGGAGAGTAATAAATTTTCTATGCTTGTAGATCATGAAAAGAATGCTTTAGGTGCTGGTTATATTGTTGAATTCATTCATGATGCTACTGAAAATTATTATGAGGGAGGAATATATGCTTGTAGGAATTGCAATAATATCAAGCTTCCTCTCTATGTGCTTAAAATCTTGAAGTTATGCTTGTTTTACCTTCCTATGCAAGTTGATTCTTGTTCCCACAAGTTGTTTGCTCACAAAATCCCTATTCATAGGAATAGAGTTAGACTTAAATGTGCTAGTCATATTCTTCATGATGCTCTCTTTATGTTACAATTCTTATCCTTCATGTGAGCATCATTGAAATCATCATGCCGAGCTAGGGGCGTTAAACGACAGCGCTTGTTGGGAGTCAACCCAACTTTATTTTTGTTCCTTGATTTTTGCTCCTGTTTAATAATAAATAATTCATATAGCCTATGTTTAGATGTGGTTTTATGTTTTAATTAGTGTTTGTGCCAAGTAGAACCGTTGGGAAGACTTGGGGAAAGTCTTGTTGATCATGCTGTAAAAAACAGAAACTTTAGCACTCACGAGAATCGCTTCCATTTTTATTGGAGAGTGTTATTTAGTTAATTATTTTTGCAGATGATTAATAGATAAATTACTCACGTCCAGAAATTTATTTGAGAATTTTATGAGTTCCAGAAGTATACGTTTGATCCAGATTACTACAGACTGTTCTGTTTTTGACAGATTCTGTTTTTCGTGTGTTGTTTGCTTATTTTGATGAATCTATGGCTAGTAATAGAGTTTATGAACCATAGAAAAGTTGAAATACAGTAGGTTTAACACCAATATAAATAAAGAATGAGTTCATTACAGTACCTTGAAGTGGTGATTTATTTTCTTATACTAACGGAGCTTACGAGTTTTCTGTTAAGTTTTGTGTTGTGAAGTTTTCAAGTTTTGGGTAAAGATTCGATGGATTATGGAATAAGGAGTGGCAAGAGCCTAAGCTTGGGGATTCCCAAGGCACCCCAAGGTAATATTCAAGGAAAACCAAGAGCCTAAGCTTGGGGATGCCCCGGAAGGCATCCCCTCTTTCGTCTTCGTTCATCAGTAACTTTACTTGGAGCTATATTTTTATTCACCACATGATATGTGTTGTGCTTGGAGCGTCAATTTATTTTGTTAGGATTTGCTTGCTGTTATTTATAACAATGTTTTGCATCTTCTATTTCAATAAAAGTGGCATTGATAGCTGAGGGAGTCCTGGATTAGGGGGTCTTCGGACAGCCGGACTATCTCCATTGGCCAGACTGTTAGACTATGAAGATACAAGATTGAAAACTTCGTCTCGTGTCCAGATGGGACTCTACTTGGCGTGGAAGGCAATCTAGGCAATACGTGTATGGATATCTCCTCCTTTGTAACCGACCTTGTGTAACCCTAACCCTCTCCGGTGTCTATATAAACCGAAGGGTTTTAGTCCGTAGGACAACAACCATAACATACAATCATACCATAGGCTAGCTTCTAGGGTTTAGCCTCTCTAATCTCGTGGTAGATCTACTCTTGTACTACCCATATCATCAATATTAATCAAGAAGGATGTAGGTTTTTACCTCCATCAAGAGGGCCCGAACCTGGGTAAAACATCGTGTCCCCTGCCTCCTGTTACCATCCGGCCTAGACGCACAGTTCGGGACCCCCTACCCGAGATCCGCCGGTTTTGACACCGACATTGGTGCTTTCATTGAGAGTTCATCTGTGTCGTCGCCATTAGGCTTGATGGCTCCTACTATCATCAATAGCGATGTGGTCCAGGGTGAGACTTTTCTCCCCGGATAGATCTTCGTATTCGGCGGCTTTGCACTGCGGGCTAATTCGCTTGGCCATCTGGAGCAGATTGAAAGCTACGCCACTAGCCATTAGGTCAGATTTGGAAGTTTCAACTACACGGCCGACATCCGCGGAGACTTGATCTTCGACGGATTCGAGCCATAGTCAGGCGCACCGCACTGTCGCGATGGGTATGACCTAGCTCTGCCGCCGAACAGTACCCCAGAGGCCGCGCCCGCATCAGCTCCGACCCTTAGCTCGGAGCCAACTGCGCCAATCGAGGACGGGTGGCTAGACACCGCCTCAGGGGCTGCAGTCTCGACGGCGATCAAGACAAACACCAGCATAATCCTCTGCGCAGCCCGTGACTCCAAGGTGCCGGACTCTTTTCCGGATTCCGAACCATCTGCGCCCCTGCCAATCGAATCCGATTGGGCGCCGATCATGGAATTCACCACCGCGGATATCTTTCAACACTCGCCCTTCGGCGACATTCTGAATTCACTAAGGTCTCTGAGGGAGTCCTGGATTAGGGGGTGTCTGGATGGCCGGACTATACCTTCAGCCGGACTCCTGGACTATGAAGATACAAGATTGAAGACTTCGTCCCGTGTCCGGAAGGGACTTTCCTTGGCGTGGAAGGCAAGCTTGGCGATACGGATATGTAGATCTACCATTGTAACCGACTCTATATAACCCTAACCCTCTCCGGTGTCTATATAAACCGGAGGGTTTTAGTTCGTAGGACAACATACAGAACAACAATCATACCATAGGCTAGCTTCTAGGGTTTAGCCTCTCCGATCTCGTGGTAGATCTACTCTTGTACTGCCCATATCATCAATATTAATCAAGCAGGACGTAGGGTTTTACCTCCATCAAGAGGGCCCGAACCTGGGTAAAACTTTGTGTCCCTTGCCTCCGGTTACCATCCGGCCTAGACACACAGTTCGGGACCCCCTACCCGAGATCTGCCGGTTTTGACACCGACAGTCTCTCTCTTGTCAGGAGAGCCCTGGCCGGATTATGGCCAACAGGATTGGGATGCGGACGACGAAGAAATTCGACGCCCACCCACCACCCACTTCGTAGCCACTATCGATGATTTAACCGACATGCTCAACTTTGACTCCGAAGACATCGACGGTATGGACGATGATGTAGGAGACGAACATGAACCAGCACCTATAGGGCACTGGAAAGCCACCTCGTCATATGACATATACATGGTGGATACACCCAACGAAGGCAATGGCGACGAGATAGCGGAGGATGACCCTTCCAAGAAGCAACCCAAGCGCCGATGTCAGCGGCACCGCTCTAAGTCCCGCCAAAGCAAAAGTGGTGATACTGGCACAGGAGATAATAACACTCCGGATAGTGCCGAAGACAACAACAATCCCCTCCAGCAAGATTTAGAGCAGGAGGATGAAGGAGCCAGCTCTCCTGAGAGAGTGGCAAACGGAGAGGAGGAGGATGATCACATGCCCCCCTCCGAAGATGAGGCAAGCCTCGGCGATGATGAATTCGCCGTACCAGAGGATCCCTTCGAACAAGAGCGCTTCAAGCGCCGGCTTATGGCCACGGCAAATAGCCTGAAGAAAAAGCAGCAGTAGCTTCAAGCTGATCGAGACCTGCTAGCTGACAAATGGACTGAAGTCCTCGCGGACGAGGAATATAAACTCGAGCGCCCCTCCAAGAGTTACCCAAGGCGCAGGTTACTACCCCGACTGGAGGAAGAAGCGTATGATACGGCTGATCGACCACCTCGTGGCCACGATAGAGAGGCATTCCAGCCAAAAGCTCAGCCTCCACCCCAACGCCATTCAAATAAAAAGGCATGGGGAGATAGGCCAGACCTACGAGACATATTGGAGGACAAGGCAAAGCATTCAAGATCGATCTACAGATCACGAGGGTGCACCACTCTGCAAGACGACAAACGTCACGCCGGATACAGTAAAAGCAAATCCGGCCGGGCCGAACACAGCGGGCGATACCCATTCGAGCTGCGTCGCGATATAGCCCAATACAGAGGCACCACACACCCCTTATGCTTCACAGACGAAGTAATGGAACATCAATTCCCAGAAGGTTTCAAACCTGTAAATATTGAATCATACAACGGCACAACAGATCTCGTAGTATGGATTGAGGATTTCCACCTCCACATCCACATGGCCCGTGGCGATGACTTACACGCCATCAAATACCTCCCACTAAAGCTCAAAGGACCAGCGCGGCATTGGCTGAACAGCTTGCCAGCGGACTCCATTAGCTATTGGGAAGATCTGGAAGCCGCATTCCTCGACAACTTTCAGGGCACTTATGTGCGACCACCAGACGCCGATGATTTGAGCCACATAATTCAGCAGCCAGAAGAATCGGCCAGGCAATTCTGGATTCGGTTCCTTACAAAGAAAAATCAAATCGTCGACTATCCGGACGCGGAGGCCTTAGCGGCTTTCAAGCACAACATCCAAGATGAGTGGCTAGCCGGCACCTTGGTCAGGAAAAGCCAAAATCTATGGCAACTCTCACGACACTCATGACCTGCTTTTGTGCGGGAGAAGACAGCTGGCTGGCTCGCAGTAATAACATATCAAAGAACCATGGTACCTCAGATACCAAGGACGGCAATAGCAGGTCACGTCGCAACAAGCATAAGCGCCGCATTAACAGCGAAAATACTAAGGATACGGCAGTCAATGCCGGATTCAAAGGCTCTAAACCCGGTCAGCGGAAAAAGCCATTCAAACAAAGTACGCCGGGTCTGTCTAGCTTGGACCGTATACTCGATCGCTCGTGTCAAATACACGGCACCCCAGACAAGCCAGCCAATCACACTAATAGGGATTGTTAGGTGTTCAAGCAGGCCGGCAAGTTAATTGCCGAAAACAAGGACAAGGGGCCGCATAGCGATGACGAGGAGGAGCCCCGGCAGCCGCACACTGGAGGACAGAAAGGTTTCCCCCGCAAGTGCGGACGGTGAACATGATATACGCAACCCACATCCCCAAGAGGGAGCGGAAGCGTGCGCTTAGGGACGTATATGCGTTGGAGCCAGTCGCCCCAAAGTTCAACCCTTGGTCCTCCTGTCCGATCACCTTCGATCGCAGGGACCACCCCACTAGTATCCGTCATGGCGGATTCGCCGCACTGGTCCTAGACCCAATCATTGACGGATTTCACCTCACTCGAGTCTTATGGACGGCGGCAGCAGCCTGAACCTGCTTTATCAGGACACAGTGCGCAAAATGGGTATAGACCCCTCAAGGATCAAACCCATGAAAACGACCTTTAAGGGCGTCATTCCAGGTGTAGAGGGCCATTGCACAGGCTCAATTACACTGGAAGTGGTATTCAGATCCCCGGATAATTTCTGAAGCGAAGAGTTAATCTTCGATATAGTCCCGTTCCGCAGTGGTTATCACGCGCTGCTCGGGCGAACCGCATTCGCTAGATTCAATGCGGTACCGCATTATGCATACCTCAAGCTCAAGATGCCAGGACCTCGCGGGGTTATTACAGTCAATGGAAACACAGAGCGCTCTCTCCGAACAGAGGAGCACACCGCGGCCCTCGCAGCAGAAGCGCAAAGCAACCTCTCAAGGCAATCAACTAGTTCGGTGCTTCAAAGCCCGGACACCTTCAAGCGCACTCGGGGCAATCGGCAAATAGACCGCCTGGCACGATCTGAGCTTGCGTAGCAATATGGCGGCCACCCCAATCCCAGCCAGCAGCGAAACTCGTGCCGCGCGTACATAATTACGCATTAAAAATACCATGGGCATAGGTGGGGAGGGGGGCACAACTGTGGCACGCCCCAAAACGCGGCCTAAACCGCACTAGGGGCTTCCCATTTGGTTATTTTTCTTTTTCTTTCAGGACCTTAATCTCTGGAAACACTGTCTGGCAGCACTATTGCCGAACACATGATACAGCAACCAAGGAGGCGAACAGCTACGTCATACCACGAAATTCCCAGGTTGATAATAGTAACGAGCGAAATATTCGATTTCATATCATTCCTCAGCTTGCCCTTGGAAGGGACATAGTCCTACTCTTTGCTTATCGCACTATCTGTATCACTCTGCTTTAACGCAATTTTTTAATAAACAATGCATGACATTACGACTATTATTGCATTCTTGTTTTATATTTATATGTGTGTGTGTGTGTTCATTAATGACGCCTTGCAACCGTACACTCTGGTACGACCAATACACCAAGGGCTTACGTACCCCACAATGCGGTGTGAAAAGTCCGAACACTTTCACAAGTGCGGCACCCCGAACTTATAGCATTATATGCATCAGCTCCGAATCATGTCTTTGGTCAAATGTTGGGTTTGCCCAGCTCCTATGTTTTGGTACCTTAAGTTCCGCTCTATCAGCTAAGGTAGCGCTAGGAGAACTACTGCGATTGTGCCCCGGTTCTGCCGGGCTTAGCACCTCAGTAGAGAAAGCTAAAACTGACTGTCATGATAAGGCGAGAGACTGGTCGCTGTTCGGCGAGGTTTTTCGAGTCCCTAAAGACTTATGTCGCTTAGGGTGAGGGGCCGGCCCTGTCCGGCTTACAGGCGTGTATCGCGCCCCGAATTCGGCCTTCCGAATACCAGGGGCTTCGCTGAAATTTAAAATTATAGAATTCTATGGCCAAGTGAGAGTGATAAAACATTATTAGTCCGGTTGCCTTGTTCGTTGTGCTGAGCACCTCCCTCGAAGGACCCAAATATGGGAACAAGAGTGCTCAGGTTTATCCCGAACACCCTAGCACTCGTGGCATGGGGGCAGAAGCCGAGGACTAGCCATCTCTCAGATTGGATAAACAGCCAAACAGAAGGTAATATTTTAAATTCAAACAAGCATTGCATAGCGAATATGAAACATGTTTTCATAAATACAGGATAAAACGAGCGAGTTTACTCAAATATTACATCTTTTGAACACTCATCCGCGATAAGACGGGCACCCGGCAGAACACCCTCGTAGTACATCTCGGGATGGCGGTGCTCCTTGCCCTCCGGCGGCCCCTCCTTGATCTGCTTCACGGCGTCTAGCTTGACCCACTGCAATTTCACACGGGCGAAAGCCCGGCGTGCACCTTTAATGCAGATGGATCGCTTGACGACCTCCAGCCGTGGGCAGGCATCCACAAGCCGCCTCACCAGGCCGAAGAAGCTGTTCGGAAGGGCGTCGCCATCCACAACCAGACTATGAAGCCCTTCATGGCCTGATCGGCCGCCTTATGTAGCTCGACCATCTGCTTCAGCTGGTCGCTCATCGGCACCGGATGTTCGGCCTCAGCATACTGAGACCAGAACAGCTTCTCCATCGAGCTTCCGTCCTCGGCCTGGTAAAATTGTGCGGCATCGGACACACTACGGGGCAAATCTGTGAATGCTCCTGAAGAGCTCCGGATCCGGGTAAGTAATCGGTAATTTACTTTTACATGCTTGCTTTGCATATAGAAAGCCTTACCCGCCGCTATCTTCTTCATCGCGTCGATCTCTTGGAGGGCCTTTTGGGCCTCGGCCTTGGCACTTTTTATACTCTCGAGGGCCGCGGCAAGCTCAGACTCCCGCGTCTTGGAGTCAAGCTCCAACGTCTCGTGCTTCGCCACAAGAGCCTGGAGCTCTTGCTGCACCTCGCCCACCCGAGCCTCATGCTTCTCTCGCTCGGTGCGCTCCTTGGCCACTGTATCTTCGGCCTTGGCCAGCGCTTGCTTGAAGGTCGCCACCTCGTTCGTGGCCCCTGGCAAACATACAATGATCCTGTCATTTTGCAATCGCGTCCTTTTTCATATATACATATCTATAGACGGGGTATTACTTACCCTTGTTCTCCTCGAGATACCTCTTGGCAAGGCCGAGCTCTTTCTTAGACCCCCTCGAGGTCCTGCTTCAGTACGGCGACCTCCGCAGTTAGTGCGGCGGACGCCAGCAGCGAAGCCTGCATATGCACATTGACATACTTATATTAGACTCCTGCGATATTATTTGATCCTCTGTTCAGCTTTTCTTTGTGTACACCGAACAAAGCATCAGGGGCTACTGTCTATGCGGTAATATTTCTACTAGATTTTAAAACACTTACCTCAAAGCCTGTTAGAAGGCTGGCACAGGCTTCAGTCAATCCGCTCTTGGCGGACTGAACCTTCTGGATCACCACACTCATGATAGTGCGGTGCTCCTCATCGATGGAAGCGCTGCGAAGCGCTTCCAGCAGATTGTCCGGTGCCTCTGGATGGACAGAGGTCACCGGCACAGGCGTTTTGCCCCTCTTAGAAGGAGGCCGCCTGCCCGAGCCCGGAACCGCTGGAGGGTCTGGCGCGGTGTTCGGCTGAGGACCGAACTCGGAGCTCTCGGGGGCCATGTCCCCTCGGCTCCCGGAGTCCGGAAGGTCGCCTTGAGGCGCCTCCGGGACTGTCTCCCCTCGATCCGGTGCCTCTTGATACAACACCTCGACGTCGTCGGCAGGATGAGGGGAGGTGGCAGTCGGGACTGGATCGCTATCCATGTCCGACGAGCCCAGGGAGCCGTCCGATGATACCTCGATATTGGCTCGTGGCGGCCTGCGTAATTATGTTCGGCGATTAGGAAAAGCAATGTGACAAAGGAATCCTATGGGTTACTTTGGTATCCGAATACTTACGATCTCCCCGGGGGCTTGACCCTGGGCAAGCACTCGCCTTCGCCTTCGTCGGTGGCGGTGGAACTATCCAGAAGGAGAGTCTTTCCCTTCTTGGACCCTCCGGCCTCCCTAGTTGGGGCAGCCTTCCTTTTTCTGTCTCCCCTAGTCAGTGGGGGAGCATCTTCTTCTTCTTCTTCCTCGTCTTCAGGGGAAGAGTGCACCGCAGAGTCATCGGACGATGAGTCCGACGACGCCTGGCGTCGGGAACTCTTTCGAGCTCCCTTGGCCTTCTTGGTCTTCTCCGGCACCTTATAAGGGGCCGGAGTCAACATCTTCGCCAGAAGAGCGTCTGCAGGGCCTTCGGGCAAGGGAGTCGGACAGTCGATCTGTCCGGCCATCTTCTGCCAGTCCTGTCAAAGGTACGGGAGTTTAGATCCCGCATAGAGTCAATCTATATATAAAAAAATAAGTATCCTGTGAAAGGTAAAGCAGCTTACCACACTGGCTTGGCGCTTCCCGCTGAATCCGCGATCCTTAGTAATAGGGGGGACCTAGGCGCTTTTGAACAGCACCCTCCAGGCGTCTTCATGAGTCGTGTCGAAGAGCATGTTTAGAGTTCGGTGCTACGCCGGATTGAATTCCCACAAGTTGAACTCCCGTTGTTGGCACGGGAGTATCCGGCGGATGAGCATAACTTGGACTATGTTGACAAGCTTGAGCTTCTTGTCCACCATGTTTTGAATACATGTTTGGAGTCCGGTCAGCTCTTTCGAACTACCCCAGGACAGGCCCTTCTCTTTCCAGAAGGTGAGCCATGTGGGGAAGCCAGATCGGAACTCGGGGGCCGCCGCCCATGCAGGGTCGCGCGGCTCGGTGATATAGAACCACCCCGATTGCCACCCCTTTATGGTTTCCACAAAGGAGCCCTCGAGCCATGTTATGTTGGGCATCTTGCCCACCATGGCACCTCCGCACTCCGCCTGGCGGCCGCCCACCACCTTCGGCTTGACATTGAAGGTCTTCAGCCATAAGCCAAAGTAAGGCCTCGCACACGACGATAAACGCCAAGATGTTGAGGACGAAGTTCGGGGCCAGATTATGGAAATCCAGGCCGTAATAGAACATGAGCCCCCGGACGAATGGATGGAGAGGGAATCCCAGTCCACGGAGGAAATGGGTGAGGAATACTACCCTCTCATGGGGCCTGGGGGTGGGGATGAGCTGCCCCTCATCTGGGAGCCGGTGCGCAATGTCGTCGGGCAGGTATCCGGCTCTCCTCAGTTTCTTGATGTCTCCCTCCGTGACGGAGGATACCATCCACTTGCCTCCCGCTCCGGACATGATTGGAGAAGGTCGAGGTGGGAAGTGCGGACTTGGGTGCTGGAGCTCGAGTGTGTGAAAACGGATGAGCAGAGGAGGAAGAAGGCGTGGATAGAAAGGTGAATCCTTATCCCTTTATATGGGCGGAAGAAACTAAGCGTCCCCACTTGCCTGGTAAAACTCGCTTATCCCCCAAGCGTCGCAATTGATGGCGCGGTTGGGTTACCCACGCCCGTATTGATGAGAATCCCGTAATAAGGGGACACGATCTCCGCTTTGACAAGACGTGTCGAAAAACTGCCTCGCGTTATGTGTGGGGCTGGTTAAGAGAAACGGTTTGAATAATCACCGGGCCATGACATAACGTCATGCTTCCAAAACAATCCAGCAAATTAGATCTGCGAAAATATTATTCTCTCTACGGTGGAACATGGAACTTATTTTGCAGGGTCAGACACTATCCTCGTATTCAAATTCTTCTGATGTATTCGGAGAAGGAACCCGCCTTGCAATGCCGAAGACAATACTGCGTGCCGGACTCATCGTCATTGAAGCCTGGTTCAGGGGCTACTGAGGGAGTCCTGGATTAGGGGGTCGCCGGACAGCCGGACTATCTCCATTGGCCGGACTGTTAGACTATGGAGATACAAGATTGAAGACTTCGTCTCGTGTCTGGATGGGACTCTACTTGGCGTGAAGGCAAGCTAGGCAATACGTATATGGATATCTCCTCCTTTGTAACCGACCTTGTGTAACCCTAACCCTCTCCAGTGTCTATATAAACCGAAGGGTTTTAGTCCGTAGGACAACAACCATAACATACAATCATACCATAGGCTAGCTTCTAGGGTTTAGCCTCTCTGATCTCGTGGTAGATCTACTCTTGTACTACCCATATCATCAATATTAATCAAGCAGGACGTACGGTTTTACCTCCATCAAGAGGGCCCGAACCTGGGTAAAACATCGTGTCCCCTGCCTCCTGTTACCATCCGGCCTAGACGCACAATTCGGGACCCCCTACCCGAGATCCGCCGGTTTTGACACCGACAATAGCCTTTACTATGCCTATTTTAGAAGTCCACATGTTGTTGTTTGAAAACAGAAAGTTTACCGCTGTTGCAATACTTTCCTAGAAAAGTCAGAATGTGATAAAATGTTGAAACCTTTTGCATACTAAGCTCTGATAAATTTATTATAGTGGGAATTTTCGTTCAAATTTTTTGGATCTAGGGAAGTATGGATCTTGCTGCACTCTTTACAGACTGTCCTATTTAGGCAGATTGATGTTATGTTTGCATTGTTTACATATGTTTGCTTCTTTAATGATTCTATCTGAGGATAGGATTATTAAATATGTAGAGGCATTTAGTATGCAATGTTGAATAATAATTTTAGTGGTTTGCTACAGTAGAGTATGATAAGGGTTTTGCAATGGTTTATACTAACTTATCTCACGAGTCCTTGTTGAGTTTTGTGTGGATGAAGCTTTTGAGATTTAGGGAGACCGTGATATGAGAGGAATTAAGGAGACACAAAAGCTCAATCTTGGGGATTCCCAAGGCATACCAAGATAATATTTCAAGAGGTCTCAAGCGTCTAAGCTTTGGGATGCCCCGGTTGGCATCCCACTTTTCTTCTTCAACAACTATCTGTTAGTTTCAATTGATCCTAAGTTTTTGCTTCTTCACATGATGTTTGCCATTCTTAGAATGTCATTTTCTTTTGTTTTTCTTGCTGTTTGAATAAAGTATCAAGATCTGAAATTATTAAATGTTAGAGGGTCTTCACATAGTTGCACATTTATTCGACTACTCATTGATCTTCACTTATATCTTTCGGAGTAGTTTGTCATTTGCTCTAGTGCTTCACTTATACCTTTTTAGAGCACGGTGGTCGTTTTATTTTATAGAAATAGATGAACTCTCATGCTTCACCTAGATTATTTTGAGAGTCTTAATAGCATGGTAATTTCCTTAAAATCCTAATATGCTAGGTATTCAAGAATAATAAAATTCTCTTATGAGTGTGTTGAATACTATGAGAAGTTTGATACTTGATAATTGTTTTGAGATATGGAGATGGTGATATTAGAGTCATGCTAGTTGAGTAGTTGTGAATTTGAGAAATACTTGTGTTAAAGCTTGTGATTCCCGTAGCATGCACGTATGGTGAACCGTTATGTGATGAAGTCAAAACATTATTTATTTATTTATTGTCTTCCTTATGAGTGGCGGTCGGGGACGAGCGATGGTATTTTCCTACCAATCTAACCCCCTGGTTGCATGCGCGTAGTACTTTGTTTCGATAACTAATAGATTTTTGCAATAAGTATGTGAGTTCTTTATGACTAATGTTGAGTCCATGGATTATACGCACTCTCACCCTTCCACCATTGCTAGCCTCTCTAGTACCATGCAACTTTTGTCGGTACCATAAACCCACCATTTACCTTCCTCAAAACATCCACCATACCTACCTATTATGGTATTTCCATAGCCATTCCGAGATATATTGCCATGCAACTTTCCACCGTTCCGTTTATTATGACACGCTTCATCATTGTCATATTGCTTTGCATGATCATGTAGTTGACATCATATTTGTGGCAAAGCCATCGTTCATAATTCTTTCATACATGTCACTCATGAGTCATTGCACATCCCGGTACACCGCTGGAGGCATTCATATAGAGTCATATCTTGTTCTAAGTATCGAGTTGTAATTCTTGAGTTGTAAGTAAATAAAAGTGTGATGATCATCATTATTAGAGCATTGTCCCAGTGAGGAAAGGATGATGGAGACTATGATTCCCCTGTAAGTCGGGATGAGACTCCGGATGAAAGTAAATAGAAGAGGCCAAAGAAGCCCAAATAAAAAAAGAGAAAAAAAGAGGCCATGAAAAAAGAGAAAGGCCCAAATAAAAAAATAAAAAAATGAGAGAAAAAGAGAGAAGGGGCAATGCTACTATCCTTTTACCACACTTGTGTTTCAAGGTAGCACCATGATCTTCATGATAGAGAGTCTCCTATGTTGTCACTTTCATATACTAGTGGGAATCTTTCATTGTAGAACTTGGCTTGTATATTCCAGTGATGGGCTTCCTCAAAATGCCCTAGGTCTTCATGAGCAAGCAAGTTGGATGCACACCCACTAGTTTCTTTTGTTGAGCTTTCATACACTTATAGCTCTAGTGCATCCGTTGCATGGCAATCCCTACTCACTCACATTGATACCTATTGATGGGCATCTCCATAGCCCGTTGATACGCCTAGTTGATGTGAGACTATCTTCTCCTTTTTGTCTTCTCCACAACCACCATTCTATTCCACCTATAGTGCTATGTCCATGGCTCGCGCTCATGTATTGCGTGAAGATTGAAAAAGTTTGAGAACATAAAAAGTACGAAACAATTGCTTGGCTTGTCATCGGGGTTGTGCATAATTTAAATATTTTGTGTGGTGAAGATGGAGCATAGCCAGACTATATGATTTTGTAGGGATAGCTTTCTTTGGCCATGTTATTTTGAGAAGACATAATTGCTTAGTTAGTATGCTTGAAGTATTATTATTTCTATGTCAATATTAAACTTTTGTCTTGAATCTTATGGATATGAATATTCATGCCACAATTAAGAAGAATTACATTCAAATTATGCCAAGTAGCACTCCGCATCAAAAATTCTGTTTTTATCATTTACCTACTCGAGGACGAGCAGGAATTAAGCTTGGGGATGCTGATACGTCTCCAACGTATCTATAATTTTTGATTGCTCCATGCTATATTATCTTCTGTTTTGGATGTTTATGGGCTTTATTATACACTTTTATATTATTTTTTGGGACTAACCTATTAACCCGGAGCCCAGTGCCAGTTTCTGTTTTTTTGCCTATTTTAGGGTTTCGAAGAAAAGGAAAATCAAATGGAGTCCAATTGACCTGAAACTTCACGGAACTTATTTTTGGAAGGAAAGCAACCCGGGAGACTTGGAGTCCACTTCAAGGGAGCTTCGAGGAAGCCACGAGGTAGGGGGGCGCGCCCACCCCCCCTGGGCGCGCTCTCCACCCTCGTGGGCCCCTCGTAGCCCCCCTGACATACATCTTCCGCCTATATATCTCCATATACCCTAAAACTACCGGGGAACACAATAGATAGGGAGTTCTGCCGCCAGAAGCCTCCGTAGCCACCGAAAACCAATCTAGACCCGTTCCGACACCCTGCCGGAGGGGGCAATCCCTCTCTGGTGGCCATATCCATCATCCTGGTGCTCTCCATGACGAGGAGGGAGTAGTTCTCCCTCGGGGCTGAGGGTATGTACCAGTAGCTATGTGTTTGATCTCTCTCTCTCTCTCGTGTTCTTGAGGTGATACGATCTTGATGTATCGCGAGCTTTGCTATTATATTTGGATCCTATGATGTTTCTCCTCCCCCTCTCTCTCTTGTAATGGATTGAGTTTCCCCTTTGAAGTTATCTTATCGGATTGAGTCTTTAAAGATTTGAGAACACTTTATGTATGTCTTGTCGTGCGTATCTGTGGTGACAATGGGATATCACGTGATTCACTTGATGTATGTTTTGGTGATCAACTTGCGGGTTCCTCCCATGAACCTATACATAAGGGTTGGCACACGTTTTCGTTGTGATTCTCCGGTAGAAACTTTGGGGCACTCTTTGAGGTTCTATGTGTTGGTTGAATAGATGAATCTGAGATTGTGTGATGCATATCGTATAATCATACCCACGGATACTTGAGGTGACATTGGAGTATCTAGGTGACATTAGGGTTTTGGTTGATTTGTGTCTTAAGGTGTTATTCTAGTACGAACTCTAGGGCTGTTTGTGACACTTATAGGAATAGCCCAACGGATTGATTGGAAAGAATAACTTTGAGGTGGTTTTGTACCCTACCATAATCTCTTCATTTGTTCTCCGCTATTAGTGACTTCGGAGTGACTCTTTGTTGCATGTTGAGGGATAGTTATGTGATCCAATTATGTTATTATTGTTGAGGGAACTTGCACTAGCGAAAGTATGAACCCTAGGCCTTGTTTCAACGCATTGCAATACCGTTTACGCTCACTTTTATCATTAGTTACCTTGCTGTTTTTATATTTTCAGATTACAAAAACTATTATCTACCATCCATATACCACTTGTATCACCATCTCTTCACTGAACTAGTGCACCTATACAATTTACCATTGTATTGGGTGTGTTGGGGACACAAGAGACTCTTTGTTATTTGGTTGCAGGGTTGCTTGAGAGAGATCATCTTCATCCTACGCCTCCTACAGATTGATAAACCTTAGGTCATCCACTTGAGGGAAATTTGCTACTGTCCTACAAACCTGTGCACTTGGAGGCCCAACAACATCTATAAGAAGAAGGTTGTGTAGTAGACATCAGGTAACATAGTGTTATTCGAAATTTCTCCGGTTCCATGTTATTCGGAATGAGTTCGTTAACAAGACTTGATCAACCTTGTTAGTGGATTCCTTTTGATGATCATGAGATGGATGAAACTAGAAGGCACAACCTTCTGTACCACACTTTTACTTTCTGTTATTTATATTAAATCAAATAAAAATAAATATTTTTCTGTCTGTTATCTGATTATTCGTGCAATATAAAAATACCTCAAAAATAAAAGTTCTCCAAATGCCCTGAAATTTAAATATGATTTTTCTAGAATATTTGAGAATATTTGGCACTGAGAACACAGCAGGGGGGTCAACCACCTGCCCACGAGGGTGGAGGGCGCCCCCTGCCTCATGGGCCCACGGTGGCCCTCATCCACTTATTCCTGCACCCATACACTCCTTCTTCCTCCCACAAACACGAATAACCAGCTCAAACCCGAGTCCAAGCTTGTTTTGCTACCATTTTCGATCTCCTTTCTCAAAGCACCTCTCACAAAACTGCTTGGGGACATTGTTCCTTGGTATGTGACTCCTCCATTGGTCCAATTAGTTTTTGTTCTAGTGCTTTATTCATTGCAAATTTTTGCTGCTTGGGTGACCCTGTTCTTGAGCTTGCATGTCAAATTTATATGGTTCCAAGTAGTTTTGATGCATGATATAGGCCCTAGGCACTTGTAGGAGTAGTTGCTATCAATTTTATTGAGTTTGGTTTACTTTTATTTTGAAGTTACTAAAAATTTCAGAATTTTTCAGAAAATGATGAGGAGACTTTTGAGGGGCTCATCAGGCCAAAGCTCGAAGGAAAAGGCACCGAAGCCTAAGTATAATCTGCCGCGCACCGCGGAGGTTCGGGCGTGTGAATGGCCTTCCGAGGATTTCTTGAGAGCAGCCGGGATTTATGAAGATTTTCATGAATTGGCTAAGAATGCAGGCCTTACCGCTTTCCTCCAAGACCAATGCGATCAATATCTCTTACTCACAAATATCTTTGTGCAAAACTTTCATTTCCATTCTAGGAGCTCACCACCTACGGTGGAGTTTTATTTATATGATGAGCATAAGGAGATGTCACTTTATGATTTTTGTCGGGTTTTTTTGGTCCCTTTTGAGGGCAAGACAGAAGAACCACATCGTGATGATGTGTGTGGGGGGGGGGGGTTATTGATACTATCACTGTAGGGGAAACAAGGAAGGTTTCCGATGCATGAATCACTAGCATACATTTTCTTGTTTTACGTTATTTTGCATTATTTGCTAGTCGTTGCTTAATTGGTCGCAGAAACTGTGGAAACCTTAGTATCCCTGGTATTATTATTTTGCTCCACGGTTTATATGGTGATAACTCTGTTAGTATGGGCGGCATTATTGCCAAACGGTTAAGTCTGAACCGTACAAAGGGCCCCATCTTTGGAGGCATCTATGCTTCACGCCTAGCTGCACATTTTAACATACCTATTAGGCATTATGAGAAGGAAGAAAAGGTGTTGCCTCGTGTTTATCTAGATTATAAAAGTATGGTGGCACATGATTTTATTGTTAAGAATAGGGAAGGAGAGCTTAAATATCGATTGTTCTTTAATAAACATCATCCTGAGACTATTACCCTGCCTGCTCCTTCTTTGTTTGATTTATCTGTAGGCTAGTACCTTGTTTCGTTGAAGGCTATTCACGCCTACCGGAACCCTGCACCAGCCATGGAGCCATAGCCGGAACCACAAGTTGATCCTTCACGATAGTCTAATTATCAGTGGGATCCGGAGATGATTGTCAGTCAGTGGCAATCAGGGTCTTCCTCTTCTTCTTCTCAGTACGACCCCAACTACTATTATGGATATCCGCCAGGCCAGCCGTGGCCATAGACCAACTTAGGCCAAAAGACTAAGTTTGGGGGAGTACGTATTTCCTACCGACATTACATTTATGTTCACACACTCATTGCTAGATGTCAGTGCTCATACTTTTTCATTGTATCATCCATGCTAGTTTATTTTCCTTTTTATGCTTTCTTCTTGTGTGTTTAATAAACCTTAAGAAAAAGCAAAAAAAATAGTTGTAGCTTTTAATCAGTTTAATTTCCATGCTTGTAGTAGTAATTAAAAAGAAAACCCAAAAAGATTTCCTGTTCTTCTTTTGCTTGTTGGGAGCTTTCCCGTGTAAATAGTTTTATTTCTTTTCTTTTCTTTGGGGGTCGATAGGAGAAGACCATAATTAAATTGTTGAAGTGGCTCTTATATGCATTATTGTTGATCTGACAAAAGAGCCCATATTGCCTTGTCTTCTCCTGTTTATTGAATGCCTACAGATTCCAGCTTAGTCCAATGCATGTGCACTATTATTATTATTCACATCGTTCGGTCATGCAAGTGAAAGGAAATTATGATGATATATGATGGACTGACTAAGATGAGAAAAGCTGGTATGAACTCGACCTCTTTTGGTTTTGTAAATATGGTTAGTTCATCGTTCCTGATTCAGCCTATTATGAATAAACATGTTTGCAATGACAACTAGATATCATAGTTTCTTGTGCCATGCTTGATTAGCTATGTGTTATAATGGTTTACCTTGCGTGCCAACATGCTATTGAGATAGTTATGATGTGGTATGATAGGGTGGTATCCTCCTCTGAATGATTTAAGTGACTTGACTTGGCGCATGTTCACGCATGTAGTTGAAACAAAATCAACATAGCCTTCACGATATTTATGTTCATGGTGGATTATATCCTACTCATGCTTGCATTCGGTGTTGATTAATTTTAATGCATGTTCATGACTGTTGTCGCTCTCTAGCTGGTCGCTTCCCAATCTTTTGCTAGCCTTCACTTGTACTAAGTGGGAATACTGCTTGTGCATCCAAACTCCATAAACCCTAAAGTTATTCCATATGAGTCCACTATACCTACCTATATACGGTATCTACCTGCCGTTCCAAGTAAATTTGTATGTGTCAAACTCTAAACCTTCAAATAAATATCCAGTTTTGTATGCTCTAATAGCTCATATATCAACTAGGGATGTCTGTATCTTCCATGTTAGGCGGGTTATTCTCAAGAGGAGTGGACTCCGCTCCTCACTCACGAATAAATGGCTGGTCACCAGGATGCCCAGTCCCATGCTTTATGCAAACTAAATCAAAATAATTGCAAACAAAACTCCCCCTAGGACTCTTGTTAGTTGGAGGCACTCGTTGTTTCGAGCAAGCCATGGATTGATGCTTGTTGGTGGATGGGGGAGTATAAACTTTACCATTCTGTTTGGGAACCGCCTATAATGTGTGTAGCATGGAAGATATCGCCATCTCTTGGTTGTTATGTTGATAACGAAAGTATACCGCTCAAAATATTATTCACCTCTATTTCAAAACCGAGTTCTAACACCTCTACAAATCCATGCTTCCCTCTGTGAAGGGCCTATCTATTTACTTTTACGCTGAGTCATCATCTTCTTATTAAAAAGCACCAGTTGGAGAGCACCGCTGTCATTTGCATTCATTATTGTTAGTTTACATTGAGTATGACTTGACTGGATCTCTTTTACGATGAATTACAATGTCTAGTTGGTCCTTGGTCTTTAAAGATGCTCTGCATTTATGTTTTGCAGTCTCAGAAAGGGCTAGCGAGATACCACCTTGTTATATCATATTATGATTGTTTTGAGAAAGTGTTGTCATCCGAGATTTATTATTATTGCTCGCTAGTTGATTATGCCATTGATATGAGTAAACTTGAGACCTATGCGTTATTGTGAATGTGGTTAGTTATAATCTTTGCTGAAAACTTGAATGCTGGCTTTACATATTTACAACAACAAGAGCAAACAGAGTTTGTAAAAGTTTTTCTTTATCACTTTCAGTTTATCAACTGAATTGCTTGAGGACAAGCAAAGGTTTAAGCTTGGGGGAGTTGATACGTCTCTGTCGTATCTACTTTTCCAAACACTTTTTCCCTTGTTTTGGACTCTAACTTGCATGATTTGACTGGAACTAACCCGGACTGACGCTGTTTTCAGCAGAATTACCATGGTGTTATTTATGTGCAGAAACAAACGTTCTCGGAATGACCTGAAACTTCACGAAGCAACTTTTTAGAAAATATGAAAAATACCTGCAAAAGATGAAGGCCAGGGGGCCCACCACCTCTCCACGAGGGTGGGGGGAATGCCTGCCCCCCTAGGGCGCGCCCTCTACCTCGTGGGCCCCCTGTTTCCTCTCCGACTCCAACTCCAACTCCATATATTGTGTTTCGGGGAGAAAAAAATCGGAGAGAAGAAATCATCGCGTTTTACGATACGGAGCCGCCGCCAAGCCCTAAAACCTCTCGGGAGGGCTGATCTGGAGTCCGTTCGGGGCTCCGGAGAGGGGAATCTGTCGCCATCATCATCATCAACCATCCTCCATCACCAATTTCATGATGCTCACTGCCGTGCATGAGTAATTCCATCGTAGGCTTGCTGGACGGTGATGGGTTGGATGGGATCTATCATGTAATCAAGTTAGTTCTGTTAGGGTTTGATCCCTAGTGTCCACTATGTTCTGAGATTGATGTTGCTATGACTTTGCTATGCTTAATGCTTGTCACTAGGGCCCGAGTGCCATGATTTCAGATCTGAACCTATTATGTTTTCATCAATATATGAGTGTTCTTGATCCTATCTTGCAAGTCTATAGTCACCTATTATGTGTTATGATCCATTAACCCCGAAGTGACAATAATCGAGATACTTACCGGTGATGACCGTAGTTTGAGGAGTTCATGTATTCACTATGTGTTAATTCTTTGTTCCGGTTCTCTATTAAAAGGAGGCCTTAATATCCCTTAGTTTCCGTAAGGACCCCGCTGCCACGGGAGGGTAGGACAAAAGATGTCATGCAAGTTCTTTTCCATAAGCACGTATGACTATGTTCGGAATACATGCCTACATTATATCAATGAACTGGAGCTAGTTCTGTGTCACCCTAGGTTATGACTGTTACATGATGAACCGCATCCGGCATAATTCTCCATCACCGATCCATTGCCTACGAGCTTTCCATATATTGTTCTTCACTTATTTACTTTCCCGTTGCTATTGCTATCATCACTACAAAATACCAAAAACATTACTTTTA
Organism: Triticum urartu; assembly: GCF_056163025.1. NCBI lineage: Eukaryota > Viridiplantae > Streptophyta > Magnoliopsida > Poales > Poaceae > Triticum > Triticum urartu. The sequence continues at coordinate 134,260,053 of NC_141874.1, forward strand.
CTAATGTTACCTTTTGCTACCGTTACCACTACTATCATATTACTTTGCTACTAAATACTTTGCTACAGATACTAAGTTTCCAGGTGTGGTTGAATTGACAACTCAGCTGCTAATACTTGAGAATATTCTTTGGCTCCCCTTGTGTCGAATCAATAAATTTGGGTTGAATACTCTACCCTCGAAAACTATTGTGATCCTCTATACTTGTGGGTTATCACCTACCGTTAACATCTTTGGTATCCGAGGTATCCGGATTCTTTGATGTGTTGTTGCTGCGAGCCAGCCAGCTGTCCTCGCCCGCGCAAAAGCGGGTCATGAGTGTTGTGAGGGCTGCCATAGATTTCGGCTTCTCCTAGCCGAGGTGGCAGGCAAGCCATTCGTTGCGGATGTTATGCTTGAATGCCGCTAGGGCCTCTGCATCCGGACAGTCTACAATTTGATTTTTCTTAGTCAGGAACCGTGTCTAGAATTATCTAGCCGATTCCCCTGGCTGCTGGGTTATGTGGCTCAAGTCATCAGCATCCGGTGGCCGCACATAAGTGCCTTGGAAGTTGTCGAGAAATGCGTCTTCCAGATACTCCCAACTGCCGACGAAATCTGCTGGCAAGCTATTCAGCCAATGCCGAGCTAGTCCTTTGAGTTTTAGTGGGAGGTACTTGATGGCATGTAGATCATCACCGCGAGCCATGTGGATGTGAAGGAGGAAATCCTCAATCCATATAGCAGGATCTGTTGTGCCATCGTATGATTCGATATTTACGGGTTTGAAACCCTCCGGGAATTCATGATTCATAACTTCATCAGTGAAGCATAGGGGGTGTGCGACACCTCTGTGCCGGGCTATATCCCGACGTAGTCAGTATGAGTCTTGTCTGCTGTATTCGGCCCGGCCGGATTTACTCTTGGTGTATCCGACGCAACGATCATTGTCCCGTGTGGGCGCACGTGCCCGTGTCCCGTATATTGACCTTGCGATTTTTGCCTTACTGTCCAAGATGTCTCGTAGGTCCTCTGTGTTGCCCCGGGCCTTAGTATTTTTGAGTGAGTGGCGACGGGGTGCGGTCCGAACTTTAGGCTGAAACGCCTCTCTGGCTCGGCCGCGTAGTGGCCGGTCAGCCGCATCGTACACTAGTGAATGAGGCTTCAATGCTTCCTCCTCGAGGTGAGGTAGCAACCTGCATTTTGGGTAACTCTTGGACGGGCGCTCGAGTTCATGCTCCTCGGCCGCAAGGACTTCAGTCCACCTGTCTGCTAGCGAGTCCTGATCAGCTTGAAGCTGTTGCTGTTTTTTCTTTAGGCTATTTACTGTGGCCATAAGCCGGCGCTTGAAGCGCTCTTGCTCGACGGGGTCCTCAGGCACAATAAACTCGTCGTCGCCGAGGCTCGCCTCGTCTTCGGAGAGAGGCATGTAATTGTCCTCCTCCGGTTCTCCATCTGCTGCCTTCTCTGGAGGGCTAACTTGTTCGTCCTCTAGCTCTACACCGTGCTGGAGGGGATTGTTGTTGTCTTCGGTGCTATCCGGAGTGTTATTATCTCCTCTGCTGGTATCACTGCTCTTGCTGTGGCAGGACTTAGAGCGGCGCCGCTGACGTCGGCGCTTGGGCTGCTTCTTGGAGGGGTCATCCTCCGCTGTCTCGTCGCCATTGCCTTCTTTGGGGGTGTCCACCATGTATATATCATATGATGAGGTGGCGGTCCAGCGCCCAGAGGGCGGTGGTTCCTGTTCGTCTCCGTCTTCATCGTCCATACCGTCGAAGTCTTCAGAGCTGAAGTCGAGCATGTCGGTTAGGTCGTCGACAGTGGCTACTAAGTGGGTGGTGGGTGGGCAGCGAATTTCTTCGTCGTCCGCATCCCATTCTAGCCGGACATAGTCCGGCCAAGGTTCTCCCGACAGGGAGAGAGACCTTAATGAGTTTAGCACATCTCCGAAAGGTGAGTGCTGAAAGATATCCGCGGAGGTGAACTCCATGATCGGCGCCCAGTCGGACTTGACGGGCACGGATGTGAGCGACTCGGAGTCCGTGGCCGGAGATGAATCCAGTGGTTCGGCGACACGGCTCTTGTAAGGGGTGAAGTCAGTATCCGGCTCTATCGCCACTGAGAGTGCGGCCTCCATGGCGGGGTCCATCCCTCCGCTCTTGGATGGCGCGACTTGCTCCGGATTGATGGCCGGAGTAGTTGCGGATGCGATCTCCCGAACATTGTCTGACGGCATAGTTACATCATGCTCGTCGCGACTGTGCGGCGCGTCCGACATGGGCTCAAATCCGTCGAAGATCAAGTCTCCGCGTATGTCGGCCGTGTAGTTCAAGTTTCCAAATCTGACCTGATGGCCAGGGGCGTAGCTCTTGATCTGCTCTAGATGGCCAAGCGAATTGGCCCGCAGTGCGAAGCCGCCGAATACGAAGATCTTTCCAGGGAGAAAAACCTCACCCTGGACCACATCGCTAGTGATGATCGAAGGGGCCATCGAGCCTTATGGTGACGGCACAGTGGAACTCTCAATGAAAGCACCAACGTCGGTGTCAAAACCGGTGGATCTCGGGTAGGGGGTCCCGAACTGTGCGTCTAAGGCGGATGGTAACAGGAGGCAGGGGACACGATGTTTACCCAGGTTCGGGCCCTCTTGATGGAGATAATACCCTACGTCATGCTTGGTTGTTCTTGATGATATGGGTATTACAAGAGTTGATCTACCACGAGATCAAAGAGGCTAAACCCTAGAAGCTAGCCTATGGTATGTTTGTATGTTGTCCTACGGACTAAAACCCTCTGGTTTATATAGACACCGGAGAGGGCTAGGGTTACACAAGGTCGGTTACAAAGGAGGAGATGTACATATCCGTATTGCCTAGCTTGCCTTCCACGCCAAGTAGGGTCCCATCCGGACATGAGACAAAGTCTACAATCTTGTATCTTCATAGTCCAATAGTCCGGCCAAAGGATATAGTCCGGCTATCCGGAGACCCCCTAATCCAGGACTCCCTCAGAGCGCCTCGGCCTCGAGTGGAGCCTCTTGAAGCCAGGCGGAGTCGTCGGCGATGAAGACGAGCGCGCCGAGACGGATCTCGCGGCCCTCAGCCAATCCACCGCCGAAAACCATGATGATGGGAATCGGAAAATCGCAACTTCACCAAAAAGTCGCTAAGACACCTGCCCCACGGTGGGCGCCAACTGTCATGGATCTAAGACTAATAGTAGAATGGGGGTAGGTATGAGGAGGCAAGATCCTAGCTATGGCGAAGTTGTACACATGAGTTTTACGAGTTCAGGCCCTTCGCGTAGGAAGTAACAGCCCTACGTCTCGGTGCCCTGAGGCAGTCGACTGGATTATGTATGTGTGTATGTTTACAGGGGATGCGAACCCTTGTGCCAGTGGAGGGGGGTGGCTTATATAGAGTGCGCCTAGACCCCAACCAGCCCACGTTACAAGGGTTTTAAGGTACATCAAGAGGGGGCATTATTGGTAATGCTAACAATCAAGTGACATAAATGTCTATTAAGTCTATGAAGTAATGTCCGACCGTTGCCATGCAGAGTGACTCTAGAACTTCTATCTGTCGAGTGGTAGTTGTTGCAGTCGAGTGACTTTGAGTCTTTCGAGTGGAATGCTTCGTGGTCGAGTGGATTATCCTATCCCTTGAATGCTTCTGGCTCTAAGGTGATGTCCTAGGGAGGGTGTCTAGGTCAGGCCTATGACCCTACCCTAGGTACATAGCTTCATCAGCATCCGAGCCAGGTTTATGCGTAGATGTTATATGCACGAGTAGAACACAAAGGAGTTGTGGGCGTGGGTATATACATATTGCTTGCCGTCACTAGTTGATTCTTGATTCAACGTTATTGTTGGATGAAGCGGCCCAGACTGACATTATGCATACGCTTTACGCGAGACTGGTTCTACCGACGTGCTTCGCACATAGGTGGCTAGTGGATGTCTGTTTCTCCAGCTTTAGTTGAATCGGATTCAATGAACAGGGTTCTTTCTGAAGATCAAAAAGCAATCACTATACCGCGTTGTGGTTTTGATGCGTAGGTAAGAACGGTTCTTGCTCAGCCCGTAGCAGCCACGTAAAACTTGCAACAACAAAGTAGAGGATGTCTAACTTGTTTTTGTAGGGCATGTTGTGATGTGATATGATCAAGGCACGATGCTATATTTTATTGTATGAGATGATCATGTTTTGTAACGGAGTTATCGGCAACTGGCAGGAGCCATATGGTTGTCGCTTTATTGTATGCAATGCAATTGCCCTGTAATTGCTTTACTTTATCACTAAGCGGTAGAGATAGTCGTAGAAGCAATAGTTGGCGAGACGACAATGATGCTACGATGGAGATCAAGGTGTCGCGCCGGTGACGATGGTGATCATGACGGTGCTATAGAGATGAAGATCACAGGCACAAGATGATGATGGCCATATCATATCACTTATATTGACTGCATGTGATGTTTATCCTTTATGCATCTTATTCTGCTTGATTGATGGTAGCATTATAAGATGATCTCTCACTAAATTTCAAGGTACAAGTGTTCTCCCTGAGTATGCACCATTGCCAATGTTCGTCGTGCCGAGACACCATGTGATGATCGGGTGTGATAAGCTCTACGTTCACATACAACGGGTGCAAGCCAGTTTTGCACACACAGAAATACTCTGGTTAAACTTGACGAGCCTAGCATATGCAGATATGGCCTCGGAACACTGAGACCAAAAGGTCGAGCGTGAATCATATAGTAGATATGATCAACATAGTGATGTTCACCATTGAAAACTACTCCATTTCACGTGATGATCGGTCATGGTTTAGTTGATATGGATCACATGATCACTTAGATGATTAGAGGGATGTTTATCTAAGTGGGAGTTCTTAAATATGATTAATTGAACTTTAATTTATCATGAACTTAGTACCTGATAGTATTTTGCTTGTCTATGTTGTTGTAGATAGATGGCCCGTGCAGTTGTTCCGTTAAATTTTATTGCGTTCCTTGAGGAAGCAAAGTTGAAAGATGATGGTAGCAATTACACGGACTGGGTCCGTAACTTGAGGATTATCCTCATTGCTGCACAGAAGAATTACGTCCTGGAAGCACTGCTATGTGCCAAACCCGCTGCAGGAGCAACGCCAGATGTTATGAACGTCTGGCAAAGCAAAACTGATGACTACTCGATAGTTCAGTGTGCCATGCTTTACAGCTTAGAACCAGGACTTCAACGAAGTTTTGAATGTCATGGAGCATATGAGATGTTCGAGGAGTTGAAGTTAATATTTCAAGCAAATGCCCGGATTGAGAGATATGAAGTCTCCAATAAGTTCTACAGCTGCAAAATGGAGGATAATAGTTCTGTCAGTGAACATATACTCAGAATGTCTGGGTACCATAACCACTTGACTCAACTGTGAGTTAATCTTCCTGTTGATAGTGTCATTGACAGAGTTCTTCAATCACTGCCACCAAGCTACAAGAGCTTTGTGATGAACTATAATATGCAAGGGATGGATAAGGCGATTCTCGAGCTCTTCGTAATGCTAAAAGCTGCGGAGGTAGAAATCAAGAAGGAGCATCAAGTGTTGATGGTCAACAAGACCACCAGTTTCAAGAAAAAGGGTAAAGGGAAGAAGAAAGGGAACTTCAAGAAGAACGGCAAACAAGTCCTTGCTCAAGAGAAGAAACCCAAATCTGGACCTAAGCCTGAGACCGAGTGCTTCTACTGCATAGGGACTGGTCACTGGAAGCGGAACTGCCCCAAGTATTTGGCGGATAAGAAGGATGTCAAGGTGAACAAAGGTATATGTGATATACATGTTATTGATGTGTACCTTACTAAAGCTCGCAGTAGCACCTGGGTATTTGATACTGGTTCTGTTGCTAATATTTGCAACTCGAAACAGGGACTACAGATTAAACGAAGATTGGCTAAGGACGAGGTGACGATGCACATGGGAAATGGTTCCAAAGTCGATGTGATCGTCGTCGACACGCTACCTCTACATCTACCTTCGGGATTAGTTTTAGACCTGAATAATTGTTATTTGGTGCCAGCGTTGAGCATGAACATTATATCTGGATCTTGTTTGATGCGAGACGACTATTCATTTAAATCAGAGAATAATGGTTGTTCTATTTATATGAGTAATGTCTTTTATGGTCATGCACCCTTGAAGAGTGGTCTATTTTTAATGAATCTCGATAGTAGTGATACACATATTCATAATGTTGAAGCCAAAAGATGCAGAGTTGATAATGATAGTGCAACTTATTTGTGGCACTGCCGTTTAGGTCATATTGGTGTAAAGCGCATGAAGAAACTCCATTCTAATGGACTTTTGGAATCACTTGATTATGAATCACTTGGTACTTGCGAACCATGCCTCATGGGCAAGAGGACTAAAACGCCGTTCTCCGGAACTATGGAGCGAGCAACAGATTTGTTGGAAATCATACATACTAATGTATGTGGTCAGATGAATATTGAGGCTCGCGGCGGGTATCGTTATTTTCTCACCTTCACAGATGATATAAGCAGATATGGGTATATCTACTTGATGAAACATAAGTCTGAAACATTTGAAAATTTCAAAGAATTTCAGAGTGAAGTGGAAAATCATCATAATAAGAAAATAAAGTTTCTACGATCTGATCGTGGAGGAGAATATTTGAGTTACGAGTTTGGTCTTCATTTAAAACAATGCGGAATAGTTTCGCAACTCACGCCACCGGGAACACCACAGCGTAATGGTGTGTCCGAACGTCGTAATCATACTTTACTAGATATGGTGCAATCTATGATGTCTCTTACTGATTTACACCTATCGTTTTGGGGTTACACTTTAGAGACAGTTGCATTCACGTTAAATAGGGCACCATCTAAATCCATTGAGACGACACCTTATGAACTATGGTTTGGCAAGAAACCAAAGTTGTCGTTTCTTAAAGTTTGGGGCTGTGATGCTTATGTGAAAAAGCTTCAACCTGATAAGCTCGAACCCAAATCGGAGAAATGTGTCTTCATAGGATACCCAAAGGAGACTGTTGGGTACATCTTCTATCACAGATCCGAAGGCAAGACATTTGTTGCTAAGAATGGATCCTTTCTAGAGAAGGAGTTTCTCGTGAAAGAAGTGAGTGGGAGGAAAGTAGAACTTGATGAGGTAACTGTACCTGCTCCCTCATTGGAAAGTAGTACATCACAGAAACTGGATCCTGCGACACCTACATCAATTAGTGAGGAAGCCAATGATGATGATCATGAAACTTTAGATCAAGTTGCTACCGAACCTCGTAGGTCAACCAGAGTAAGATCCGCACCAGAGTGGTAAGGTAATCCTGTTCTGGAGGTCATGTTACTTGACCATGATGAACCTACAAACTATGAGGAAGCAATGATGAGCCCAGATTCCACAAAATGGCTTGAGGCCATGAAATCTGAGATGGGATCCATGTATGAGAACAAAGTGTGGACTTTGTTTGACTTGCCCGATGATCGGCAAGCCATCGAGAATAAATGGATCTTCAAGAAGAAGACTGACGCTGACGGTAACATTATTGTCTACAAAGCTCGACTTGTTGCAAAAGTTTTTCGACAAGTTCAAGGAGTTGACTACGATGAGACCTTCTCACCCGTAGTGATGCTTAAGTCCACCCGTAGTAAAGACTGCATTCCTGAATGGATTTCTGGAAGAAGAGTTGTATATGATACAACCTGAAGGTTTTATCGATCCAAAGGGTACTAACAAAGTGTGCAAGCTCCAGCGATCCATTTATGGACTGGTGCAAGCCTCTCGGAGTTGGAATAAACGTTTTGATAGTGTGATCAAGGCATATGGTTTTATACAGACTTTTGGAGAAGCCTGTATTTACAAGAAAGTGAGTGGGAGCTCTGTAGCATTTCTAATATTATATGTGGATGACATATTGTTGATTGGAAATGATATAGAATTTCTGGGTAGCATAAAAGGATAGTTGAAGAAGAGTTTTTCAATGAAAGACCTTGGTGAAGCTGCTTATATATTGGGCATCAAGATCTATAGAGATAGATCAAGACGCTTAGTTGGACTTTCACAAAGGACATACCTTGATAAAGTTTTGAAGAAGTTCAAAATGGATCAAGCTAAGAAAGGGTTCTTCCCTGTGTTACAAGGTGTGAAGTTGAGTAAGACTCAATGCCTGACCACTGTAGAAGATAGAGAGAAAATGAAAAGTGTTCCCTATACTTCAGCCATAGGCTCTATCATGTATGCAATGCTGTGTACCAGACCTGATGTGTGCCTTGCTATTAGTCTAGCAAGGAGGTACCAAAGTAATCCAGGAGTGGATCACTGGACAGCGGTCAAGAACATCCTGAAATACCTGAAAATGACTAAGGATGTGTTTCTTGTTTATGGAGGTGACAATGAGCTCATCGTAAATGGTTACTTTGATGCAAGCTTTGACACTATCCGGACGATTCTAAATAGCAAACCGAATACGTGTTTATATTGAACGGTGGAACTGTCAGTTGGAGCAGTTCTAAACAAAGCATCATGGCGGGATCTATGTGTGAAGCGGAGTACACAGCTGCTTCGGAAGCAGCGAATGAAGGAATCTAGATGAAGGGGTTCATATCCGATCTAGGTGTCATACCTAGTGCATCGGGTCCAATGAAAATCTTTTGTGACAATACAGGTGCAATTGCCTTGGCAAAGGAATCCAGATTTCACAAGAGAACCAAACACATCAAGAGACGCTTCAATTCCATCCATGATCAAGTCCAAGTGGGAGACATAGAGACTTGCAACATACATACGGATCTGAATGTTGCAGACCCGTTGACTAAGCCTCTCTCACGAGCAAAACATGATCAACACCAAGGCTCCATGGGTGTTAGAATCATTACTGTGTAATCTAGATTATTGACTCTAGTGCAAGTGGGAGACTGAAGGAAATATGCCCTAGAGGCAATAATAAAGTTATTATTTATTTCCTTATTTCATGATAAATGTTTATTATTCATGCTAGAATTGTATTAACCGGAAACATAATACATGTGTGAATACATAGACAAACATAGTATCACTAGTATGCCTCTACTTGACTAGCTCATTGATCAAAGATGGTTATGTTTCCTAACCATAGACATGAGTTGTCATTTGATAAACGGGATCACATCATTAGGAGAATGATGTGATTGACTTGACCCATTCCGTTAGCTTAGCACTTGATCGTTTTAGTTTACTGCTATTGCTTTCTTCATGACTTATACATGTTCCTATGACTGAGATTATGCAACTCCCGATTACCGGAGGAACACTTTGTGTGCTACCAAACGTCACAGTGTAACTGGGTGATTACAAAGGTGCTCTACAGGTGTCTCCGATGGTACTTGTTGAGTTGGCATAGACCAAGATTAGGATTTGTCAATCCGATTGTCGGAGAGGTATCTCTGGGCCCTCTCGGTAATGCACATCACTATAAGCCTTGCAAGCAATGCAACTAATGAGTTAGTTGCGGGATAGTGCATTACAGAACGAGTAAATAGACTTGCCGGTAATGAGATTGAACTAGGTATTTGGGATACCGATGATCGAATCTCGGGCAAGTAACATACCGATGACAAAGGGAACAACGTATGTTGTTATGCGGTTTGACCGATAAAGATCTTCATAAAATATGTAGGAGCCAATATAAACATCCAGGTTCCGCTATTGGTTATTGACCGGAGACATGTCTCGGTCATGTATACATAGTTCTCGAACCTGTAGGGTCCGCACGCTTAACGTTCGGTGACGATCAGTATTATGAGTTTATGTGATTTGATGTACCGAAGGTAGTTCGGAGTCCCGGATGAGATCGGGGACATGACAAGGAGTCTCGAAATGGTCGACACGTAAAGATCGATATATTGGACGACTATATTCGAACATCGGAAAGGTTCCGAGTGATTCGGGTATTTTTCGGAGTACCGGAGAGTTACGGAAATACGGGGAAGAAGTATTGGGCCTCATGGGCCAAGTGGTGGAAGAGAGGAGGCAGGGCGCGCCCCCCTAGCCCAAACCGAATTGGACTAGGGGCCCGGCCCCCCTTTCCTCCTTTCCTCCCTCTCCTTCCTTCTCCCCCTCCCTCTTCCTTTCCTTCTCCTAGTAGGAGTAGGAAAGGGGAGTCCTACTCCTACTAGGAGGAGGACTCCTCCTCCTGGCGCGCCCTACAGGGGCCGACCGGCCTCCTCCCTTGCTCCTTTATATACGGGGCAGGGGGCACCCTAGAACACACAAGTTGATCATTGATCCCTTAGCCGTGTGCGGTGCCCCCTCCACTATAATCCACCTCGATCATATCGTAGCGGTGCTTAGGCGAAGCCCTGCGTTGGTAGCAACATCATCACTGTCATCACGCCGTCGTGCTAACGGAACTCTCCCGTGAAGCTCTGCTGGATCAGAGTTCGTGGGACATCATCGAGCTGAACGTGTGCTGAACTCGGAGGTGCCGTGCGTTTGGTACTTGGATCGATCGGATCATGAAGACGTTCGACTACATCAACCGCGTTCTCATAACGCTTCCGCTTACGGTCTACGAGGATACATGGACGATACTCTTCCCTCTCGTTGCTATGCATCACCATGATCTTGCGTGTGCGTAGGATTTTTTTGAAATTACTACGTTCCCCAACACATGCCTCTTACCATACTTTTGATGTTTTTACTAATCGTAAATCATACAACGAACACAGAGACACTAACGTTATTTGACCTTCTAATCCAATGTCTCTCTTGCAACACACATGCATCATGCATGCTAGTAGTTTTAAATACCTTAGAAAAAACAACTTCGCAAAGAAGATCAATACTCCTTTCATTCCGGAATATAAGGTTTATTGGTTTTCGTGCAAGTCAAATTTATGTATGTTTGGCCAAGATTACAAAATAAAATAGCAATATCTACAATACAAAATAAATAAAATATAAAAATACTTTTCATGATGGTTCTAATGATACAAATGTGGTACCGTAGAGTTGATACTTTTTTTTTCAAAATACTTGGTCAAACAAGCATGTGTTTGACTTAAAAATAATAATACACCTTATATTTTAGGATGAAGGGAGTACAACAAAACAGAGGAATTGCCAATATAGTCAGCAAAATCAATTACGCGAACCAACCTGTGGTTGGATGGTTAGGTGGACAGAGGTATCCCCAGCCCACCAAGGTTTAAGTCCTGGTGCTCGAATTTATTCTGGATTTATTTCAGGTTTTCTCGCGTTACACTTTCAGTGGGAGGAGACGTTCCAGTTAACTATATGAAGCGCCTACGGTGGCTTCGTAAAATCTCAAGATGATATGCCGACTCAGTCTCTCGGAGGTGCTCATAGGGATATGGTGTGCGTGTGTGCATTTATAGGGGTGAGTGTATGCGTGTTTATATGAGCGCTTGCGTCTGTACTGTGTTAAAAAACTAAATCAATCACAACAGGAAAAAACAATTGGTTTTTGAGAGAAAAGCGGCATCTTTCTCTCTTCTATTACACTTTTTATGGGTAAAAGACTTTGTTTCTCATAGAATGGTCATATCATTTACAAAAAGAAGGGAAATAAAATATGCTCTCTATTACACTTGATTCTATTAAAGAAACAATGCAACCATTCCTAAAAAGTTGCAACCACACGGGGATAATTGAATAGAGATAATAAAGATCCAAAAGCAAGCATATCTGCTCCCAATAAAAAGAGATGTGTCATACTAAACGTAGCAGCACATAGCACAGCTGTATGGCACCGTAGAGGCCCCGTATATTGAGGACATCTTGCCTCTTGATTGTAATAATTCTATAATTATGAAATAAAACCCTTTTTTACCCGAAAAAAGAGGCGTGCCATAATTATCTCTAGTCTCAAGATTATCATCACTTGGCAGCAACACTATGCAAGTGGAGCAACCATAATCATGGTTGTTCATCATTAAATAGGAAACATCAGCGACCAAATCTATCACTTTTAACCTCTAATTTTCAGACATCATTTGTGAGAATTCCTTTACTCTTATCACACTCTACCACGAGTTCCGCTTGAGGCCACCCCCACTGCACTCATCTCCAACGAGGGGATCAATCTGATGCGTGATCCCCATGCTCCTCCCTCGCTTACGGTGGTCGCCAACAGTCGTCACATCCCCTCTTCTACTGCTGACTGACCTCGAGTGAATCGATCCACCACCCCGCAATGTCGCCATTGGAATCTATGGTGCGAAGGGGGAGAAGAAGGTTGCCTCGTAAGTCGTGGGAGCAGCATGCCGTCGTCAGATTTTGGGGAGGAGACGAGGATGGGAGTGTACAACACTCAACAACGGGAAAACCTATATGACTCGTTGCGTCAAATTTTCGCGCAAACGCACAGGCGAATGCCCAGTGCGAGAATTTGGGTCGGCCCACTATACCCGAGCGAGGCAGCCGGTTTTGGGAAGAAGGTTCCTTGAATCGGTTTTTTGTTTCTTTTACCGTTTTTTCGGTTTCTTTTGTTTTTTCGTTTTCTTTTTTTCTTTTCATTTTTCTTTTTTTTCATCTCTCTTTCCTCTTTTAATTTCTTTAAAAAAATCGTTTTTTCAAAAATATTTGGATTTTTCTCAAAAATTCTTCAAAATATAAAAAAATCATACATTAAAAAATAGTGAATTTCAAAATATGTTTGGTTTTTATAAAATTGTGTTTTAAAATTTTAGTTCAAAATTTATTTCCATGTTTTCAATTTTTATTTAAAAATTATAAAAATGTTTTACATTTTATAAAAAGTGCGCGAAAGATGAAAAATGTTCATGTTTTCACTATTTTTTCACAAATTCAAAAATATTCAGGATTTCTGAAATTGTTCACATATCTAATCGTTTGCTTTTCTCCAAATTTTGCTCGGAGTTCAAAAAAGTTCTTTTTTTAATAAATTGAAAATATATCATGATTTCTTTAAATATTTGAATTTTAAAATTTTGATCGCATTTTTAAAACTGTTCCGTATTTTAAAAATTGTCAAGAGGGGCTCCCGAGTCTGTCATATTTTGGGGAGAGAATAGAAAAATATGAATACGCTGTGGTACGGCCCATGTAAATACCGGGCCAGCCGAGGAGGCCCTTTCGATGTCGGCCAAGACTGTAGACAACCGTTACGTCTTCGAGATCTGGACGGACACGCCCTCCCCCCTCCCCCCTCGCCGACCTCTTCGCCGCCGTCGAGATCCGCTCCTCCCAGCCTCCCCGCCGCGGCCGGAGAGGGTTGGTAATGCTATCGAGCTACGTTCGATCTGCAGGCGAGCAGCGCGGTGCGGCAGTTTCGTGGGCGATGGGGCGGATGGGGAGCGACGCGCAGTTCTACGACGACCGCGACCGACCGACGACGCCTCCGTAGACTCCCGATTCGACGCCGACAGGTCGACGCGCTCTTCCCGCAGGTTTGGTTCGGAAACTCCCCTGCTTTCGTCTCTTTCTGGACGGAATTCTAATTGATTTGCAATCGGGCGGCGCAGCTGGTCAAGAATGGGGCGGCGGTGGGGCAGTCGTCCGAGATGAAGCTCGTCTACCTCTAACTGCTCCGAGACCCGGAGAAGCGAGCCAACCTTTTCCTGGTAACAGAGCCAGGTCGGAGTAATCACGTACGTGAGCTCAACTACTGTTGGTCCAGCTAGATTCATGCGGTCATTGCATGTTTGATCGGAGAAACAATATCTTCTTTTGGCAAATGCTTCGATTAAACCATGAATTTGCTGCAATTACATATTTGACATGCAAACAGAGATTCTTTCTGATGTTGTTGACAAAGATCATACTACCTTTTAAGTCTGAATCCTGCAACTAGTTGAATTTTGAGTAATTGCCATGTGCTGTTGGAAGTGATTCTGCAAATTTTCTTGCTATTATCGCAGGTGCCAGAATAAAGCTCTCCTTTCCATTAGCATATTCAAGAATGATTTATCACACATAAAGGTGACGTCTTGGGCCTTACACGCCATGGCTTCAGATTGCATTCGTTGCTCTGATTGTATCAGACTATCTGTTGCTGTAAAGAAATGTCTCAAGGATCCATCGCCATATGTTAGGAAATGTGCGGCATATTCATGTGCTCTACAACTTGCTTCCAGAGGAAGACACAACTTTGGAGGAGGTTTGTTTAGTGCAACTTCCTTCTCATTTTGCATTGTTGCTGGACACTATGTGCATCTGAAGCCTTCCAATGTTACTGCAGATAGTGAAAATTCCCCTCGGGTAGTGGGAGCTGCTGCTGTTGCATTTAGGTCGGCTTGTCTGAATCGACGGCCTCAGACTCCAGCCGATGCAGTTGCGACCCTGCCTCTAGATCAGCTCGCCAACCAACCAGTTGCTGCTGTCTTCAATCAGTCTCCACAATCCCCGACAACCTCCGGCCGTCATCAGCATCATGCTCCAGCCACCACTCATCTTCTACCCTGTTCATCTACTACCATGTCCGCCATACACCTCATGCACCAACCCTAGGTAAAAAAGTTATGTTCTTTGATGTTGTTGCTCTGCTGCACCATAATGTTGCTCCAATAATGTGCAACCTGTGTTGATATTAAAGCAGTGGGTTGAGTACAGCCTCGATGGCTCATGGACCACACACTCCTGGCTTGCTTCCAGATGCTTCATAGTTCATCACCCACAAAGCTAGCTCCCATGAAGCTATGACTCGACACATGCAACCAGGTGGCCAATTACCTCGATCCATTTTTACCATCTTTTGATTTGGCTTATGCATACGAAATGTTCGATGAAATGGCCGAAGGAAAATAAATCTTACACCCAATCCTTATCGCACACCAGTGATGAAATATGCCTTTCATATTTATTACCGTTGTGCTACCTTCTTCGCTCAGCTCTTGTCTTTTGTGATGTGCTCAGTTCAATTATTTGAAAGGAGTCATGTGTTTGATTAATTTGTGACATATTGAACCTTACTTCCCTCCACATTCTTCATCTATGAGAACATATAGGACCTGCAAAAGAGAACATATAGGACGCACCAGATGCCAAAACTAGCAATAAATGATTCTGCAAAATGAACCACAAAATCAAGTTTTACTTCAATCCATCCACTTGGCTAACTACAAGGAAAAATGATATTTATTGGGCCACAACAACATCCAAAAGTAATCTATCCACCAGATTAAAAAGGAAAATTCAACATTATTCTACCAAGCAAAGAAGAAAAAAGCTAAATCATTTTACTGTCATAAAGTTGGATTTGTTGGTGTTTCTTCTTTTACCCCTCCTACCCCCCTGAAACCTCTGGAATAAAAAAACACCTCTCAACGAACAAATGGATTATGTTGAGCCCGACAATGACGACTCAACATGCCCGGGCACTGGGGCAATATGATTCTTTTTTATCTAAAGCATAGCACGGGAATTCAGCTGGTATTAGAAGCTATGGGGACTAATGCGTTAGTGGTTAGTAAAGAAGCAAAATATGTGATCCCAAATATCACATATCCCACAAAGGGAATAACTTGTAGGTCATGTTATGATTTTAATGTTTCAAATAGATCAACATATCCAGAAACATTAACTATTTGGGATAATAAATTGTTTGGAATTGCAAGCTTCTTGCCTATGGTGTGCAAGATAATGACTTCATAGATTTGGTTATCGGCCCGAAGACAGTTATTTTTTTGTTTGTAACCTGAGGACAGTTATTTGCCTGATATATTGATCTAAACCATTCATGAATTGTATAAACACTTAAAACCTGGACCCCAAAATCAAAAGTATGATATGCTAACATATATTACAAATTATTTAGGCATAGCATACCCCTAACACACATCAAAACTACTATAACATAGCATAGATAGAATCGTAACGAGATTACCTTATGGAGAAATGGTGGCATTGCCCATTATCTATGTTATCATCATTTACATCAAGAACAATGTGATCAGAGGATCTCTGCTCCATTTGAGAAGTGCTAGATCCAGGTGTAATCATGAAATTTTTCATAACTAGTTTATCTCCCGCAGCATAATTATGTTCTTTAAAAGTAGAAGAATGGTACTGTCAGTTGTGAATCTATAAAAATAATATATCTATTCTAGCATTAGACACATGAAACAGGCACACGCATACAATTCTTGGACCATAAAAGCCATAAACCCTATATAAAATCTATGAAAATCTAGAGAAGATATATGAAAATCAATGAAAACTAAAAAGCCAAGCACATAGTATGACAATTCGCTATGGGTCGACCCTAGAAATTTCCACCTAACCTGCCAGCAAAAGGAGAGTAACCAAAAAAGAAAGACTTTGAAAACACAAATTGCAAGCCTAAAAAAGTAACACACGATTTTTCATGGGGATGCATCTTAAGTTGTCGTTATGCATCACATGAGTTTGGAACATACCCTGGATCATGGCAAATTGTGTCATTTAAAAAAAGGTTATGGTAACAATTAGATTGTGTGTCATTTCCAAAAACTAATGTTGTGATCATGGCAAAACTGCCATGGTGACGCATCTTAAGATGACGCTATGCTATCACTTATGCACGGCCACTTTGCATAAGATCATGGCCACTTTATCTATAGTAGATCATGGTAAATTTGTGTGTAATTTTCTACATTGGCAATTTTTTGTGTTTATCCTGGTTCACAACAAAAAAATAATTGTGCATCGCCAATGTACATATGGCAAATCTTTGACATGTGATAGTTTTTATGCATAGATCACGACAACTTTGTGTGTTGAAGATATACAAGATTATGGCAAAAATATGTGTCATTTGCAAAAAAAAGAGGTTAGGATGCTTTAATAACCAGGTTGCCTTGTTTAAAGAAAGAGGTTTTCCATGTGGTAAAATTAAATAAAAAAAACTAGTTGTCATGCTCCAGAAAAAAAAAGGTTTGCCATGTGATAAGAAGAAATATTTGGAAATATTTGTTGTGTTATGTTTGCTTACCATACTTATTTTGATGCCATTTTTAAATTTACTAGCTAACTTGGGCGGCAACTAGTAAGTTAGATGCTATATGATTCTTTTTACCTACAAGTCACTGATCCATGAAAACTATTGTAACATAGCATGCATAAAAGCGTAACGAGATTACCATGTAGAGAAAGGGTGGCATGGTCCATTATCTATGTTGTCATCATATATATCAGGAGTGACCTCTGGTCCATTTGAGAAGTGTTAGATCTAGTTGTAATCATGAAATTCTTCATGACAAGTTTATCCTTTAGCATAACTGTGTTCTTTAAAAGTACAACAGTGATACTGTCAATTGTGCACGCGCATACAGTTCTTGAACCATAAAATGCACTGATACCTAATAAATGCCAGCTAAAGAAAGAAAACATAGATATGGGCAAACATGTGTGAACATTCATAATCATTAATACATGGAGCAATGATCAATTTAACCATATTTCATGACAAATTATTCATACTGCTAGTAGTTATAATCTAATCAATTGTCTGGCATGAAGAAGGAAAGTTTGTGCCCTATGGGCACTCATTCCCCAAAATAAGCACAACATTATGTGCATCGAAAGATGCATCACATTTACAACATCAATTGAAAAGTATTGTGTTCACTGTTACCACACAGTAAGTAGTAATACATAAAGTCAGATAATATTGGCAATTCTGTTAGACGAAACAAGGAAAACTGTATGAAGGGTAGAACATATATACAATTCTTTGATCCATGAAACACTAAAAATTCCCCAAAATAGGCACAACATCATGTGCATCAGAAGATGCATCCACCTTTACAACGTCAATTATAAAGTATTGTGTTTACTGTGACCATGCACTAGTAATACATAAAGTTAGATAATAATGGCAAATTATGTTAGACCAAACAAGGAAAATTGTGTGAAGGGTAGAGTAACATAGATACAATTCTCCGATCCATGAAACACTACAACTTCAACATCCCTTCACCTAATCCATGACAAAACCATAAATCCAGATCTGAAATCTATGAAGACATGGTGGATCATAAACATATTGATATTATGATAAAGTAACAGACCATCATCCTACATCTAAAAGATCAGGTCTCTCCGGAAAACCACAAGTGGGCAAGAGCAAATCCAACACAGCTAACATAAATCCATACATTTGGAGGCGCGGACAAAAAAAAAAGAAACAACTTTAGCAAAGGACCCCAAACGACACAAGAATCTGTCTTAAGATGAGCGGTGTGTGGTCTAGCACGAGAGAGACACTTGATTGGTGGAAGCTTGAATACTTCAATTTACAGGAGATGGATACATGCCCTTTTATAGATTCCTTGGCATGCCGCTGTTGCCGCCGCAATTTACTCTTTGGCATGCCGCTGTTGCCGCCGCAATTTACAGGAGATGGATACATGCCCTTTTATAGATTCCTTGGCATGCCGCTGTTGCCGCGGCAATTTACTCCGCCTCACATGAAGTGGCGACGACCTTCTGCTTCTGTGATTGCCAGCTCACTCGGCTGTTTTTGAGAAAGAACATCACGTTTGAGGTGCTTTTCTTGGAATCCACGTCACCCACATGGTCTGAATCACTTTAGCCGGCCAATGTCCCGTTGTCGCCAAGGCGGCTCATGCATCCGTGCGTGAGTGTGCCTGTGATGTAGCGTAATAGATGCTTGACGGCCGCGAGGTGATCGCTGGCCGGCGCCTCCATGAACCTACTCAGGAACCCAACAGCGAATGAGATGTCTGGCCGGGTGGCATGAGGTACCTCGGCTGCCGATGATGCTCCGATAGAAGGTAGCGTCCACTGGCGTCTCATTGTGTTCCTTACTGAGCTTGCACCGTGCCTCCATTGGCGTGTACGTGGTTACAGTCCGCCATGCCAGCTTTCTCGAGTAGCTTGGCTGCGTAGGCCGCCTGCGTGTGCATGGTGTTGCAGTCCGCCATGGCAGCTTTCTCAAGTAGCTTGCCTGTGTGGGCTGTCTGAGTATTCCACGATGAAGGAGCTGCTCGCTAGCGCCTCTCCCGATGCCTCCCAGCTCCAACTTGCCTCCTCGTCGAAGACAACATCGTGGGAGATGTGCACATGCTTCGAGACGAGGTTATACATCTTGTACGCCTTGGAGCTCGTCTTGTAACCAAGGAACCACATCATGTTGCCCTTCCCGTTGGCTTGTACAAACTCTTCCTACCAATGCATCAAGACACTTGCATTTTCTTAAGAGAGAAATTTGTTGATTGCAAAATTTTGTCCTAGAGTCTTGTTTCCTAATTTGTACCACAACATTATGTAAGGATACAAAAGAATAATTCATATTTTTTTCAAAATTAAATACTACCTTTCTCCAACCAATGTATAATAACAAAAACAAAACAAATTGCAGTTTATGTAGGCACACTTTATTACTATTTGTAACTCCCAACAATTTCGTAGAAATGTTTACGTGTAAATGTGCCAATTCGCCCACACAATATCCCTAGCAAATATTTTCTTCCTTCTTATCGTCCAGACGTTGCAACTCGTTCACACCCTCCCCCTTTTCCATCCAAAAACTCTAGAGCACCGCCATTTCACATTTTTGGAAAGAAACTCCTACAAATTACCCAGGCGCAACAATTAGCTCCACAACCTCCTTGCAAATATTTGCCTCCAATGTGCTGTGAAAAAAGAGAGGTTTGCCTCCAATGTCACCTACTTTGCACGCCTTGGAGCAGATTGATCACCAAGGCTATTTTTTTAACCAAGGTTATTTTTCACATTTCTACCAAACAAACTCCTACAAATTACCCCGGCCATCCCACCACACCAAACCCACCAAATTATTCCACAACCTCCTTGCAAAGATTTGCCTCCAATGTCACCAACTCTTGCACACCTTGGAGCGGATTGATCATCAAAGTTACTTTTCTTTTGTCGAACTTGGATTGGGTTTACCCTTTAGTTTCGTGCTTCTGTGTTCTCAATTGATGATCTTAGGCCTTGTACAATGTTAGGTGCTTAGGAAGGTGTTTAGAAAAATAAACCGGGTTTTGCTGAAGCATCGATGCCTATTTCTACAGGAGAGACGCCTAATTAAGCGTCTAGTCTCTACAAGTAAGCACCGGTGCTTAAGAAAACACTGGTTTATTTCTCTAAGCACCTCACCTAAGTGCCTTGCATTGTACAAGGCTTAGGAGACAAAACGAGATGAAAACCTAGGTTAGCCAATACCTAAGAACTAAGTAAAAAGGAAGAAGAAATAAACAAGGCAACAACAAAACAGAGCAAAATCCTATAGTTACATGTATGCTTGCCCAATATGTGAAATAGGAAAAATTGCCAAATCACGAAACTAAAGAGTTAGAATGTCCTTCATAACCTCTGCCATACTGAAAGTACAAGGATGAAATACGTATGATTTATGGATTTTAATGTCGCTAGAATATACCAACTTGATATTAAGTTTCATGCACCAACCATTAGAACCAAAAGTCAACTGGTAGAGAAGGTTGGGCAATACACACATACTTCAACACTCGGAACTGCACCTAGTTCATTGATTCAACTAATGACAAACTCGCAAGAAGTGACCATCAAAATAATTGTATTATTGTCTATTGATTTACTATTGAAATAAGCCTAATGACTAAGCATCCATACCTAGCAAATGGGTCTTGGTCCTAATTACCATAAATTTGGCAGTGCCACATATGCGGATGTGAGTATAACGAGGTTTTTCAATGATACAAGATTCTCATGGCATGGTATGGAAAAATAATAAAGAATTATGACCTTCAGTAACACATGGTTGATAGTTATCACCTTTCAAAAGCACATAGAGTATTTCAATTCATCTTCACAACTACATGGAGTTTGTTAGGCACCATTGTTTTGAATATTTTCATCACCATCCGTGCTATTGTTGGCATATGGTATGTTTCCGCCACTTGGGCTAGCACCTTGGCATAGCGTGCCTACATGTGGTTGCATGGTGCTTATAGCATATTTTTCCTTGTTATTGCAATCTCTATTGTTTTTCAGACCTATCTTGATAGTCCACAAAATAACTGTTATTTATAATGTCTTGCACTTTGGCATTCTTCCTTCTCTTGTATGTTCTGAACACCTTTTTTTTTTCTATACTATGCCTTTTCACCAGTAACGTCTTCATGCTATTATCTGTGTTTCTTCTTTTAAGCATCGACTCCCCATGCAGAAATCCTAATTTTACTTTGTTGTTCATTTCCTTTTTCTCTGCAATCTTCTCGCAAATATCTTGTGGATTTGTGTCATCCATGAAATTAACATTGCTTGGGATATGCATAGTTCCATTAGTATTAATGGGTGATGCCTCATCTAAACCTGAGAAAGAAGATACAAATAAGCTCACTGGTACAATAAACCATTCAGTGTAAACCATTTTTTAGCTTCTAATTCAACACCATTCACATTTGCATCAAGCCTTCTTGTCCTCACGTTCTTTCGCAAATTCAAATAGCTGAATTGAAATGGCTAGTGCTATTTACATGATACAAGGGAATATTTTGTTATGTCCAACTTCAAGCCTGACATTATGAGAATAGGGGCTTGTCTCAGAATGGTCGGTAGCCAGAGAAAAATCCTGCCCTGCTGCTAATTTTAGGTCGGCCGTCGCCGTTCACTCTCCTTCTGGTGGATAATCGAACAAACACCCCAGAAAAACTGGATCCTGAAAATTCCCGAGCCCGAAATCCGACGTGAAAGTATAAACAGGTCAGGAGGAACAACGACCATACCTCGCCCGAAGGAGCGCACGATGAGTTTTCTAGATTCACATAGGGGCGTTTGCGGTAGCGAGATGCGGCGATGGGTTCACACGCGGCTGGATGCGGCGGTGGACATAACATATTGAGACAAGCCCCTATTATACCATGATGAAACTATTTAGTTAACTTTTAACCTGGAATGGTAGTCCTTCAAATTCAACTTATTTTGCTACAAATGGGCCTCCCGTGCCGTTATAAACAAATCTGAAGCGGTTTGAACAACCACGAGAGGTATTGTCCTTCCTAGAATATTCAGTTAAACTATCATTTTGAGTATATTTTAGTTGAAGTATAATATTAATTACACCAAAGGAATTAATCTGTACATTCGATGGTGCTGATTACGTTCCGATTCCTGATTTTTTTAGCTGTCATCCTATTTTTATGGTAATTTCTCTACAGCACCATCCAATATGGATGGCCCATTTTCTGGAACCTACTTGTAGTCAGCGATATAAGGATCTGATTTTATTGGTAAACAAAATATGAAAATGTTATAGCGGACGATCGCTCGTTCGATTCCTGGCGCGATGCAAGGCATACTCTCGGACCACGTGTGCGAATCTTCGCACATTGCCAATGTGGCACGTCTCAGCGTGGCATGATGATTCAGCATTCGCTCCATCAGGTGTCGACGTGACACAATGATCATCGTCGGATCGGTAGCACGAATCGCGTCGTGGGTCAGAGAGTTTGCACTCTCATTTATTTCCCACCCACTGACTTTTTCCTCCCTCGCTCACATTCTGCTTCTTCCCTGACCTAGGTCGTCTTGCTGCCGCATCCCCACCGCTACATCCCACCACCATATCCCCATCACTGTTTCCCCACCGGCACATCCCGCCGTCGTAGCCACATCCCGCCGCCATATCCCCATCGTCGCATCCAGCCGCGTGTATCCTCATCGCCGCATCCCGCCGCCATATCCCCACCGCCGCATCCAGCCGCGTGTATCCCTATCTCCGCATCCCGCTGTCGTATCCAACCTCGTTCGCCAACGCCCCTACACGAATCTAGAAAACTCATCATGCGCTGTATCCCCCACCGCCGCATCCAGCCGCGTGTGAACCCATCGCCGCATCTCGCTACCGCAAACGCCCCTATGTGAATCTAGAAAACTCATTGTGCGCTCCTTCGGTCGAGGTATGGTCGTTATTCCTCCTCACTTGTTTATACGTTCACGTCGGATTTCGGGCTCGGGAATTTTAAGGATCCAGTTTTTCTGGGGTGTTTGTTCGATTATCCACCAGAAGGAGAGTGAACGGCGACGGCCGACCTAAAATTAGCGGCAGGGTAGGATTTTTCTCTAGCTACCGGCGCGGTTGTTTGCTTTGCTGAATAGAAGAGGTGGGGCGTGGGGCACGGTGCTCATGTTGATTTCTGAAGCCGCTGTACACATTGTTTGCATTTGCTGAATGGAACAGAGGGAGTGGTAGGGCGTAGGCTGGGGAGTTTGGTGGGATGCTCAAATTTGCAGGAGGTGGATGCTTGACAACTTTGCTCTGCGGTTAGCATTTTGCTCTATTGTGATTAGCATATGTGAGCGGAATTTTTTGTTGTTGCCAACATCCAAAATTTGCCATGGTTAATTGTGTTTTCCAAGGATGGCAAGTTTGTGTTTTTCAGATATGTTTTGTTTGTCTGTTGGGTTTAGATGGTAACTCCTACATTAGCCCATGACAGTGTTTATCATCTAGACATGGCAACTTTGGATGTCTTTTTCTAGGATGGCAACTCATCATAGCACTAGATGACAACTTTTCTAAATAACACATGGCAAGTCTTTTTGAATCATCATCGCAACCCATACAATTAGGGTGGCAATTATTTTTCTTGTCCTGTTTTGCCACGTGGCAAGTTTTTTTGAACCATCTTGGTAGTCTGGTAAATTTAAAAATGGCATCAAATTAAGTATGGTAAGCAAACATAACACAACAAATACTTCCAAATATTTCTTCTTATCACATGGCAAACCTTTTTTTTCTGGAGCATGGCAACTAGTTTTTTATTTAATTTTACCACATCAAAAAACCTCTTTCTTTAAACATGGCAACCTGGTATATTTTTTGCGGACAAATTGGTTATTAAAGCAATCTAACCTCTTTTTTTTGCAAATGACACATATTTTTGCCATAATCTTGTATATCTTCAACACACAAAGTTGTCGTGATCTATGCATAAAAACTACCATATGTACATTGGCGATGCACAATTATTATTTTGTTGTGAACCAGGATAAACACACAAGTTGCCAATGTAGAAAATTACACACAAATTTACCATGATCTACTATAGATAAAGTGGCCATGATCTTATGCAAAGTGGCCGTGCATAAGTGATAGCATAGCGTCATCTTAAGATGTGTCACCATGGCAGTTTTGCCATGATCACAACATTAGTTTTTGGAAATGACACACAATCTAATTGTTACCATAACCTTTTTTTAAATGACACAATTTGCCATGATCCAGGGTATGTTCCAAACTCATGTGATGCATAACGACAACTTAAGATGCATCCCCATGAAAAATCGTGTGTTACTTTTTTAGGCTTGCAATTTGTGTTTTCAAAGTCTTTCTTTTTTGGTTACTCTCCTTTTGCTGGCAGGTTAGGTGGAAATTTCTAGGGTCGACCCATAGCGAATTGTCATACTATGTGCTTGGCTTTTTAGTTTTCATTGATTTTCATATATCTTCTCTAGATTTTCATAGATTTTATATAGGGTTTATGGCTTTTATGGTCCAAGAATTGTATGCGTGTGCCTGTTTCATGTGTCTAATGCTAGAATAGATATATTATTTTTATAGATTCACAACTGACAGTACCATTCTTCTACTTTTAAAGAACATAATTATGCTGCGGGAGATAAACTAGTTATGAAAAATTTCATGATTACACCTGGATCTAGCACTTCTCAAATGGAGCAGAGATCCTCTGATCACATTGTTCTTGATGTAAATGATGATAACATAGATAATGGGCAATGCCACCATTTCTCCATAAGGTAATCTCGTTACGATTCTATCTATGCTATGTTATAGTAGTTTTGATGTGTGTTAGGGGTATGCTATGCCTAAATAATTTGTAATATATGTTAGCATATCATACTTTTGATTTTGGGGTCCAGGTTTTAAGTGTTTATACAATTCATGAATGGTTTAGATCAATATATCAGGCAAATAACTGTCCTCAGGTTACAAACAAAAAAATAACTGTCTTCGGGCCGATAACCAAATCTATGAAGTCATTATCTTGCACACCATAGGCAAGAAGCTTGCAATTCCAAACAATTTATTATCCCAAATAGTTAATGTTTCTGGATATGTTGATCTATTTGAAACATTAAAATCATAACATGACCTACAAGTTATTCCCTTTGTGGGATATGTGATATTTGGGATCACATATTTTGCTTCTTTACTAACCACTAACGCATTAGTCCCCATAGCTTCTAATACTGGTTGAATTCCCGTGCTATGCTTTAGATAAAAAAGAATCATATTGCCTCGGTGCCCATGCACACGGAGTCATAATTATCAGGCTTAGCATAATCCATTTGTTTGCTGGGAGGTGCTTCTATTTTGTTCAGGTTCCATGGGGGTAAGAGGGGTAAAAGACCAATAAACCCAAAGTTATGGCTGTAAAATGATTTGGCTTTTTTCCCCTTGTTTGCTTGGTAAAATAATGTCAAATTTTCCTTTAGTTAATCTGGTGGATGGATTACTTTTGAATGTTGTTGTTGTGGCCCAATAGATATCACTTTTATTATAGTTAGTCAGGTGGATGGATTGAAGTAAAACGTGATCTTGTGGTTCATTTTACAGAATCATTTATTACTAATTTTGGCATCTGATCCATCCTATATGTTCTCTTTAGCAATTCCTTTTGCATGTATTGATCAAAGCTACATGTACTCATTGCCTCACTGATAGTTAATATTCTTGTGGCCACAGTGGGTATGTTCGTGAGATGCAGATGAATGACTCAAATTTCCGTTCACTATTTGATGACCACATCAATTCATTGCTAGTTACTACAAAAACATTTCGACGATGGTATTGCGAAAGCTGCAGGGATAAATTGGAACCATTATATAATAATACCAGCACACCAGCTAGAATGTTGAATGGATTTGCACGAGGACAACATGGCGTTCACCTTCCTACAATATAGAATCCATGAAAGTAGATCGAGTTGTAAATGGTACGTGTAAGCCTTGGTGAATTCCCATGTTCTTTTATTGTATAAACGACCTAATTTATCTGCTCTTTCTTCTCAGATTCATATGAGTCAACACCGATTAATCAGAAGAATGGTGCTGCAAAATGTCATTCACCAGTGTTCAAAACCTACAAGAGAAGGAAGAACACCAAAGTGCACGAAGTTATAAATAATAGTTCTTTTGTGGAATATCAAGATACCTCTGGCATGGCTTCAACTTTTGCCCATGCATTACCGTCTTCGAGCAGTTATAAGTCGGAAAAGGCAGCACAAATAAGTATTGAACCCCGGAACCAGAGTGCATTAAATCTGATCCAGGTAAATGGTTCCCGATCCATATTAGAAACAAAGGCAGGAAATATGTTTGATCCAAGAATGTCAGGACCTTCGACGGGTTACTATACAAGTGACCATATGCAGGGAAGACATCTTCATGGATCAGTAGACTTGTGGAAGCACACATGCTTCACACAATGTGAAGCGTCTACAGGGAACATGCCAAGCCGTTGTCTACTTCCTAATTCATACCATTTGCATGATCAGTATGATGTAGAAAATTTCATATGGTACAGAGACAGCAACATCATCAATGAAAGTTGTGCACCGACCATGGATATTTCTGCAAAGTATCAACATCCACATTGTCCCAGTAAACCATTTCGCCCTGTTCCTAGGATTGGTGTGCTCAGTCCCATGTTGCAGAAAGAAGTCACAACATATTCGGAGAGCTGCGGAACACAGTCTGGCTACCGACTAGGCATGTCTGAGGAGGAAATGCCTTGCCAGATGTACAGAGGGGAAAACTCGGCATCAAGCTCACAAAAATTCCGGGCAACGTACAACCCCCAACATTTGGGTCATGTCAACTCTGTTGGAATACCAGAACTTCTGCCGGAGAGGGAGAATTCACATTCAAGCAAAGGCAAAAGCAAAATGGTATATTCTTCGGACAAATCTGCACAACAGGATATATGTGTAAGTAATGTAAATTCAACTAATTTTACCATAGAGCTCGTTTTTCTAGTTTTGCTGCTAAAATAAGTAATTCTTGGTAGTAATACACTTTATGACTTGAGGTCAAAATACTACCACCCTGCAAGTGAACAGTTCTTAATTTTAAGTCGCATGTGCAGGCTCAGGCTCTGTCTCTCTCTGGTGTGGCCACAAATGCTGCAACTCGTGGAAGGAGTTGAAAGTTACATGATGAAGGCATGTAACCTTGCATGTGCCTTAACGTGTCAAGTGCATAATCTTTTTTGTTTGAAAGCGCATACATGTTTTTGGTTGTCTTGTCAAGTTGTGTGGAAGGAGTTGGATTATCACCATAGTATGAGTTGGTTGTCTTGTACTCTATAATGTTTTGACATGTAATGTCTCGGAGTCGGGTACCAAACGTGGGTCGTTGAATAAGTGTAATTTGTACACCTGTGAATTGATGTTTTTTCATCCTTCCAAGACTCTATATTCCACCTGATATTTTGTTAATTCATGGCTATTACTGCTTACAACCATTTATGGTTATATTCATTTTTTGTTGTTTTGATGATATATACTCCTTTTTTTTGCGAAAAGATATATACTTCTTACTTGAATTACTACATGTTACTCTCTAATCACGCTCAGCTCACTGTATAATTTATCAAGTTGGCTAGTTTGGTGGTAACATTATCTAGTTTTATGTTTATGAATTTGTATAATGTTTTTTAGTTACTTAATTTACTGACTAACACTTGTTCGATGCACAAATGTAAGTTCTATGGTGAGAGAGAATAATGACACTCTGTAGTGCAACTCAAAATGGTAGTAGAATATCGAAGAGTAGTACAGAACTGAAGATGCATAACCGGCATTACAGTTTTGCTCTTGCAACACCAATGTTTTCGTGATATATGGTGGGGGGAATGTACACTTGATCCAATAAACATCAAAGTACCACTTTAGAAAAAATGGAAAGGGTTCGTATGTCTTCCTGGGAAGACCTTTTCCCTACGGTCCATGTTACTAAATTGGCTAGAGATTTGTCTGATCAGAATCCTTTGATCCTGGAGAGTGGGGTGTCTCAGCTTAGTGAGAAGAAGACCAGAGAATGATTTGATGTCTCTTGGTTAAAGCATGAATATTTTCTTCCTATTATTAAAAAAATAGAGACAAAATGTTACTAGCTCTGATACTATAGATATTTTGAATATTAAGCTCAAGAGATTTTAAAAATGTTTTAAAGGGTGGGGATGAAGGGGAGCCTTGGCGCAGTGCTAAATTTTTGCCTTGTGAGGTCACGGGTTCGAGTCCTGAAAACAGCCTCTTGTACAAATGTAAAGAAATGTTGCGTACAATAGACCCAAAGTGGTCGGACCGAGAAATTAACTCCTGTAGATGTGGAGGCTTATAACTGCAAAGTTGAAATTCCTTCAGAATTATATGAACTGTATGCTGATGAAGAGGTACAGTGGTTGCAATATTTCAATGATAGATGGCTCTTAAAAGGAGACAATGACACTACTTTTTATCCTAGAGTTGTTAATGGGAAGAGGAGGGAAAAAAAGCATTTACTCTCTTGATAATAATGGGGTGGTAATATCCTAAAGCTTGCCACTGAGTACTATAAGGACTTGTTAGGTTCTGCCCCTGGATGATTCTGGAAAAATGTCTACTAGTGATAATGCTACTCTTACTAGACCTTTTTCTGAGGAAGAGGTAAAACATGCTATTTTTTCAATGGATAGTAATAGAGCTCCTCGACCTGATAACATCCCCCATTGAATTTTTTCAATGTTATCGGGAGTTTATTAAGGGTCATATTATGCATATCTTTGATGATTTTTTTTAGGGGAGGCTGGATGTTCAAAGGCTTAACTATGGAGTCATAACTCTTATTCCTAAGCTGACTGAGGTAAATTCCATACAACAATTTAGACCTATTTGCCTATTTAGATGCATGTATAAGTGGATTACCAAAAACCCTGATATTAGGAGTGATCCTTTTGCTCATAAGTTGTTTAGTCCACAACAAAATTCTTTTATTAAGAATCATAATATTGTTGATGAGACTCTTTCCTTACATGAAATTATGCATCATGCACATGTTAAGAAATGGGAGGGGGTCATGCTCAAATTAGACTTTGAAAAGGCCCATGATAAGATCAATTGGGATTTCTTACTTGCTGTCCATAGAGTTCGTGGTTTTAATGATAAATGGTGTTTGTGGGTTAAACAAATTCTCAATAATGGCATTGTTTCAATCAAGATTAATTATCAGATTGGTCCATACTACCAAAGTGCAAAAGCGGTCCGTCAAGGGGCCCCTATGTCTCCTTTTCTTTTTAATATGGCAGCGCAATGTTTTTACCAAAATGATACTGCGAGCTCAAAAATATGACTTGTTTGTTGGTATGGCACCGTGTTTGATTGATAAGGGGGTTGTTGTACTACAATATGCAGATGATACGGTGATTTTTTTTGTCTCGTGATTGTGCTAAAGCTGTCAACCTTAAGCTGTTACTCTACCTTTTAGCATTGATGTCGGGGCTTAAGATCAACTATTTGAAAAGCGAAATTTTTGTGGTAGGTGTTGATAATGGAGTTGCTAGATTTTACTCGGAGCTTTTTGGTTGTGTTGTTTCAACTTTACCTATGAAATATCTTGGGGTGCTAGTTAGTTTTGATGCACTTAAAACTATCGACTGTGAATTCCTTGTGGGTAAGATGATTAGGGGAGTGGATGCCTCGAAGGGGCATCTTCATTTGGGGGCAGGCTTATTTTGGTCAATTCTTGTTTGTCTGGTATCCTTTCTTTGATCATGTCTATGTTTTTGTTAAATAAGACTACCCTAAATAAGCTTAACAAACCCACATGAAGCTTCTTTTAGCAAGCTGGGAGACTTAAGAAGAAAATTCATATGGTCAGATGGAATGTGATTTGTTGCTCGAAAAATAAAGGTGGGCTGGGTGTTTTGGATCTTAAAAAACAAAATATCAACTTCCTTACTAAATGGTGGTGGAAATTGGATAACCAGGAAGGATTGTGGCAACAAATTGTTCGAGCTAAGTACTTCCGTAATCAGACGGTTGCCACGATCAAAGCTCGCTTTTCAGATTCTCCGTGCTGGAAATTTATTTTGAAAGTTAAACATATCTATATGGAAGGTAGAAAACTTCTTAACAGTGGTAATTTTATCAGGCTTTGGCTTAGAAGTTGCTGGAAAAACCTTTGGCTGATTCTCATAACGGTTGGATCTGGAAAGACCCCATCCCTCTTAAATTGAAATGCATATGTGGAAGTTGTTTGGAAATGTTGTGCTAGTCTAAAGAAGAGAAAATGGTTGGGTGACCCTATGTGCTCTTTTTGTAATGTTCTTGAAGATGCTCAACACCTGTTTTTTGGTTGTGGGGTCTGTATCTGTTTGGGGCACTATTGATAGAGTTACAGGTACTGATAGCTGCCCAAGGAACTTGTGGCAAAGTTTTTACTTGGTTCTATGCTTTTCTACTTTAGGGGCACAAATAAAATATGATTGTGTGGCTGCTGTTTGCTGGGGGATTTGGACCCTTAGGGACAAGATAACCTTTGAGCAGCATGTTATGCGATCTCCCGTGGAGGTTATCTTCACTGTTTGCTCTTTTATGATGTAATGGGCAGGTCTTCCCAAAAGCGCGGACAAGGATGTGTTCCAAGTTGGATTTAGGGTGTTGATAAAGAAAGCTACGATGCTCGCTTGGTAGATGAATCCACCAGTTGTTGTGTGGGCTTGGGACATGCTTATGGGGTGTGATCGGCTGTTTGAAGGGCTCCTTTGTGGTTGCGTTTTGGTGGAAATGTTTCCACGGGAGTGAACTATGTGTGCTTTGTCTTGTAGCTGTGTTGGTTAGTCTTGGTTTTAGTTGTTTGGTTACAAAACTAGATGTGTTGTCAGGTTTTTGCCCAGTAAGGGGTCTTTGGAGGTCGAGCACTCGTAGTGGGATTTCTGGCAATGCACTAACTCACCTCCCTCTCTTTCCCTCCTCCTTATCTTGCTTGTGATGTTTGTGAACTTTTGTATTTTCGTTAAGCAACTAATGGAAAGGGGATGCTCGGTTGGACAAAAACCATCAATGTTTTTGCACCTCTCAGCACCCCTTTTGATGCCTGGGTCATTACCGAGGAAATAAGAAGCGGAGCAGAGTTGTTTATCTCTTGGCCTCTTTCTTCTCGCAGGCCACCACCTCGCCTAAGCAGCGTGGGCGCCATCGCGCTCTCCACCACCTGACCGACCTGGATGTAGTCATCGTCATGGACCTAAGTATTTGGGAGTTGGGACTGACATCGACGGCGGCCGCTAAACGTCCTACCAAAAACTATTTCGAAGGTGGCGATACGACTAGGGACGGAAGATCTTAGTTTTTGGTAGGACGTTTTTGGACCGAAGGATGGGTGAGCCCTGCTACACATAAGCACTTCGTCTTCGGTACAACCCCCTGGACACATCAACGACCTAGATTAAAAGATACCCCTTCGTAAGGAAGGGTAGGATGGGAAATCCAGGTGGGTACGGATGGCCACGGCATAGCGCGGCGCGCGGCCGTACGGTTCGTTGTACGCCCTTACGTGGCAGTGTACGCCGCGTGAGAAGGAGGGGCGGGCCCATGTGTACTTAACCCTAACCATCGCCGCCCGCCCGCATTAATCTGGTGCGGATTACGCTAAGGCCATTTACACCGGCGCAGTGGCAAGTCCCATCGACGGCGCAGTGAGAAGTCCAATCGTCGGCATCGGTCCGCGTGCGGCGTCGATTCACACACCACCGCCTGACCGCCTAGCGCTCGCCGACGGCTCGCGTGCACACGCCACCGCTTTGACCGCCTGCGCACGCCGCCCCCTCGCCTGCCGGCATTAATCGCCGGCACCCACCCCCGCGCCCTCCAGACGCCCTATAAAAAGCCGCCCACGCCCGTCGTCGCTCGCATCACTCTTGCCTCCCCTCGCCTTCTCCTTATGTCGCCGGCGTCGCCTCTCGCGCCTTCCTCTCCCTCTCGCCGGCGATGGCTCGCCCCAACCTGACGCTGGAGGAGGCGGAGGAGCTCGCCCACTTCGCCATCCCTGCCGCGCCCGACGTGCACCTGCCGGCGAGGTGGCGGCTGAGCGTCGATGGTGTGCCGGTGGCGCCGGTGCCCGAGGTCGGCAACCACCTCTTCGCCCGTGCCGTCGGCCTCTATCGGACGCGCATGTTGCTGGAGAAGCTCAAGGACCCGCAGTACGCCCCCAACCACCCCGGGTGGGCGGACCGGCTCGCCGACGACCACGAGCGGCGCCTCCACGCCTACGCCGGCCCGCGCCAGCCCGTGAAGCACAACCGCGCGCGGCGGCACCATCTCTGGGACGGGCGCACGTTCGAGGAGGTCGTCGCACCGTACCGCACGCAGGCGGCCGCCGGTGCCGTGCTCGCCCCGACGAGCTATGACTACACTCTCTTCCACCGCGGCGAGGCGCGCTCCACCCGCGCCTGCGTCGACTTCGGCGACCGCGATCGCCGCACCATGGCGAGGAACGGCGCCGGGTCCAGCCGCGCCCCTCCGCCCGAGCCAGAGCAGCAGCCAAAGTCGGCGTTGCTAGCGGAGTACAGGCGGCTGGCGGCGGAGGCCGACGACCCGGACGACATGCCGGGTTACCTGACGGCGGTCTGGGAGTCGGAGAGCGTGCCGCAGCCGCCCCCTCAGGTCCAGAGTACATGCAGCTCGCCCCGGTCGCTGTCCACCCGGAGGACCCGCCGGACTTCCACGGCTACCACGCCGCGGTGGCGGACTTGATGGCTGCGCCGGCTGCGCCCGTGGCGCCCGTGGCGCCCCTCGACGACAGCAGCAGCAACAACGACAACGACGATGGCGACGGGCTCTACGATGAGGCAGACTTCGGCGGCGTCGAAGACGAGTAGTTTAGTTTAGTTTCGAAATGTCGTTTAGTTATGTTTAATTATTTTCGTAATGTCGTTTTGTTAAGTTTAATTTCTGGTTATGTAAAATATTTCCAAAAACTAGAATGAAATATCGATTGCTTGAATGAATGTTGTTAAAAAATTGTTCAAATAGTTTGACTGTTATTTAAAAATGTCTTATTTTAAATAATAATTGTAAAGTTGAAATGCAAAAAAAGTTAAAAACATAAAAGATTGATTATATAAGAAATAAAATTAGAAAATTAGAAAAGCAAATAAAAAAATAAAAAATAAAAAATATAATATTAGCAAAAGAGAATCAAAAGAAATTAAAAAGAAGATCACCGGCCCGGAGCCGGGCAGGGCGTACTAGGCCGATCCCGATCCCGATCAAGCGACGGCAAAAGGGAACGCTTTTCGGCCCCGCAAGGCCCACAGGCCCAACTAGGCGGTGAAGAGAGAGTAGGCGAGGCAGTGTTTTTAGAAGGAGTACGACGGGTAGGGCGGTGCGTGCTATTTAAGCCAGTGCGGGCGAGCTTCGGTAGGCGAGGTGGGACTAAAATTAGAGCTCGCCTCGGGCGACGCTGCGCGTATCGCCGAGATGGGCTGTCGGGGGTTTGGTGCGACATATGCCAAAGGATGGCTTATCATGGTAGGGGCGAGTAGAACGTCGCCGGTGCCTGGAAACGGGATGAGGCGAAGGCATGCACGCCGGCGAATCTTACCCAGCTTCAGGGCTCTCCGGGGAGATAATACCCCTACTGCTGCTCTACGGGGTCTCCGCATGATCACTATGGCAAAGTGTTTACACGGTTGCTCCTTGAGCTGTTTCTTGGAGGTAGAAGAGGGCAAGGCTAGCTCTCTCCCTTCTATATGATCTGGCCTAGAGCTAATGGGTTCCAACCCTTTGCATGGGTGCCCTGGGGGTTTATATAGGCCTACCCCCAAGGGTACAATGGTAATCCGGCGGGACGCGGGCCCAGCCGTCAGCGCCTCTGGCCTCCGTCTTCCCCGCCGACCGCTGGGGCCACCGACTGGCGGGCCCCGCCGACTGGCCTGGTACGGAGCCGACAGGCCGCGTCCGCCGCGGGCAGGTCTTGCCGGCTGCTGATTACTGTGTCGTGCTTCTGATGACGCGGGCTTGATCATGGGGTCGTGGCAACAGCCCCGCCGCCTGGTGGGCGATCACTATTGCCACTCTCCATCACATCTTGATTAATGGTGCGTGGGCCCGGGGGAGGGCTCGGCCGACTCCCCCGGGCCGACTCCCGACGGATCCGACTGGTGGTCCTCTTGCCGTCTCCGGGGGTCTCACCGACTGGTGGGACCCGCTGCCTTTGAGCCGTACAGACAAGCCGTCGTGGGTGCAGGATTCAGTCCGGCGGTGCTGATGTCAGGGCCGGCATGGCAACAGTGCCACGCCGCACGGAGATCTTCCTGGGTACGGCGTGATGTGGCCATGCCCGCCCTTGGTAAGGGGCGGGAGTGGGCTTCACTGTAGCCACTCTCCCGCCCCGTCCCCCTTGATGAGGTCACGGGGTTTGTTGGAGTCACAGGCCGACTCCCCAAAGCCGGCTTCTCCGGAAGTCGCCAGTCAGGAGTCGGCTTACCCTGCGGTCGTCCCTGGGACTCGGCCGCGAGTGGTCAGTCGGCCGTCTTGCCATTGACTTCTTGAAGGCGGCTCTTCGTCCTGGGGCCTTGAGGGGCGCAGCCTGCCCCGATGTCTTGAAAGGTTCTGGGGCTCGGGTTGGCCTACCCGTGGCCCATTACTCCGACAGTAGTCCCCGAAGCTGATGAGGCGCCGCGGACGATCGGCCGAGAAGCCTCAGCAGTTTCTCCTTTCGGGTGCTCAACACATGGTCTTGGATGGACTTCTACCGGGCCGACTAGAAGGAGTCGGACTCGCTCAACTCGGACTCGCTCAATTCCGACTCGCACAATATTTCGAACGTCGCGGCGGGATCCATGTAGCGTGCTAGCTAAGCCTCCAGGCCGCCGCCCGTTCTAGTCCTGTCATGCGATGACACGTGGCTGGGCCATTCTGCCAACCTACGCGTGCGATGGGACAGGCCCATAGGCGGGGCCCACCACTACCACGCCTCGGCGCCAGAGCGGATCCGCCGCGGCCCCGGCGGACGGTTGGGATTCTCGTGGATTTACTGCGCGCAGTAACTTTGTCGTGGAACGTGGGGGTCGTGGGGCCGTGGGTGCAGTAAATCCCACAACCGCCCCCTCGGCTTCGCAGCCCACGAGGCTATAAGTAGGGGAAAGAGGGGGGCACGCGCGCTCCTCCTTCCCACCACTCCTCGCTCTCTTCCTTCTCACTGCTCCTCGCTCTCCTCCTTCTTCTTCTTCTTCTTCGCTCCGCCGCGCGCCCAAGCTCCGACGAACGCCGCGGTCGATCAGCTCGCGATGAGCTCTTCCTCTGCCGCCGTGCCTCCCCCGGTGCGCTCCGGCACCTGGGACGGCTCCGAAGTTCACGACGACCACGTCGAGTTCCTCTACCGGACTCGTCGGCTCCCTGGCGAGGATCACGTGCGGGTGCGTCTTGCACCGAAGGGGGAGATTTTCCTCGCGCTGCAGGAGGGTGAGCGGGTCATCTTCCGCTCGCACTGCTTGCGCGGGCTGGGGCTGCCAGCGAGCAGTTTCTTCCGATCCTTCCTGGAGTTCTACGGCCTCCAGCCGCACCACCTCACCCCCAACACAGTGGTGCTGCTGTCCGCCTTCGTGGCCTTGTGCGAAGGCTTCCTCGGAGTCCTCCCCACCCTCGAGCTCTGGGGGGGAGTTCTTCTTCTCCAAGCTCGGCACCCAGACTGCAGGCGTGTCGGCTCAATGCGGCGCTTTCATCGCCGTGCGAAGGTCGGGGGCCGACAACCCCTTCCCCTCCATCTCGCTGATAAAGTCGGTGAAGATGTGGCAGAGATCGTACTTCTACGTCAAGAGCGTCTCCGCGAGGGGCGACTGGGTCAACCTGCCGGCTTTCAAAGCCAGCCCGCCGGCTGGGAGACTGCCCAACTGGTCGTACCGGGCCAAGTCGCTGACGCCCGCGGGAGCCGGCGCCATCGCGCGACTCCGAGTGCTGACGCAGTCGGAGGGCTTGACTAGTCCAGACCTGCTGGCCGCCTTCGTGGCGTGCCGAGTTCTCCCGCTCTAAGGCCGCCCCCATATGATATGCCAAAGGAGTGGGCACCACGACCCGAGTCGGATGTGCACCAAGGACATGCCTCACGAGGAGGTGGCCTTCATGGTGAACTACCTCTCGGACAGCAAGCTCCTAGAGGATTGGCGGTTCGGCAAGGAGCCATACTCCCGCGCCAACCCCCCGCCTGTGGTGAGTTACCTTTCCTTTCTTTCTTTGGATTGTCTTTTTTCTTGCCGAGTTTGTTTTGACCAGTCGGCTTTGGTCAGAATCCCCTCCTCCACCCGCCAGCCAGCACCTCAGGGCCGGCCCGCGAGTTCCTCGCCGACCGGGCGGAGAGCGACGTCGACGACCCCGATCTGGGGGCGGCGGCTCTGGAGGACGACGCCGAGGGAGGAGGAGGAGCAGCAGGCGACTTCAGGCCTTCGGCCACTTTCGCCGACTGGCCTGACAATGACGCCGAGGGAGAAGTCGCCCCCCGCCATCGGCCAGGAGCCAGCCATCCTAGCGCGGGCTCTTCTGCCACCCCGTGTGCTCCAGGCGGCGGGAAGAAGCGCAGGGCCATGCCGACCTTGTTCGGCAGTCGGCCAAAGAAGCCCAAGGGTTTGGCTGCGGCGACCCGGCGGGACGAGGCAGCTGCGAAGGCCATCCGCTTCCGTAAGGAAGTGAAGAAGCCGCCATTGGTCTCTGCGTGAGTATTCTGTCTTAATGCTTTATTCTTCTTTGTGGCTTTGTCTGAGTCTTTGCTTGCTCCCCTTGCTTCAGGGCTCCCCTCACTCTTGAGAGGGTCACCGCCGCCTCCATCATGGGGTCAGCGGAGACGTCCGCCACCACTCGGCGGATTGACCCCGCTGCTGACCTCCGGGAGGCGACAGAGCGGAATGCGCAGGAGAAGCGCAATGAAGAAGAGGCCGTTCACCTGGAGAAGGCGGAGGCCGATAGGGCGGAGGCCTCCGCCAAGAAAAAATTGGCGGAGGCCAAAGCCGCCGCCGTGACGAAGCGGCAGGCTGAGGAGGCCGCACGCCGCCAATCGGCGGTGTTCATCACCCCGTTGAACTCTGCGCCGCTGCCTCCGGAGTTCACGGGGCAGACTGGGCAAGCCGGCGGCGAGAACC
The DNA here is from genome assembly GCF_056163025.1 of Triticum urartu. Classification (NCBI taxonomy): domain Eukaryota; kingdom Viridiplantae; phylum Streptophyta; class Magnoliopsida; order Poales; family Poaceae; genus Triticum; species Triticum urartu. The sequence goes on from NC_141874.1 coordinate 134,297,161, forward strand.
CCGCCGTGGAGAGGGAAGGCGGCGACCCTTCTACGCCGGACGTGATCGTTCCGCCGCCGTCTGAGGGAGCGCAAGGCAAGCAGCCAGCGGACCCTCCGGTACCGCCGACCGAAGACGAGGCCGTGGCGAGGTTGCTCCTCCAAGTCGGCTCGCCGACGCGCCGCCGTCTGGAGAAGGCGACTTCGGCACCCCGCCCCTGGAGGCCAACACCGCCAGCTCGGCGATCCCAGACGCTGAAGCGACGAGCGCCGCGCCCATTGGGTGGGTGCGAGGAGGCGGCACAGGGCCGCTAAACCAGGCGCTTCTGGACATCCAGGCGAAGCTTCGTGCCGAGGGCGACGCTCTCCAGAATTGCACCAAGGCGTACCTGGCGTCGCGGGCAGCCGTCCGGGTATGTTTTTTCCTTTGGTCCTTGTTTCCTTATTCCTCTCTGTGGGGGCGCGCCAGCGCATCCACTGGGTGTAGTCCCCAAGTTTCGGGCTGGCTGCTGAGCAGGCGGCCCGGAACTCCAATTGATGAACTCTGGGTATTAATTTTTTGTCTGAAATGCTTGACACGGGATTACCACAACCTCTGTGTCACTGCCTTCAACCGTAACATTGAAGAGCTGGGCAAGCGGACCGCCGATTTGTCGGAGAGCCGGAGTAAGTCCTTTTCCTTCTTTGCGGGGGTGCGCTGGCGCACCCGCCGGCTGTAGTCCCCGAGATTCGGGCCGACTGCTGAGCAGTCGGGCCGGATCTCCCTGGCGATCTTCTTTATTGATGACTTAACGCCTTCTTTCTTTCTTCTTTTCAGGACCCAATGCTGCTCTTCAACAGCAGCTGAGCGAAGCCAACTCCGCATTGCGCGCCAAAGGGGAGGAGTGCAGCAAGCTCACCACGGAGCGCGATCTGCTGGCCACTCAATTGGCAGAGCAGAAGGAGCTGCTTGTGAAGACGCGGAGGGAGGCGGAAGAGACGGAGACCGCCCTCCTGGCCGAGTTCGCGAGCGAGCGCTCCTCCTGGTCTGACAAGGAGGCGATGCTGGCCTCCGGCTTCCATGAGATTGAAGACATCGTTGATGGTGAGTTTCTTTACTTTCTTTCTTCGAGCTGCCGATTATAAGTCGTGCCGACTCCTGGTTTTTGACTTGCTTCTTCGTTTCTTCCATCTTGGCAGACTTCTTTCCTGGGCACTCGCAGGCTGCCATCCAAGCCATCGAGGCTGATCGTGAAGGTCGGAGGGCGGAGGGCGCAGAGATCGCCGCCGACGCCCCCCGAACCCTTGACGAGAACATCCTGAGCATCGAGGCTCGCCTTCGGCCGACTCACCGGATGCTGCGCCGGCTTCAGCGTGTCGGTGTATAATGCCCTCGATGCGGCTATATCTCCCACGTGTCGAAGCATGACTTAGAGGCATAACCGCATTGAAAGCAATGTCGCAAGTGAGGTAATCTTCGCAAACAACCCATGTAATACAATAAGGGAAAATAGATACATAGTTGGCTTACAATCGCCACTTCACACAATTACATGACTAAAGCATTACATCATCCAGATACAATCAAGGTCCGACTACGGAACTAAAATAAAAGAAGAACCCCAAATGCGACATGGTCCCCGATCGTCCCCAACTGGCCTCCACTACTGATCAACTAGAACGAAACAACATAAAGGACAAGATCTTCATCGAGCTCCTCCTGAGCTTGGTTGCGTCATCTGCACGGACTCCTCGGCACCTGCAAGCTGGTTTTGGAAGTATCTGTGAGCCACAGGGACTCAGCAATCTCGCACCCTCGCGATCAAGACTATTTAAGCTTATGGGTAGGGTAAAGGTATGAGGTGGAGCTGCAGCAAGCGACTAGCATATATGGTGGCTAAACATACGCAAAAGAGAGCGAGAAGAGAAGGCAAAGCACGGTCGATAAAAGTATGATCAAGAAGTGATCCTAGAACAACCTACGTCAAGCATAACTCCAACACCGTGTTCACTTCCCGGACTCCGCCGGAAAGAGACCATCATGGTTACACACGCGGTTGATGCATTTTAATTGAGTTAAGGTTCAAGTTATCTACAACCGGACATTAACAAATTCCCATCTGCCCATAACCGCGGGCACGGCTTTCGAAAGTTCAAATCCCTGCAGGGGTGTCCCAACTTAGCCCATGACAAGCTCTCACGGTCAATGAAGGAATAGACCTCCTCCCGAGACATTCCGATCAGACTCGGTATCCCGGTTCTTCAAGACATCCTCGCCAATGGTAAAACAAATCCAGCAAAGCCGCCCGATGTGCCGACATCCTGATGGGAGCTGCACATATCTCGTTCTCAGGGCAACACCGGATATGTCAAGCTACGAGTAAAACCAGCCCTCAAGTTTCCCCGAGGTGGCCCCGCAGGCTGCCCATTTCGGACCAACACTTAGACAAGCACTGGCCCGGGGGGGTTAAAATAAAGATGACCCTTGGGCTGGCCTAACCCAAGGGAAAAAGAGGCTAGGTGGCGAATGGTAAAACCAAGGTTGGGCCTTGCTGGAGGAGTTTTATTCAAAGCGAACTGTCAAGGGGTTCCCATTATAACCCAACCGCGTAAGGAACGCAAAATCCGGGAACATAACACCGATATGACGGAAACTAGGGCGGCAAGAGTGGAACAAAACACCAGGCATAAGGCCGAGCCTTCCACCCTTTACCAAGTATATAGGTGCATTAATTAAATAAGAGATATGGTGATATCCCAACAAGTAAACATGTTCCAACAAGGAACAACATCTCCATGTTCCAACAAGGAACAAACTTCAATCTTCACCTGCAACTAACAACGCTATAAGAGGGGCTGAGCAAAGCGGTAACATAGCCAATCAACGGTTTGCTAGGACAAGGTGGGTTAGAGGCTTGGTTCAACAACATAGGAGGCATGAGAAGCAAGTGGTAGGTATCGCAGCATAGGCATAGCAAAAGAGCGAGCAACTAGCAAGCAAAGATAGAAGTGATTTCGAGGGTATGATCATCTTGCCTGAAATCCCGCAAGGAAGAAGAACGAGTCCATGAAGAAGACAAACAGACGTAGTCGAACGGGTCCTCACCAACGCGACATTACCGGAACCAACCCGAAGAAGCAAACACCGGAAAGGAAGCACACAACATAGTAAACAACCAACACAAGAACATGGTATGATATGCGGGATGCGGTATGCGATGCATATGCATGATTTGACAAGGAATGAATGAACCTGGCCTCAACTTGGAAATCCAAGTGTGCCACTGGAAAGGTGAGGTGATTCCTCTTGAAAACGATATAAAGATCACCGGAATCGGAGTTACGGTTTGGAAATGGCAAGCTATTCGAATATGACAACGGTCTGCGATAAACAGCACGTAGTCATCTAAATGCAACAAGTTAAACATGCTAGAGCACCCAAACATGGCAACAAAATACATGGAAGGGATCCACTCATGATGCTTAACAAAAGATGAACACTGAGCTACGGCTAATTTATCCATTAACAGGTTCAAACAAGCATGACAAAAGTGCAATTGGTAAACAGGTTTCAGACTTAGTGAAATTAACACAAGCCTGGAATTTCAGATCAGATAGCACTCTTTGGAGCATTAAAACTATATGCTACAGGACCTGAACATGGCAAAGTAAAGCATGGCATGGAGCTACTCAAAGAGCTTAACAAAAGTCCCTTAGTGACCTTTAGCCAAAAGGGATCAGAAAATACAATTGCAAGCATGTGAACATGGCAAAAACATAATCAGACTCTCAGACTTAGTGAAAAACTGGAGCATGCAAATCAGATATCAAGTAGGCATGTTTACGAGCTCGATGCACTCACTACAGAGCAAGTCATGACAATCTAAGCATACACCCATCAAGAATACACATTATAAAAGTTATACATGGCAAGAACAACAACATAGAATGCACGGATCAACTACAACATCCTCGGCAAAATCGCTAACAAGTAGACAATCTGCCCAGATTCACAAAATAACAAAAGTAGAGCTCGATTGACTCAATCTAGGGTGCTCCATAATTGCAAACAAAAACATGGATGAATAGATCACTACAAGATTAACAAAACATCCTTACTGATCATCCTCAAAAGAGGCACGGATCACTAGGAAACAACATGAACAAATGGCATATTGAAATAAACAGATCAAGGGCTTAGTGGAATCTCTAAGTCCCTGAAATCAGCATTAACGAATGCACCACTTTGCAAGCTTGTGCTAGTCACCACACATATCACAAAAATACATGGATAGCACCTCTAGAAAGATGACAAAGCATATAACAAAACTCATGTAGAGCTCATGGGCATATCATGCACACAATAATCATGGCAAAAATGACAAATATCTAATTGGAGCAGCAGATCTGACAATTATCTTAAATAGCACTCTTCTAACAGCATTTCGGGCATCCAGATGAACTCAAATGAAAATGATGCAATGAGATGAAATGATGAGCTCTCTGAGACAAACATTTTGATATGCTATATGCATGAATCGGAGCTACGGATGCAAAGTTACGACATGATGAACATGGGCATATGAATCTGGGAATTTCGGGGACTTAGTGAAATTATACCTCCGCGAAAGTCAACGCGGGACGGAGATATCCGGGACATTGGGAAGGAGCCGTTTGGTTGGAGGGATGGGTGGATCTGATTCATCCCGACGAAATCTCGCCGGAGTTGGCCGGAGTTGCGCCGGAGACGAAGAAGGAGGCCGGAGACGAGGAGGAGGCCGGAGGAGGGCCGGATCCGGTGGCCGGAGAGGACGCCGGCGACGAGGAGGTTGCAGGAGGCCGTGGCGAGGCCGGGCGGCGCCGGAGTAGTGCAGTCGGGGCGGCGGATGGCCGCGCCGGCGATGGCGCCCGAGGCGGCGAAGGGGCTCGCCCGCGAGAGGGAGGCGGCGCAGGCATGGGAGCCGGGCGGCGGTGGTTGCGGGCTCCTCCGCGGGAGGCGGTGGCGGCGGGCCGCGGCTCCGGTGGGAGGCTGCCGGTGGCGGCGAGCACGAAGGGGCGCGGTGGCGAGTTGCCCCGGCGAGCAGGCGGCACAAGTCCGGCGAGGAGGCGGCGGGTCGAAATGGGCGGGCGACGGCGACGGTGTGGGCTCGCGCGGGCCCGATCTGGGCTCCGCGGGCCGGCGGCGCGAGGACGGCGGCGGAGGACAGGTGGCGCGACGCGATTCGCTGCGGTGGGCGGTTGGACGTGTCCGGCCGCCGGGCGGACATGTCCGGCGGCGCGGGGAGGAGTGGATCTAGGGTTCATCCGCGAAATGATCCGAAATTTCGGGGAGGGGTGCTCTTTTATAGGTAGAGGGAGCTAGGAGAGTCCAAATGAGGTGCGGTTTTCGGCCACGCGATCATGATCGAATGACCGAGATGATGGAGCAGGTTTAGGTGGGTTTTGGGCCATTTTGGAAGGGTGTTGAGCTGCAACACACACGAGGCCTTCTAGGTCCCTCGGTTAACCGTTGGAGCATCAAACGAAGTCCAAACGGTACGAAACTTGACAGGCGGTCTACCGGTAGTAAACCAAGGCCGCATGACAAGTCTCGGTCCAATACGGAAATTTTTAATCCCCACACACGAAAGAAAGGTAGAAATGACCACCGGAGGAGAACGGAGCGCCGGAAAGCAAAACGGACAACGGGGAAAATGCTCGGATGCATGAGACGAAAACGTATGCAAATGAAATGCACATGATGACATGATATGCAATGCAAGACATGCAGGCAATGACAAGGCAACAATAGCGAAAAACTGGAGGACACCTGGCACATCGGACGCGGGGTGTTACACGGTGCCCAGGCGATTGCCGCCCTGTGGCCGGACATGCAGGCTCCGCGCACCCCCAGCCTGACGGCCGACTGGCTAGAGGTCGCGGCTGGTCGTCTTGAGGCCTAGAAGGGTTCTTCGTCCCGAGCTGGAGCGCGCCGGGCCTTGGAGTTCGTCAAGGCGTGGTATCCAGGGCTGGATCTAGACCGGCTGGCCACGCTTCGGTCGGAGGCCCAGCCAGAGCTGGCAGCTGCGGAAGACACCCTCGTCAAGCGTGCTGCAGCGATCGCCGAGTACACCGACACCAGCATCTTCGTCCCCGAGCGATCTGAAGACGGCGAGGAGGTACCGCCGGAGTGGTTTGGGATGAACCCGGACTACGGCGAGGACTCGGCGGAGGTGATTGGCTCCAGCGTCGAGGAGGAGGGCGAGGCGGAGGACGGAGGCGAGACGGAGGCACCAGAAGACGGAGCAGACGGCCAGCCTCAGCTCGACCGCGCCTCCAGCAACGAGCCACGTGCGACCGACCCGACTGCCGCCGGAGGCGATCAAACCGAAACTAGCCAGCCGGCCACCCCGACGCCTGACGCTGCCGCGTCGTCCGACCCTCCGAATCCGTCAGCTGCTTCCTAAGCTGCCGCTTTACCTTTATTTTATCTGCTTCAGTAGTCTTTGAAGAACTTGTTAATTCGCACAATTCCACCCGCGGGGTGTATTTTGAACTTCTGCTCGAAGATTCGGCCAAGGGCCTATGCTATGTAAATATATTTATCCGAGTTCTATCTTTTCTTGCTCATTGCTCTTTTAGCTTTTTTTCCTTTGCTGCTTTCTCTTAGTTGCCTGCCTTGCCAATCGGACAGCCGCTCTGTGGACTGCCGCTGGATCAAATGCTTGGCTACTTTGGGAAAGCAAGTACTTAGCCGTTTTTAAGAGTTTTTGAGCAAGTTGAATAGGAGGCGGCAATCCGACTACTCGAGAGTCGGTTTGCAAAAAGGCTGGAAGCCGTCTTGAGCTATGTTTTATGCTTTGAGTCCTTAGCCATTTTTCATGCGAATGCCCATTCTACCTTACTTCTGCCCACCGTACAGTCGCTCTGCGAGCTGCGGCTTCTGACAGGAGACGGTTTAGGCGTTTACACATTACTTGTCCGACTGCAGGAAGCATTTCATAGTGCAAGGCGGCAAGTCCCCGGGCCGACTTGTCGAGCCCGGTGCCAAACGGCATAAAAAGGAGTAACATACTTGCAGGCATAATTTTTATCATACAGACAAAAGAGGGCAGTCCCCGAGCTCATCTCGGGGGCCCCGAAGTCTTGGTACTTTAATACAAAAGGTAGCGTGGTACATACTGCATCAACTGTAAAATCTTCGGAGGAGATTTGCATTCCATGGCCGCTCTGTCTCCTTGCCGGAGTCGTCCCTCTTGCGTTCTCGGGGCTTCTGAGCGTCAATCAGGTAGTAGGAGTCGTTGCCCAGTACTTCGCTGATGATGAAAGGGCCTTCCCAAGGCGCCGACAGCTTGTGCTGGCCAGCTGTTCGCTGGATCAGCCGGAGCACAAGGTCGCCTTCTTGGAAAGATCTTGGCCTGACCTTCCTGTTGTGGTATCGGCGCAGGCTCTGCTGGTAGATGCTGGACCGGCTGAGTGCCAACAGCCGGCCCTCTTCCAGCAGATCGACGCCGTCTTGTCGTGCTTCTTCTGCTTCCTCCTCGGTGTACATGGTGACTCGTGGGGAGTCAAACTCTATGTCCGTTGGGATGACGGCTTCGGCACCGTAGACGAGGAAGAAAGGCGTGAAGCCAGTTGACTTGTTTGGAGTCGTGCGCAGACTCCAAAGGACGGCTGGTAGCTCGTCGAGCCAGCAGCCAGCCGAGCGCTCTAGAGGCTCGATCAGCCGGGGTTTGATGCCGAACAGGATGAGGCCATTTGCTCGCTCCACCTGGCCGTTTGACTGTGGATGGGCGACGGATGCTAGGTCTAGTCGGATGCCCTGTGTTGCGCAAAAACGGGCCAAGGCGCCTTTGGCAAAATTTGTGCCGTTGTCGGTGATGATGTTGTGTGGTATGCCGTACCGAATTGTGATATCGGCGATGAAAGTCACGGCAGTGGGGCCGTTCAGCTTCTTGATTGGCTTCGCTTCTATCCACTTGGTGAACTTGTCCACTACGACAAGTAAGTGAGTTAAGCCACCTCGTGCTGTCTTGAATGGTCCCACCATGTCTAGACCCCAAACTGCGAAAGGCCAGGCAATGGGGATGGTCTTGAGTGCAGAAGCAGGCTGGTGCGGCTTGGAGCTGAACTTTTGGCACCCTTTGCATTTTTGGACCAACTGCTTGGCCTCTTCTAGGGCAGTCGGCCAGAAGAAGCCGTGTCGAAAGGCTTTTGCGATGAGTGCTCTTGAAGCCGCATGGTGGCCGCACTCGCCTTGATGGATGTCTTTGAGAATTGCTTGGCCTTGCTCTGGCTCTACGCAGCGCTGGTAGACACCAGTGACGCTCCGCCTGACCAGCTCTCTGTTGACTATGGTGTAGGCTACCGCCCGGTGTTGTACTTGCCGAGCTGAGGTCTCATCAGTTGGCAACTCTTTGCTCACCAGGAATTTGAGGATGGGCTGGGCCCATGAGGGTGCTGCTACTTCTTCGACTGCCAGAACTGCGACTTGGACGAGGGCGGTTGGGCTGGGAGGCGGCGGGTTGGAGTCAACAACCGCTTGCTGGGTTAATGAAGTCCCCAGGCCGGCTGGCGCGGCCCTTGGGTCGAGTTCTGGAGTCTTCGAGTCCGCTGCCGCAGTCCCCGGGCCGGGTTCGACTGTGGCGGATTTGGAGCCATCTGCCGAAATCCCCGTACCGACTGCCGGGGCTCTGGAGTCGGTTCCGACGTCTTCGGGAGGAGTCGGCACAAAAATGGAGTCTGATTCTGGTGAAGGCTTGACACACGGCTTGAGGAGGCGTTGAAGGGCGACGCCGGATGGTATTGCTTGGCGGGTAGAGCCGATTCGTGCCAAGGCGTCTGCTTGGCCGTTGTCGTTTCTTGGCACATGGAGGAACTCGCACCCTTCGAAATACCCGCTGAGTTGCTGCACGAGGAAACGGTAACTCGCCATGTTTGCATCTTTCGCGTCCCAGTCGCCAGATGACTGCTGGACCACTAAGTCCGAGTCGCCATAACACAAGATCCGGCGGATGCCAAGTTCTTTGGCAAGCCGGAGCCCGTGAATGAGCGCCTCGTACTCGGCGATGTTGTTGGAGGCGGCAAAGTGGATTTGCAGCGCGTATTTGAGCTTGTTGCCTTTGGGAGAGGTGAGGATGACGCCGGCTCCCAAGCCGGTGCGCATCTTGGAGCCGTCGAAATGCATCTGCCAATGGGTGGAATCAGGCGCTGGAGGTAGGTACTGGGTCTCGGCCCAGTCGACGAGAAAGTCGGCCAATGCTTGTGACTTGATAGCGGTGCGGGGCTGGTAGTGGATGGTGTAGGGAGCCAGCTCTATGGCCCACTTGGCCACTTGGCCAGAAGCATCTCGGCTACCAATGATCTCGGCAAGCGGGGCCGTGCAGACCACCGTGATTGGATGCTCTTGAAAGTAAGGCTTCAATTTCTTGGCAGTAAAGTGTACACCATAGCACATCTTCTGGTAGTGGGGGTAGTTCTGCTTGGAGGTCGACAGTACTTCACTCAAGTAATATACCGGTCTCTGGATAGGTAGTGCCTTGCCTTCCTCCTTGCGTTCTACTACAATGACCGTGCTGACCACCCGGCTGGTGGCGGCGATGTACAGGAGCATAGGTTCCTTGGGGGTCGGAGCCGCCAGGACGGGTGGAGTAGTCAGCATCTTCTTCAACTGGAGAAAAGCTTCGTCCGCCTTATGGTTCCACTCGAAAAAAGTGGTCTTCTTCATGAGTTGGTATAAGGGGAGAGCTTTCTCGCCCAGCCGACTGATGAATCGGCTGATGGACGCCAAGCAGCCGGTGAACCTTTGCACATCCAGCAGTCGGCTGGGTACCTCCATTCTCTCAATGGCCTTGATCTTTACTGGGTTGCATTCTATGCCGCGTTCAGAGACCAGGAAGCCAAGGAGCTGGCCGGCTGGTACTTCGAAGACACACTTCTCGGGATTGAGCTTGATCTGGAATCGGCGTAGGTTCTCAAAGGTCTCCTTGAGGTCTTCCAGCAGCGTTCCACGCTTTTCCGTCTTCACCACCACGTCGCCTACGTAGACGTGGGCGTTTCTGCCGAGCTGCTTGAGGAGGCACTTCTGCATGCAACGCTGAAAGGTGGCGCCGGCATTCCTTAAGCCGAACGTCATGGTGAGGTAGCAGAAGGCTCCAAACGGTGTGATGAAGGCGGTCTTTAGTCTGTCAGCCGGGTTCAGCTTGATCTGGTGATATCCTGAGTATGCATCCAAAAAACTCAACAGCTCGCATCCGGCTGTGGAGTCTATCACCTGATCGATTCTTGGTAGAGCAAATGGGTCCTTGGGGCAGGCCTTGTTGAGGCTCGTGTAGTCAATACACATTCGCCACTGCTTGTTCTTCTTCAGTACCAGGACCGGATTTGCTAGCCATTCTGGAAAGAACACTTCCATAATGAAGTCGGCTGCTAGGAGTTGGGCTATCTCTTCTCCGACAACTCTTCTCTTCTCTTCTGATAGGCGGCACAGGGGCTGCCTGACCGGCTTTGCATCAGATTGAACATGTAACTTGTGCTCGGCGAATTCCGTCGGTACACCTGGCATGTCTTTGGGAGACCATGCGAAGATGTCCCAATTCTCACGGAGGAAATCGATTAGCTCGCCTTCCTATTTGATGTCGAGGTTTGCACCTACGACGGCGTACCTCTCTGGGTGCTCCGGATCCAAGGGTATCTTCTTTGTCTCTTTGGCCGGTTTGAACGAACCCTCAGCCTCCGACTCTTTTGGGTTGGGCGATACCTCAGGCTACTTGCCGGCCATCACCACAACTCGCTCAAGGAGCCGCTTCTCGGCCGCGATTACCAGGGACTCGGCCAGCCGACTGCTCTCAGCCGCGCAAGCATACGACTTCCGGTAGTCGCCAGCCACAGTCAGAATTCCTCTGGAACTGGGCATCTTCATCTTGAGGTAGGCGTAGTGGGGGACCGCCATGAACTTGGCCAAGGCGGGTCGGCCGAGTAGCGCATGGTATGGGCTCTCGAGGTCCACCACCTCAAACCAAACAGACTCTCGGCGGAAGTGATCTTTGTCTCCAAAGAGGACGTCCATCAGGATCTTGCCGATTGGTGAGCAGGAAAGCCCAGGAACAATGCCGTGGAACACAGTTCGGCTGTTCTAAAGTTGTCTTTGCTTGATTCCTAACTTCTCCATGGTGTCCTTGTACAGGATATTGATGTTGCTGCCTCCATCTATCAAAACTCGCGAGAAACGCGTGGCTCGTCTGTCCGTAGCAAAGGTGGCGTCCAGGACCAAGGCATAGGAGCCCGGACTCGGCATCACTTCTGGGTGGTCAGCCCTGCTCCAGCTGATGGGCTTCTCGGACCAGTGCATGAACTCTGGCGTCTCCGACGCTACTGCATTCACCTCTTGTCGCTGCAACCGCCTGCTGCGTCGATCATCAGCCATACTGGTAAACACAGCGTAGGCTCCGTGCTCTTCAGGGTATTCGTCTTGTACTGCGCCGACTGGCCTGACAGCCGGCTGCTGGGGTGGAGGCGGAGGCGGCTGCCCAGCAGGAGGGGGAGGCAGGAGGCCGTCTCCCTTAGCGATCCTGGTGAGCCAGTGGCACTTTCAGGTGGTGTGATTCGCCGGCTTCGCGCTGCTATGGAACTTGTAAGGTCCATCCAGGGTCTGCTCATAGGAGAAGGCCGGCAACCAGTTTGGCTTGCCGCCTTTCTGTCGCTTGGGCGGAGGCTGCTCATCTGGCTACTGGGCTTCAACGGTCGTGACCTGCCGGCTGCCGGAAGCCGGCTGCGGGGCCTTGCGCTTGTGGTCGCCCTGCTGTTGTCGCCGGTTGGTGTCTGCCGCCGGAGTTCTTGGAGCTTGAGGGGCCACTTTGCCAGTTGTGCTGATTTGAATCTCTGCCTTCATGGAGGAGTCGGCCGTGGCGTACTTGTCCGCTATGATCAGCAGCTCGTCGAGGGTTTCTGACTCGTCGCAGAGGAGCTTGTGCTTGAGGAGGGTGCCTTCTCTGCACCCGACTATGAAGTACTCGATGGCCTGCACCTCGTGCACGCCCTCACAGGAGTTCCGAAGCTTGGCCCAACGCGTGAGGTAATCGCGAGTCGACTCGTCGGGGCCTTGCATGCACAAGGAGCGCTGACGAGGCTTGGGAGGACGCTTGTACGTGCTGGTGAAGTTGCGGACGAATGCTTCGGTGAAGTCGACCCAGCTGTTGATGTTGCGGGGCTTCAGGCTGTTCAACCATGTCCGGGCCGTGCCCTGGAGCATGAGCGGAACGTACTTTACGGCGACACGCTTGTTGCCGTTTGCTCTGCTGACTGCCGTGGAGTAGTCGACTAGCCAGTCTTCCGGCTTCACGGAGCCGGTATACTTGGGCGTGTCTCTCGGGAGCGTGAACCCTCTGGGAAAGGGCTCGTCCCGAATGCGGGGCCCGAAACAAGGCGGACCCAGCTCGTCTTCTTCTTCCAGCGCTAAGGATCGGTGAAGTCGGTCGATCCAGTGGCGGGTGTCACTCTCTCCAACTCCCTCTCGGCGGCCAAGGCGGTCGCCGAGAGTCGGATGGTCAACAGGCGGCGGGGAGACTTGCCTCTCCTTGCGGGGAGGGGGAGGCGGACAGTCGTCCCATCGTTCCACTGCTCTCGGGCGGCCGTCTCGGTCGCGCTCTATGGTAATGCGAGTCCGACTGTGGCTGACAGCCGGCTCATTATCTCTTCTTCCTCGGGCGCCGCCAGTCGGCGTCCGAGACGTCGCGCCTTGATCTCGGTGAAGGTCATCGTTTGACCGCTGCGGCGCCTCCGTGCGGCAGCCGGTCTCATTCTGCGCGGCGGCCGCGTCGAGGAGCCGCTGGACTCGCTCCATCATGAGGCGGCGTTCTTCGCCCTCGAAATTGTCCAGCTCATCTGCCGCTGCCTGGGCGGCTCGGATGTTCTCCGCTGGTGTAGCGTACACAGGGCGGCTTGCCCCAAACAGGTTGGCGATGGCTACGCTGCGCTGCTGGACCGCGCCAAGGTGGTTGGGCCCTGCCGGGGCCGGCGAGCCGCCAACGGTGCGATCCATCTCCCGCTAGTAGGCTTCTGACAAGCGCCTCATGCTGGCCAGCTTCTTCGCGCCTTCAACGAGCTGAAGGCGGCGCGCCTCCAACGTCTCTGCGTCAGCATCTTCCGAAATGGGCGCAGTTAGGTCTTGTAGCGCCACGCTGAGTGAGTCGTGCGCTCCTCCGCCGGGGAGCTCGTCATGACTGATGACGAGCACCTCGGTGACGGTGCTTCCGTTGCTCTCCGCGCGAGGGAGAGGTTCGTCGTAGACCACCACATTGGTGGGGAACGCGTCGAGCGACGCGGTGTCGGAGTCAACCAGCATCGGGTCGGTGGAGCCTACGGACTCTAAGTCTACGGCAGGCTCGCCGGAAATGTGGAGCTGATCGAGGAGGCCCGCGAGGAGGCTCTCGGGGCCGCCCGTGCCTGCGTTGAATACAGGTTCATCGGAGAGGCGAACCTCGCCGACAAGTTCGGCCAGGCAGCTGGTTGCGCAGGCGATCTCAACGCCGCTTAGCGCGTCGGTGCAAACTCCGTCTGGCGTGCCTGGCTAGCTGCGCTCGCCAGGGAGAACAAGGGTTCCCGTACAGAACAGGTCTCCGGACGGTGGTGCACCAGGCCCCACGGTGGGCGCCAAATGTCGGGGGTTTGGTGCGACATATGCCAAAGGATGGCTTATCATGGTGGGGGCGAGTAGAACGTCGCCGGTGCCTGGAAACGGGATGAGGCGAAGGCATGCACGCCGGCGAATCTTACCCAGCTTCAGGGCTCTCCGGGGAGATAATACCCCTACTGCTGCTCTACAGGGTCTCCGCATGATCACTATGGCAAAGTGTTTACACGGTTGCTCCTTGAGTTGTTTCTTGGAGGTAGGAGAGGGCAAGGCTAGCTCTCTCCCTTCTATATGATCTGGCCTAGAGCTAATGGGTTCCAACCCTTTGCATGGGTGCCCTGGGGGGTTTATATAGGCCTACCCCCCAGGGGTACAATGGTAATCCGGCGGGACGCGGGCCCAGCCATCAGCGCCTCTGGCCTCCGTCTTTCCCGCCGACTGGCGGGCCCCGCCGACTGGCCTGGTACGGAGCCGACAGGCCGCGTCCGCCGCGGGCGGGTCTTGCCGGCTGCTGATTACTGTGCCGTGCTTCTGATGACGCGGGCTTGATCATGGGGTCGTGGCAACAGCCCCGCCGCCTGGCGGGCGATCACTATTGCCACTCTCCATCACATCTTGATTAATGGTGCATGGGCCCCGGGGGAGGGCTCGGCCGACTCCCCCGGGCCGACTCCCGACGGGTCCGACTGGTGGTCCTCTTGCCGTCTCTGAGGGTCTCACCGACTGGTGGGACCCGCTGCCTCTGAGCCGTACAGACAAGCCGTCGTGGGTGCAGGATTCGGTCCGGCGGTGCTGATGTCAGGGCCGGCATGGCAACAGTGCCACGCCACACGGAGATCTTCCGGGGTACGGCGTGCTGTGGCCATGCCTGCCCTTGGTAAGGGGCGGGAGTGGGCTTCACTGTAGCCACTCTCCCGCCCCGTCCCCCTTGATGAGGTCACGGGGTTTGTTGGAGTCGCAGGCCGACTCCCCAAAGCCGGCTTCTCCGGAAGTCGCCAGTCAGGAGTCGGCTTACCCTGCGGTCGTCCCTGGGACTCGGCCGCGAGTGGTCAGTCGGCCGTCTTGCCATTGACTTCTTGAAGGCGGCTCTTCGTCCTGGGGCCTTGAGGGGCGCAGCCTGCCCTGATGTCTTGAAAGTTCTGGGGCTCGGGTTGGCCTACCCGTGGCCCATTACTCCGATATGGGCTGAAGTCTGTGGGCCGCGTGGGCCACCTGGAGGGCACGCGTGCAAGCGGTCGAAGGCGCATGCCGGCCCAGTTGACGCGGGGCGGTGGGACGGTACAGGGGAGACACACTTGTTTAGTCCCACCTCACCCGCTGAAGGACGCCCCGACCGGCTTAAATAGCAGCGTTCGTGCACCCTGCCATATAAGATAGTTAGTAATAATTTGATTTGACTTTACACTGTCCGGGCGGCACTGCCATTGCTGCCTGGGCAGGTAAAATCTCAAACGGACTTTAGACTGCGCGGGCAGCGCAGCAGTGCTGCCAGGGGCAGTGTAAACTCAAATCATATCATTAGTATCTATCTTATTTTTGACTGTTTGCCACTCTACGCAAGTTTGTCTCACCTCACTCAAATTGTATCATTAGTACCTATATTATTTTTTAACATTTGCCACACCTCATTTAAATCACATCATTAGTACCTATATTATTTTTGACCGTTTGCCACTCTACGCAAGTTTACTCATGTCAAGTCATGTCTGGGGAGTGTGTTTCGGTTTCAGAGCAAGTAAAATCGTAGAAAATTCTCGGAGGTTCGAAATGCCCCGAAACTTGGCATGCTTGCTTTCCATGAGTGTACAAACGTATGGAGAAAAATTGGGTCCATTTGAAGGATGTCAGAAAAAAGCCTTTGTTGGGACGGGGCCTTCGCTCCTACCAGAACGACGTGCATAGAGGAAGGTCATTTTTTGTCCATCTTCAGAATGACCCCAAGTTTTGCGACAGGGTAGGCATGCCCACCGTAGGACCCCACGCAAAATTTCATCGTGTTCCGAGCACACACTCATGCCGTGTCACGTCCGAAGAGTGTGTTTCAGTTTCAGAGCGGGGAAAATCGTAGAAAATTCTCAGAGGTTTGAAATGGCCCGGAACTTAACATGCTTGCTTGCCATGAGTGTACAAATGTATGAAAAAAATTGTGTCCATTTGAAGGATGTCAAAAAAACCTCCGTCGGGACGGGGCCTTCGCTCCTATCAGAACGGCGTGCGGAGAGGAAGGTCATTTTTTGGCCATATTCAGAACAACCCCAAGTTTTGCGACAGGGTAGGCATGCCCACCGTAGGACCCCATGCAAAATTTCATCATGTTCCGAGGACAGACTCATATCGCGTCACGTCCGGGGAGTGTGTTTCGGTTTCAGAGCGGGGAAATCATAGAAAATTCTCGGAGGTTCGAAATGCCCCGAAACTTGGCATGCTTGCTTGCCATGAGTGTACAAAGGTATGAAAAAATTGGGTCAATTTGAAGGATGTCGAAAAAAACCCCTCCATTGGGACGATGCCTTCTCTCCTACCAGAACGGTGTGCGCAGAGGAAGGTCATTTTTTGGCAATCTTCAAAACGACCCCAAGTTTTGCGACAGGGTAGGCATGCCCACCCTAACACCCCACTCAAAATTTCATCGTGTTCCGAACACACACTCATGTCGCGTCATGTCCGAGGAGTGTGTTTGGGTTTCAGAGGGGGTAAAATCATAGAAAATTCTCAGAGGTTCGAAATGCCTCGAAACTTGGCATGCTTGCTTGCCATGAGTGTACAAATGTATGAAAAAAAATTGGGTCCATTTGAAGGATGTCAAAAAAAAACTCTGTCGGGCGTGTACAAAAGTCTTTCCGCGTGGATAGTCATACCTTGCAATACTTATGCAGGTCATGTTGTATCACTCCACAACGATTGTGGAGTGATAGAGCAGAACCTGCATAAGTATAGTGAGGTATGGCTACCATGATAGAAGACTTGATGTCATGCAGCTATTTAAATCCACAATTCGTCATCAAAACTAGCAATGTAGGACTAAAAATAGAGCACTCTCAGCGGTTGGCGCCCCTAGCGGCGCATAATTGGTGGCGCACATACGAAGGCCCGCCCCACCATGGCCCGTGCACACTGTGGGCCGCCCTGCGCACGCCTTTTGTGGCCAATGTAGGCTAACTTCTTTTTTATAAATAATTTTAGTACCCCATTGATTATGGAGACTCATATGTAGTGGTTTAAATAGTCACACAAAATTTTAACGTCCAGTTATTATTGATTTATATTATATGTATACGGATCCAGATGGTGTAGGTGTTGCTCTGATTGTTAAACTTTATGAACAAACAAAGCAACACGTATATCATCCCTTCTGGGTAAGTATACCCGTGCTATGATGTAATAATTTTTTATTGTTTTTTATAGTTGTGAAATTATGGGATAAAATCTGTAATGGGTGGATGCTTTGAGATGATCAAGGGATTAAATTTTCTGTCCGGGTTGAGTGACGATGCTCTGCCGGCACCCGCAGCCCGTCCGGGTTGAGTGTAAAGTCAAGTCATATAGATTAGACATGACATTTGATTATTCTGGAGCTGCGGGTTGCTCTTCATATGATTCGAGCATTGTATTTGTAAATATCAACAAAAAACACTAGAATAAAAAATCATGTAGTGTGAACAGATTTATCTCAGAAGAGTAATGTAAATTTTTGCTATGACACTCCATTATTTTGGAGTGCCAGAGCATCATTTACAATAGCCTACTGAGGAAAGGCCGCCACACTAAAGGATTTAACATTGTACGCAGAGGACAGTATTTAAACAGGTGATTAAGCGTGACCAGAAGCAATATGGGACTAAAGGATTAGTAGGTTGGGCGGTGGCTGCCGTGGCTTTTGCTTCATGGGCCCTCACATGTGCGCCGCAAACGGCGCCCAAGTAGCCGCCGTGGGTTGCCTTCCTGGCCCGGCCGTGCGCGCCGCGCGCGCGGGCAGTTGTAAAAAAAATCGTTGGCAAACAAACAAATGTAGACCGTTTTTGTGTTCTTTCATGAAGAATTTAGTATAAAATGAATGTAATGTCGAAACACACCCAATTTTTACATGCGCGTGAGTGACCCCCACTGGCCCCCACGCCAAATTTGAACGAAATCTGAGTATGAAAGGATGTTACGTCATGTCCGGAGACCGTTTTTGTGTATTTTCATGGAGAAAATCATAGTAATGCATCGAGTGTCAAAACGAACCGAAATTTTGCATGCGTGTTTGTGTTGCACACTGTAGCATGTGAAAAAATGGTGTCGTTTCATGACTTTGCGAAAGGGAACACATTGCAGATGCCCGTCCCCCCTAACCGATACCTCAGGTTTCTACTTCAACTACATATGGACATGGACGAAACACACCCAACTTTTGCATGCGCGTGTGAGTGACCACCACCTTCCCCCACGCCAAATTTCGATGGAATCGGAGTACGAGCAAACGTTGCGTCATGTCCGGAAACCCTTTTTGTGTATTTTCACGGAGAAATTCATAGTAAATGAATCAAGTGTTGAAAACGGACAGAAATTTTGTATACATGTCTGTGTTGCACACTGTAGCATGTGGAAAAAAAATGATGATGTTTCATGACTTTGCAAAAGAGAACACCTCGCGTGCACCCGTCCCCCTAACCGATACCTCAGGTTTCTACTGCAACTACATGCGGACATGAATGTACCACACCCAACTTTTGCATGCGCGTGTGAATGACCCCCACCGACCCCCATGCCAAATTTCAACGGAATCGGAGTACGAATGAACGTTGTGTCATGTCCAGAGACCGTTTTGTGTATTTTCACGGAGAAAATTATAGTAAATGCACCGAGTGTCGAAACGCATCGAAAATTTGCATGTGTTTTTGTGTTGCACACTGTAGCATGTAAAAAATGGTGTCGTTTCATGACTTTGCGAAAGAGAACACCTCGCGGGTGCCCATCCCCCCCTAACCAATACCTCATGTTTCTACTGCAACTACATGTGGACATGGACATACCGCACCCAACTTTTGCATGCGCGTGTGAGTGACCCCCACCTTCCCACACGCTAAATTTCAACGGAATCGAAATACGAACGGACGTTGCGTCACGTCCGGAGACCGTTTTGTGTATTTTCACGGAGAAAATCATAGTAAATGCATTGAGTGTCGAAACACACCGAAATTTTGCATTCGTGTTTGTGTTGCACACTGTAGCATGTGAAAAAATGATGCCGTTTCATGACTTTGCGAAAGAAAACACCTCACGGGTGCCCGTCCCCCATAACCGATACCTCGGGTTTCTACTGCAACTACATGTGGACATCGACGTACCGCACCCAACTTTTGCATGCGCGTGTGAGTGACCCCCACGGCCTCACGCCAAATTTCAACGGAATCGGAGTACGAACGGACGTTGTGTCACATCCGGAGACTGTTTTTGTGTATTTTCACAGAGAAAATCATTGTAAATGCATCGAGTGTCGAAACGCACCGAAATTTTGCATGCGTGTTTGTGTTGCACATTGTAGCATGTGAAATAAATGATGTTGTTTCATGAAAATATAAAAAATGAACAAAAAGAACATAAATATGAATAATCATGTAGTGTGGAAGAATTTACCTCAAAAGATTAATGATTTTTTTTATGTGACACTCCATGATTTTGGAGTGCCAGAGCATAATTTCCAATAGCCTAATGAGGTAAGGCCGCCACACTAAAGGATTCAACATTGTATGTAGAGGACGGTATTTAAACATGTGAATAAGCGTGATTAGAAGCAATGTGGGACTAAACAATTAGCAGGTTGGGCGGTGGCCGACGTGGCATCACTAGGTTGGGCGGTATTGGGCCGGGCCCAGTAGGTGCCCAAAACAGTTTTTTCCATCGCCGTATACCGCCACGCACGGCGAAACCTTACCCCCACTCGCCTCGTACGCCACACCGTGCCCTTCATCGCCCTATCCCCACTCGCCCCCATGTACGCCCATCGTCGTTCATCGCCTCACAGTGCCGCAAAAAAGCGGCGCGTCCGACTACCGTCAACACCGCACGTTGCTGCAGTTGGTGTCAGGACGCCCAATAGCCGTCGGCACATCTCGCCCACATACGGCTGCCTACTTTCCCTCTGCCGCAGCCACTGCTCGGCGGTTGTCGCCCGGATCAAGGTGACATTTTCCCGCCCCATACATTTTTTGCTAGTGGTATTGCGTAGTTATATATATTAATGGGGAAATAATTTGACATGCAGTATCGACATCGATGGTGTGATTCCATGTTCCATAGAGAAGTGGATAAGTCTCGTTGAGAAATTAACAAGTGCTCAACAATTTAGGTTCTACGAAACAACCTTGCAAGAGATGTTAATCATTCCATCAGTACAAATAAGAGATTTTTTGCTGTATTTTATGATTCTAGGTTATAACCCAAACAGCAAAAAATTCATGATACAAGAAGAAACTGGCAGTAAAGGTCTTATTTCACTTAGATCAGACGACGTGTTTTCAATATTTGGGTTTAAGAATGAAGGTGAGGATGTTTTTGGAATTCTTGCGATGGAAGGAAAAGAGTTAATAAAGAAAATTCTTATTCAGTACGTCCAAAAAAATGGTCAGATAATGATAGATGACTTGATCCAAAAAATTGCAAGGAATAAATCCACGGACGATGAGTTTCTTCAGATGGTTGTTCTTGTTTTGTTGGGGACTATTATTACACCGATGTCGGCTGTTTCCATATGAAAGGAGTACTATGCGTTGATGCATGATGTGAAGCGGATCAACACGTTGAACTTTAACGCGTTCACTTTGCAAACTTGTTTGACGGAGATGGGTAAACTTAAGCAGGACGACCGTGTGAGGCAATGGCCATGTGGCAACCTAGCCCTAATCCAGGTATGGTATTAATTAATGCTATTTAATATTCCTTCATGTTATGCATTTGTAATTTATTTTGTCATTTGTTTTGTAGTACTACCTCCGTTTCAGTTTACAAGTTCTGCGCGTATATCTAGGTTGTCAATTTTATCATCCTAATATAAACTATATAATACAAAAAATATATCTTTTGAAAGTAGAAATTCCGAAGTTTATGTTGGTATATTTTTTATAATGTATGACTTGTATTAGGTTGGTCAAATTGACGACCTAAGGATACGCGCACGCCCTGTAAACTGAGAGAGAGGTAGTACTTATATTGGGAGAAGGTCCAGCCAACCACCGGTCCGAAATATGACCTGTTGTCGTTGCAAAGTCCCCTAATGAAAAACTGGACATAATCTAGAGCGGAGAAACAAGACAAGTGCGACCCGGACGATGGTCGTGGTCATGGATCGGTAATATTGTAATGTTTATTTAACTATACGTTGATGATCCATTCAAATTGTTATGTACTTATTTTTTCATTACATACTGACTTTGCAGATAGATGACTGCATTACGAACGAGTATAGAATGAAAAACTTACAGAGCAACATGCTGAAAGCAGTAAGAAACCTAGTAATCGAAAGTCATCCGTTACGGGAAAGAGAAAAGTGGATAGTGTGTCCGAGGTCCCTGCTAACCTAAAGCCTTTTATGGACCGGTTTATGAATGATATGAAGGAAATTCGTAAGTAATTGGTTCATATGCCGGAGTTATGTGCACAGGTAACAATTGGGCAATTATGGTATGCACTCTATTAAATTCGTTAAATTGACGAAAAATTATAACATGTTACAGTGCTTACCTTTACATGGATTGTTAGAGAAAATGAATAAAACAGGTGTGCGGTACAAACCAGGCACAATGGCAGAGGAGGAAGAAAATCTGTTTGGACAGAATAGTGAGTCCAAGTATGAAAACAAGTATCCTAATAAAGAATTCCAGTACGATGACATACACACACCTAATGGCTCAAATGGCAGTGGGAATTATGATTTGGATCCGAAAGGAGGGGATTCATTCAAACTCAGTACTACTCACTTGAGTAGCTATAAGGGTGAGAAGAATAATCCTAGAGATGTCCCAAAGTAGTCGGAAAAAAGAGAAGCATCATCTTTAAAAACAGATGAAATATAATCAACGAGATGGGAAGTGGAACCAAATGAGCAAGAAGTGTCACAGTGTGACACCCGGATAGTTAAGCTACAGTAAACCCCTGCTAATGATGCCATGTTACTTCTGTCACTATAGTTAATCTCACGTTAGTTCAAAATTGAGTCAAAATTCAAATTTAAAATAAGGTCAAACGGTAGAAGTTCTCAATCCTTAAAACTAAAATGTTCTGGAGGTGGAAAATAATGTATAGGTAATTATGTTTTAGAATCCACATTTTTTTAAAATATCTAAATGCACTAAAATGATTTAAACAGTAGCAAAAACATTATTTAAATGCCTTTGGTATTTTAAAAAATACTAAACTATTTTATTTTGGGTTAAAAACCTTTTGTGGTAGTGGGTTATTCTGGAACGTTATTTTAGGAGCTATTTTCATTTTTTACTAAATGTGGATCTAAAAATAAAACAGAAAAGAACAAAAAAACAAAGGGAATAAAAAAAGAAGAACAAAAAAAGAACACCCCTGGCCCAACTGGGCCTTGGCCCGGCCGACCAACCCAACTGGCCAACCCAACCGGCCCAACCCCCCGCACTCTCCATACCCCCACGTCCCCCGAACCCTAATCCCCGTCGCCCCACTCGCCCACTCCCTCGTCTCTCCCTTCCCCGCTGATCCAGATCGGAACGGGCCGACCTCGTCGCCGTTGCCCGAAGCCGCCTCACCGCCCCCCGCCCCCCCCCCCCCCCCCTCCCCCCCCCCCCCCCCTCGTCCTCGCGACCCCGTCCCCTCTCCCCCGACCATGCCGTTCGATGCCCCGCCGCCTCGCCGTCCCCGTCCTCCTCCCCGGGCTGTCGTCCTCGAGCCTCGTCGCCCCGTTCCCCTGCGCCCCCCCCCCCCCCCCCCCCCCCCCCCTCGTCCTCGCGACCCCGTCCCCTCTCCCCCGACCATGCCGTTCGATGCCCCGCCGCCTCGCCGTCCCCGTCCTCCTCCCCGGGCTGTCGTCCTCGAGCCTCGTCGCCCCGTTCCCCTGCGCTGCAAGTCAGGCCCGACCTCCTCTCCCCCTCATCCTCGTCCGCCCCTGTGCGTCGCCGCAGCCGTGCCCGTTGTCGTTGCTGCTCACCTCCGCGCCGGCCACACCCCGCATCCCCTGCACGCCTCGTCGCCGCGCGCACGCGCCCCGGCCACGGCCTTGGTCGCCCGCCGTGGCCAGATCCCCCCCCCCCCCCCCCCCCCCCCCCGCCCTCGTCCTCGCGACCCCGTCCCCTCTCCCCCGACCATGCCGTTCGATGCCCCGCCGCCTCGCCGTCCCCGTCCTCCTCCCCGGGCTGTCGTCCTCGAGCCTCGTCGCCCCGTTCCCCTGCGCTGCAAGTCAGGCCCGACCTCCTCTCCCCCTCATCCTCGTCCGCCCCTGTGCGTCGCCGCAGCCGTGCCCGTTGTCGTTGCTGCTCACCTCCGCGCCGGCCACACCCCGCATCCCCTGCACGCCTCGTCGCCGCGCGCACGCGCCCCGGCCACGGCCTTGGTCGCCCGCCGTGGCCAGCTCCGGCTGTCGCGCGCTGGCCTCGCCCCACTCCGGCCCCTCCTGCTCCTCGCGTCATTACGTGTCGCCCGCCTGCAGAAGCCTGTTGTCGGCCACTACTCCCGCCGCTCTTCTTACCGTGCCCCCTATGCTCGATTCCATCGAGCTACTGGTTCCGGTCGCCGTTGCCGTCGATGCTCCGGTCAACTCCGGGCACTCCAGCATCTCCTGTTTGCACCAAACGACTCGCGGCGCTGCCCTCGCTCGAACGCACCACTCCGCCGCCCATTTTGGTCACCGGATACCCAAACCCGAGCCCCTTAGCCATTTTGGCAGTCGTCACCAGCGCGCCACCGCGCTGGAACGCAGGTGGGTCATCGCCAGGTGGACCCCGCGCGTCAGGACCGTCGTTAATGACTAATGCGCCCGCTAATGAACTAGTGACCTCTGGGTCCCACCTCGCCAGTTAATTAAAATCTACTTAGCTGTGTTAACTAAAATGTGTCGTTGACATCTTGGACCCACCGTTAAAAACAGCCCCCTAATTAAAACGCGAGACACTGACAAGCAGGTCCCATGTGTACCGTTGACTAGTTTGACCAGTCAATTTGCTGACTGGACTGATGCAGTGAATGACATGTGGGCCCCATTGACCATGTTGACCAGTCAACCTTGACTGGTCAACTTTTGACCGTACATGCTGACTCAGCCCCCTGGACCCCACTGGTCATACACATAGACTAGCGAATACCCTAGTAACAAAAGTATTAGGGATTAAAATTCTAATTGAATAATTCCAGAAATTCAGAAAATTTTGAAAATTAATAGACAAAAAAACCATACCTCGGATGAAAATACTTTGTACATAAAAGTTCATTACAAAAATGAGACGAATCCCGATACGCAGCCTGTTCGTCCGCCACACATCCCTAGCATAGCTAACATGCAACTTTCCCCCTTCAGTTCGTCTGTCCGAAAACGCGAAGCACCAGGGATACTTTCCCGGTTGTTCCCCCCCTTCGCCGGTATCACCTCCTACTGCGTTAGGGCACACCTAGCACCATTACTTGTCATGTCATGCATCGATATGCATCTGTTTGCATTGTATTCATTGTTTCTTCCCCCTCTTCTCTCAGGTAGACTACGAGACTGACGCCGCTGCTGGTGCCCCGGTCGACTACGTTGTTGATGACCCCTACTTGCCAGAGCAACCAGGCAAGCCCCCCCCCCCCTTGATCAACCCGATATCGCCTATTCTTCTTTCTACTGCTTGCTGATACGTCTCCAACGTATCTATAATTTTTTATTGTTCCATGCTATATTATATTTTGTTTTGGACATTATTGTGCTTTATTATACACTTTTATATTATTTTTGGGACTAACCTACTAACCGGAGGCCCGGTCAAGAATTGTTGTTTTTTTGCCTATTTTAGGGTTTTGAAGAAAAGGAATATTAAACGGAGTCCAAACGGAATGAAACCTTCGGGAACGTGATTTTTGGAACGAACAAGGTCCAGGAGACTTGGACCCTACGTCAAGCAACCAACAGGGAAGCCACGAGGTAGGGGGGAGCGCCTACCCCCCTCCCCCCCGGCGCGCCCTCCACCCTCATGGGCCCCCTGTTGCTCCACCGACGTACTTCTTCCTCCTATATATACCTACGTACCCCCAAACGATCAGATACGGAGCCAAAACCCTAATTCCACCGCCGTAACTTTCTGTATCCACGAGATCCCATCTTGGGGCCTGTTCCGGAGCTCCGCCGGAGGGGGCATCGATCACGGCGGGCTTCTACATCAACACCATAGCCCTTCCGATGAAGTGTGAGTAGTTTGCCTCAGACCTTCGGGTCCATAGTTATTAGCTAGATGGCTTCTTCTCTCTTTTTGGATCTCAATACAAAGTTCTCCCCCTCTCTTGTGGAGATCTATTCGATGTAATCTTCTTTTGCGGTGTGTTTGTTGAGACCGATGAATTGTGGGTTTATCATCAAGTTTATCTATGAACAATATTTGAATCTTCTCTGAATTCTTTTATGTATAATTGGTTATCTTTGCAAGTCTCTTCGAATTATCAGTTTGGTTTGGCCTACTAGATTGATCTTTCTTGCAATGGGAGAAGTGATTAGCTTTGGGTTCAATCTTGCGGTGTCCTTTCCCGGAGATAGTAGGGGCAACAAGGCACGTATTGTATTGTTGCCATCGAGGATAACAAGATGGGGTTTTCATCATATTGCATGAGTTTATCCCTCTACATCATGTCATCTTGCTTAAAGCGTTACTCTGTTCTTATGAACTTAATACTCTAGATGCATGCTGGATAGCGGTCGATGTGTTGAGTAATAGTAGTAGATGCAGGAAGGAGTCGGTCTACTTGTCTTGGACGTGATGCCTATATACATGATCATACCTAGATATTCTCATAACTATGCTCAATTATGTCAATTGCTCAATAGTAATTTGTTCACCCACCGTAAAATACCTATGCTCTTGAGAGAAGCCACTAGTGAAACCTATGGCCCCCAGGTCTATCTTCATCATATTAATCTTCCAACACTTAGTTATTTTCATTGCTTTTATTTTACTTTGCATCTTTATCATAAAAATACCAAAAATATTATCTTATCATATCTATCAGATCTCACTCTCGTAAGTGGCCGTGTAGGGATTGACAACCCCTTATCGCGTTGGTTGCGAGGATTTATTTGTTTTGTGTAGGTGCGAGGGACTGGCGCGTAGCCTCCTACTGGATTGATACATTGGTTCTCAAAAACTGAGGGAAATACTTACACTACTTTGCCGCATCAGCCTTTCCTCTTACGGGGGAAAACCAGTGCTCAAGAGGTAGCACTTGCATTAGAGTAGTGTAGCATGTTACTGCTTTTGGTTAATCCTATTCTATTGCATAGTCTGTCATTGTTGCTACAGTTGTTGATACCTTACCTGCAATCCTAAATGCTTAGTATAGTTTGCTAGTTTATCATCAGTGACCCTACGCTCTTGTCCGTCTGCCATGCTATACTATCGGGCCGTGATCACTAGGGAGGTGATCACGGGTTTATACTATATATCTTATACTTGATAGATCTAATGACTAAAGATGGGTCGGCTCGTAGAGTACCCGCGAGTGATTCATGGATTGGGGGCTGAAAGGACCTTTGTCCCGACGACCCTCTGGGTGGATCTTTGTGGTGGAGCGACAGGGCAGGTTGAGACCACCTAGGAGAGAGGTGGGCCTGGCCCTGGTCGGCGTCCGCGGTTACTTCTAAATAACACGCTTACCGAGATCTTGGTATTTGATCTGAGTCTGGCCACTGGCCTATACGCACTAACCAACTACGCGGGAACAGTTATGGGCACTCGACGTCGTGGTATCAGCCAAAGCCTTCTTGACGTCAGCGACTGAGCGGCGCGCGCCGGGTTGGACCGCGTAACACAACTTGCTTTGTAATGGAGGTTGCTAGGTCTGCTCACCGGCTGCGTACTAATAACCCACAGGTATAGGGGATCAATTGTAGCCTCTTTCGATAAGTAAGAGTGTCGAACCCAACGAGGAGCTAAAGGTAGAACAAATATTCCCTCAAGTTCTATCGACCACCGATACAACTCTACGCACGCTTAACGTTCGCTTTACCTAGAACAAGTATGAAACTAGAAGTACTTTGTAGGTGTTTTTGGATAGGTTTGCAAGATAATAAAGAGTGCGTAAATAAAAAGTAGGGGCTGTTTAGATAAAGAAACAATAAAATTAGTATAGCGAGTGTGGAAAAGTGGTGGTAGGAGTCGTGAGTATAGCCTCTCCGATGAAGTGTGAGTAGTTTACCTCAGACCTTCGGGTCCATAGTTAGTAGCTAGATGGCTTCTTCTCTCTTTTTGGATCTCAATACAAAGTTCTCCACCTCTCTTGTGGAGATCTATTCGATGTAATCTTCTTTTTGCGGTGTGTTTGTTGAGACCGATGAATTGTGGGTTTATGTTCAAGTCTATCTATGAATAATATTTGAATCTTCTCTGAATTCTTTTATGTATGATTGGTTATCTTTGCAAGTCTCTTCGAATTATCCGTTTGGTTTGGCCAACTAGATTGGTAGTTCTTGCCATGGGAGAAGTGCTTAGCTTTGGGTTCAATCTTGCGGTGTCCTTTCCCAGTGACAGAAGGGGCAGCAAGGCACGTATTGCATCATTGCCATCGAGGATAACAAGATGGGGTTTATTTCATATTGCATGAATTTATCTCTCCACATCATGTCATCTTGCTTAAGGCGTTACTCTGTTTTTAACTTAATACTCTAGATGCATGCTGGATAGCGGTCGATGAGTGGAGTAATAGTAGTAGATGCAGAATCGTTTCGGTCTACTTGTCACGGACGTGATGCCTATATACATGATCATGCCTAGATATTCTCATAACTATGCTCAATTCTGTCAATTGCTCAACAGTAATTTGTTCACCCACTATAGAATACTTATGCTCTTGAGAGAAGCCACTAGTGAAACCTATGGCCCCCGGGTCTATTCTCATCATATCAATCTCCATCACTTTAATCTTGCTTTGCTTTTTTACTTTGCTTTTACTTTTCACTTTGCATCTCTATACCAAAAATACCAAAAATATTATATCTATCAGATCTCACTCTCGTAAGTGACCGTGAAGGGATTGACAACCCCTAATCGTGTTGATTGCGAGTAGCTATCGTTTTGTGCAGGTACGAGGGACTTGAGCGTGGCCTCCTACTGGATTGATACCTTGGTTCTCAAAAACTGAGGGAAATACTTACGCTACTCTGCTGCATCATCCCTTCCTCTTCGGGGAAAAACCAACGCAATCTCAAGAGGTCGCAAGAAGTATTTCTGACACCGTTGCCGGGGAGTCTACGCAAAAGTCAACATACCAAGTACCCATCACAATCCCTATCTCTCGCATTACATTATTTGCCATTTGCCTCTCGTTTTCCTCTCCCCCACTTCACTATTGCCGTTTTATTCGCCCTCTCTCTCTATGCTCCCTCTCTATTTGCCTCTTTTGCCCGTTTGCTCTTGTTTGCTCGTGTGCTAGTTTGCTTGCTTGTCGTTATGTCTGAAATTGGGGAAGTTATCGCCAATATGGGCGATAACAATATCATGGAAAATTCTGATGCTCCTGCTGAAGAACCCCCTACCTACCATACAAAAAGATTTCGAATCGGTAGTGGTAATATTATTGGAAAAGGAGTTATTCAAGATTTCTTTACTTGTGCCGGTGCTTTGCCCTCTATGGGCGGTTCTATTCTCCATAGAACTAGTAGTCTTGCAGACGCTATTTCCATGCTTATCGTTGAACTTGAAAGACAATTTATGCATATGCACCCATCTATACAAAGAGTTTTCCTAGAATTTTCTAATATCGAGCATTCCTCTGTTAAGCGTTCCGCTACTATCTTTTTGGCTCATGAATTCAGATTTATAATAAAAGAAGCCAAAGAAATCTTTGCGCACTATAGGATGGATGCTGGTCGTCCTCCCATAGAATCTATCCTCTTCGATCAAGAAGAAATTATGCGCTTTCAATCTCCTGACTATGTTGCTTTTAATGAAAACCTCAGAAAAAGGTGCCAATCAATATTTTAATTGATAGAATCTCTGAACTTAATGATGATTTGGCTATTCGAAATAATGAGCTAGGATGCTCTCTTGAGTTTAGGCTCACAAGGTTCTGTCAAAAGAATGCTTATAATGATGAATTGGTTGTACAATACGAAGGGCCGAAAGAGGAACCTATACCTCCTAAAATGGATCTTGGGGACTTCTGTCCTATTAAATTTAGCCCTTTTGATTACTTTTGTTTGCCTCAAAGAAAACTTGCTTTCGAACGTAGAGAATATGAAATGAGTTTCACCGATCTATCTTATTACTACGGCAATACCTAGATCTATCCTCGTTTTTATGCCTAGTTAGGGGCGTTAAACGATAGCGCTTGTTGGGAGGCAACCCAATTTTATTTTCATTCCTTGCTTTTTTCTCCTGCTTAGTAATAAATAAATTATTTAGCCTCTGTTTTGGTTGCGTTTTTTGTGTTTAATTAGTGTTTATGCCAATTAGAACCGTTGGGAAGACTTGGGGAAAGTCTTGTTGAACTTGCTGTAAAAAACAGAAACTTTAGCGCTCATGAGAACTGCTGTCATTTTTATTTGAGGAGTGATATTTATTTAATTCTTTTTGAAGATGATTAATAGATAAATTCCTCGCGTCCAGCAATTTATTTTAGAATTTTTGGGGTTCCAGATCTTGCGCTAGCTATAGATTACTACAGACTGTTCTTTTTTTGACAGATTCTGTTTTTAGTGTGTTGTTTGCTTATTTTGATGAATCTATGGTTAGTAAAATAGTTTATAATCCATAGATAAGTTGGAATACAGTAGGTTTAACACCAATATAAATAAAGAATGAGTTCATTACAGTACTTTGAAGTGGTCTTTTGTTTTCTTTCGCTAACGGAGCTCACGAGTTTTCTACTTTAAGTTTTGTGTTGTGAAGTTTTCAAGTTTTGGGTGAGTTCTTTTGATGGACTATGGAACAAGGAGTGGCAAGAGCCTAAGCTTGGGGATGCCCATGGCACCCCCAAGATAATCCAAGGACACCAAAAAGTCAAAGCTTGGGGATGCCCCGGAAGGCATCCCCTCTTTCGTCCACTTCCATCGGTAATTTACTTGGAGCTATATTTTTATTCACCAACATGATATGTGTTTTGCTTGGAGCGTCTTGTATTATTTGTGTCTTTGTGTTTTAGTATGCCACAATCATCCTTGCTGTACACACCTTTTGAGAGAGCCATACATGAATTAAAATTTGATAGAATACTCTATGTGCTTCACTTATATCTTTTGAGCATTATAATTTTGCTCTATGTGCTTCACTTATATCTTTTTGAGATAAGTAGTTTTGCTCTATGTGCTTCACTTATATCTTTTTGAGCTATGTAGTTTTTCTCTATGTGCTTCACTTATATCTTTTGAGCGTTATAATTTTGCTCTATGTGCTTCACTTAGATCTTTTAGAGCACGGTGGTGGATTTGTTTTAAAGAAACTATTGATCTCTCATGCTTCACTTAAATTATTTTGAGAGTCTCTTAATAGCATGGTAATTTGCTTAATAATAATATGCTTGGTATTCAAGATTTGTGAAACTTTCTTTTGAGTGTGTTGAATACTAAGAAAAGATTGAAGCATGATAATTGTTTTGAGATATGGAGGTGATAATATTAAAGTCATGCTAGTTGAGTAGTTGTGAATTTAAAGAATACTTGTGTTAAACTTTGAGATTCCCGTAGCATGCATGTATGGTGAACCATTATGTGATGAAGTCGGAGCATGATTTATTTATTGATTGTCTTCCTTATGAGTGGCGGTCGGGGACGAGCGATGGTCTTTTCCTACCAATCTATCCCCCTAGGAGCATGCGCGTAATACTTTGCTTTGATAACTTCTAGATTTTTGCAATAAGTATATGAGTTATTTATGACTAATGTTGAGTCCATGCATTATACGCACTCTCACCCTTCCACCTTTGCTAGCCCCTCTAATATCGCACACCTTTCGCCGGTATCATACACCTACCATATACCTTCCTCAAAACAGCCACCACACCTACCTATTATGGCATTTCCATAGCCATTCCGAGATATATTGCCATGCAACTTTCCACCGTTCCATTCATGACACAATCATCATTGTCATATTGCATATCCCGGTACATCGCCGGAGGCATTCATATAGAGTCATATTTTGTTCTAAGTATCGAGTTGTAATTGTTGAGTTGTAATAAAATAAAAGTGTGATGATCATCATTGTTAGAGCATTGTCCAAGTGAGGAAAGGATGATGGAGACTATGATTCCCCCATAAGTCGGGATGAGACTCCGGACGAAAAAAAGAGGCCAAAGAAGCCCAAATAAAAAGAGGCCATAAAAAAGAGAAAAGGCCCAAATAAAAAAATGAGAGAAAAAGAGAGATGGGACAATGTTACTATCCTTTTACCACACTTGTGCTTCAAAGTAGCACCATGATCTTCATAGTAGAGAGTCTCTCATGTTATCACTTTCATATACTAGTGGGAATCTTTCATTATAGAACTTGGCTTGTATATTCCAATGATGGGCTTCCTCAAATTGCCCTAGGTCTTCATGAGCAAGCAAGTTGGATTCACACCCACTTAGTTTCCTTTTGAGCTTTCTTATACTTATAGCTCTAGTGCATCCATTGCATGGCAATCCCTACTCACTCACATTGATATCTATTGATGGGCATCTCCATAGCCCGTTGATACGCCTAGTTGATGTGAGACTATCTTCTCCTTTTTGTCTTCTCCACAACCACCATTCTATTCCACCCATAGTGCTATATCCATGGCTCACGCTCATGTATTGCGTGAAGATTGAAAAAGTTTTGAAAAAGTTAGAGTATGAAACAATTGCTTGGCTTGTCATCGGGGTTGTGCATGATTTAAATACTTTGTGTGGTGAAGATAGAGCATAGCTAGACTATATGATTTTGTAGGGTTAACTTTCTTTGGCCATGTTATTTTGAGAAGACATAATTGCTTTCTTAGTATGCTTGAAGTATTACTATTTTTATGTCAATATAAACTTTTGTCTTGAATCTTTCGAATCTGAATATTCACATCACAATTAAGAAGATTTGCATTGAAATTATGCCAAGTAGCACTCCGCATCAAAAATTCTCTTTTTATCATTTACCTACTCGAGGACGAGCAGGAATTAAGCTTGGGGATGCCTGATACGTCTCCAACGTATCTATAATTTTTGATTGCTCCATGCTATATTATCTACTGTTTTGGACTATATTGGGTTTTATTTTCCACTTTTATATTATTTTGGGGACTAACCTATTAACCGGAGGCCCAGCCCAGAATTGCTGTTTTTTGCCTATTTCAGTGTTTCGAAGAAACGGAATATCAAACGGAGTCCAAACGGAATGAAACCTTCGGGAACGTGATTTTCTCACCGAACGTGATCCAGGAGACTTGGACCCTACGCCAAGGCATCAGAGAGGCGGTCACGAGGGTGGGGGCGCGCCCCCCTAGGGCACGCCTCCTGCCTCGTGGGCCCCTCAGTGCTCCACCGACGTACTCCTTCCTCCTATATATACCTACGTACCCCCAAACGATAAGAACAAGAGCCAAAAACCTAATTCGATCGCGGTAGCTTTCTGTTTCCACGAGATCCCATCTTGGGGCCTCTTCCGGAGCTCCGTCGGAGAGGGCCGTCATCACGGAGGGCTTCTACATCATCATAGCCTCTCCGATGAAGTGTGAGTAGTTTACCTCAGACCTTCAGGTCCATAGTTAGTAGCTAGATGGCTTCTTCTCTCTTTTTGGATCTCAATACAAAGTTCTCCCCCTCTCTTGTGGAGATCTATTCGATGTAATCTTCTTTTTGCGGTGTGTTTGTTGAGACCGATGAATTGTGGGTTTATGTTCAAGTCTATCTATGAATAATATTTGAATCTTCTCTAAATTCTTTTATGTATGATTGGTTATCTTTGCAAGTCTCTTCGAATTATCCGTTTGGTTTGGCCAACTAGATTGGTAGTTCTTGCCATGGGAGAAGTGCTTAGCTTTGGGTTCGATCTTGCGGTGTCCTTTTCCAGTGACAGAAGGGGCAGCAAGGCACGTATTGCATTGTTGCCATCGAGGATAACAAGATGGGGTTTATTTCATATTGCATGAATTTATCTCTCTACATCATGTCATCTTGCTTAAGGCGTTACTCTGTTTTTAACTTAATACTCTAGATGCATGCTGGATAGCGGTCGATGAGTGGAGTAATAGTAGTAGATGCAGAATCGTTTCGGTCTACTTGTCACGGACGTGATGCCTATATACATGATCATGCCTAGATATTCTCATAACTATGCTCAATTATGTCAATTGCTCAACAGTAATTTGTTCACCCACTATAGAATACTTATGCTCTTGAGAGAAGCCACTAGTGAAACCTATGGCCCCCGGGTCTATTCTCATCATATCAATCTCCATCACTTTAATCTTGCTTTGCTTTTTTACTTTGCTTTTACTTTTCACTTTGCATCTCTATACCAAAAATACCAAAAATATTATATCTATCAGATCTCACTCTCGTAAGTGACCGTGAAGGGATTGACAACCCCTAATCGCATTGGTTGCGAGTAGCTATCGTTTTGTGCAGGTACGAGGGACTTGAGCATGGCCTCCTAATGGATTGATACCTTGGTTCTCAAAAACTGAGGGAAATACTTACGCTACTCTGCTGCATCATCCCTTCCTCTTCGGGGAAAAACCAACGCAAGCTCAAGAGGTAGCAAGAAGGATTTCTAGCGCCGCTGCCGGGGAGTCTACGCAAAAGTCAACATACCAAGTACCCATCACAATCCCTATCTCTCGCATTACATTATTTGCCATTTGCCTCTCGTTTTCCTCTCCCCCACTTCACCCTTGCTGTTTTATTCGCCCTCTCTCTCTATCCTCCCTCTCTATTTGCCTCTTTTGCCTGTTTGCTCTTGTTTGCTCGTGTGCTAGTTTGCTTGCTTGTCGTTATGTCTGAAATTGGGGAAGTTATCACCAATATGGGCGATAACAATATCATGGAAAATTCTGATGCTCCTGCTGAAGAACCCCCTACCTACCATACAAAAAGATTTCGAATCGGTAGTGGTAATATTATTGGAAAAGGAGTTATTCAAGATTTCTTTACTTGTGTCGGTGCTTTGCCCTCTATGGGTGGTTCTATTCTCCATAGAACTAGTAGTCTTGCGGACGCTATTGCCATGCTTATCGTTGAACTTGAAAGACAATTTATGCATATGCACCTATCTATACAAAGAGTTTTCCTAGAATTTTCTAATATCAAGCATTCCTCTGTTAAGCGTGCCGCTACTATCTTTTTGGCTCATGAATTCAGATTTATAATAAAAGAAGCCAAAGAAATCTTTACGCACTATAGGGTGGATGCTGGTCGTCCTCCCATAGAATCTATCCTCTTCGATCAAGAAGAAATTATGCGCTTTCAATCTCCGGACTATGTTGCTTTTAATGAAAACCTCAGAAAAAAGGTGCCAATCAATATTTTAATTGATAGAATCTCTGAACTTAATGATGATTTGGCTATTCGAAATAATGAGCTAGGATTCTCTCTTGAGTTTAGGCTCACAAGGTTCTGTCAAAAGAATGCTTATAATGATGAATTGGTTGTACAATACGAAGGGCCGAAAGAGGAACCTATACCTCCTAAAATGGATCTTGGGGACTTATATCCTATTAAATTTAGCCCTTTTGATTACTTTTGTTTGCCTCAAAGAAAACTTTCTGTCGAACGTAGAGAATATGAAATGAGTTTCACCGATCTATCTTATTACTACGGCAATACCTAGATCTATCCTCGCTTTTATGCCTAGCTAGGGGCGTTAAACGATAGCGCTTGTTAGGAGGCAACCCAATTTTATTTTTATTCCTTGCTTTTTTCTCCTGATTAGTAATAAATAAATTATTTAGCCTCTGTTTTGGTTGCGTTTTTTGTGTTTAATTAGTGTTTGTGCCAAGTAGAACCGTTGGGAAGACTTGGGGAAAGTCTTGTTGAACTTGCTGTAAAAAACAGAAACTTTAGCGCTCACGAGAACTGCTGTCATTTTTATTTGAAGAGTGCTATTTATTTAATTCTTTTTGAAGATGATTAATAGATAAATTCCTCACGTCCAGAAAGTTATTTTAGAATTTTTGGGGTTCCAGATCTTGCGCTAGCTACAGATTACTACAGACTGTTCTATTTTTGACAGATTCTGTTTTTTTAGTGTGTTGTTTGCTTATTTTGATGAATCTATGGTTAGTAAAATAGTTTATAATCTATAGAGAAGTTGGAATACAGTAGGTTTAACACCAATATAAATAAAGAATGATTTCATTACAGTACCTTGAAGTGGTGTTTTGTTTTCTTTCGCTAACGGAGCTCACGAGTTTTCTATTTTGAGTTTTGTGTTGTGAAGTTTTCAAGTTTTGGGTGAATTCTTTTGATGGATCATGGAACAAGGAGTGGCAAGAGCCTAATCTTGGGGATGCCCATGGCACGCCCAAGATAATCCAAGGACACCAAAAAGTCAAAGCTTGGGGATGCCCCGGAAGGCATCCCCTCTTTCGTCCACTTCCATCGGTAATTTACTTGGAGCTATATTTTTATTCACCAACATGATATGTGTTTTGCTTGGAGCGTCTTGTATTATTTGTGTCTTTGTGTTTTAGTATGCCACAATCATCCTTGCTGTACACACCTTTTTAGAGAGCCATACATGAATTAAAATTTGATAGAATACTCTATGTGCTTCACTTATATCTTTTGAGCATTATAATTTTGCTCTATGTGCTTCACTTATATCTTTTTGAGATAAGTAGTTTTGCTCTATGTGCTTCACTTATATCTTTTTGAGCCATGTAGTTTTTCTCTATGTGCTTCACTTATATCTTTTGAGCGTTATAATTTTGCTCTATGTGCTTCACTTAGATCTTTTAGAGCACGGTGGTGGATTTGTTTTAAAGAAACTATTGATCTCTCATGCTTCACTTAAATTATTTTGAGAGTCTCTTAATAGCATGGTAATTTGCTTAATAATAATATGCTTGGTATTCAAGATTTTTGAAACTTTATTTTGAATGTGTTGAATACTAAGAAAAGATTGAAGCATGATAATTGTTTTGAGAGGAGGTGATAATATTAAAGTCATGCTAGTTGAGTAGTTGTGAATTTAAAGAATACTTGTGTTAAAGTTTGAGATTCCCGTAGCATGCACGTATGGTGAACCGTTATGTGATGAAGTCGGAGCATGATTTATTTATTGATTGTCTTCCTTATGAGTGGCGGTCGGGGACGAGCGATGGTCTTTTCCTACCAATCTATCCCCCTAGGAGCATGCGCGTAATACTTCACTTTGATAACTTCTAGATTTTTGCAATAAGTATATGAGTTCTTTATGACTAATGTTGAGTCCATGCATTATACGCACTCTCACCCTTCCACCTTTGCTAGCCTCTCTAATACCGCGCACCTTTCGCCGGTATCATACACCTACCATATACCTTCCTCAAAACAGCCACCACACCTACCTATTATGGCATTTCCATAGCCATTCCGAGATATATTGCCATGCAACTTTCCACCGTTCCGTTCATGACACAATCATCATTGTCATATTGCATATCCCGGTACACCGCCGGAGGCATTCATATAGAGTCATATTTTGTTCTAAGTATCGAGTTGTAATTGTTGAGTTGTAAGAAAAATAAAAGTGTGATGATCATCATTATTAGAGCATTGTCCAAGTGAGGAAAGGATGATGGAGACTATGATTCCCCCATAAGTCGGGATGAGACTCCGGAGGAAAAAAAAGAGGCCAAAGAAGCCCAAATAAAAAGAGGCCATAAAAAAGAGAAAAGGCCCAAATAAAAAAATGAGAGAAAAAGAGAGATGGGACAATGTTACTATCCTTTTACCACACTTGTGCTTCAAAGTAGCACCATGATCTTCATAGTAGAGAGTCTCTCATGTTATCACTTTCATATACTAGTGGGAATCTTTCATTATAGAACTTGGCTTGTATATTCCAATGATGGGCTTCCTCAAATTGCCCTAGGTCTTCATGAGCAAGCAAGTTGGATTCACGCCCACTTAGTTTCTTTTTGAGCTTTCTTATACTTATAACTCTAGTGCATCCGTTGCATGGCAATCCCTACTCACTCACATTGATATCTATTGATGGGCATCTCCATAGCCCATTGATACGCCTAGTTGATGTGAAACTATCTTCTCCTTTTTGCCTTCTCCACAACCACCATTCTATTCCACCTATAGTGCTATATCCATGGCTCCCTCTCATGTATTGCGTGAAGATTGAAAAAGTTTTGAAAAAGTTAGAGTATGAAATAATTGCTTGGCCTGTCATCGGGGTTGTGCATGATTTAAATACTTTGTGTGGTGAAGATAGAGCATAGCCAGACTATATGATTTTGTAGGGATAACTTTCTTTGGCCATGTTATTTTGAGAAGACATAATTGCTTTCTTAGTATGCTTGAAGTATTATTATTTTTATGTCAATATAAACTTTTGTCTTGAATCTTTCGAATCTGAATATTCACATCACAATTAAGAAGATTTGCATTGAAATTATGCCAAGTAGCACTCCGCATCAAAAATTCTCTTTTTATCATTTACCTACTCGAGGACGAGAAGGAATTAAGCTTGGGGATGCCTGATACGTCTCCAATGTATCTATAATTTTTTATTGCTCCATGCTATATTATCTACTGTTTTGGACTATATTGGGCTTTATTTTCCACTTTTATATTATTTTTGGGACTAACCTATTAACCGGAGGCCCAGCCCAGAATTGCTGTTTTTTTGCCTATTTCAGTGTTTCGAAGAAACGGAATATCAAACGGAGTCCAAACGGAATGAAACCTTCGGGAACGTGATTTTCTCACCGAACGTGATCCAGGAGACTTGGACCCTACACCAAGGCATCAGAGAGGCGGTCACGAGGGTGGGGGCGCGCCCCCTAGGGCACGCCCCCTGCCTCGTGGGCCCCTCGGTGCACCACCGACGTATTCCTTCCTCCTATATATACCTACATACCCCCAAACAATCAGAACAGGAGCCATAAACCTAATTCCACCGCCGCAACTTTCTGTATCCACGAGATCCCATCTTGGGGCTTGTTCCGGAGCTCTGCCGGAGAGGTCCGTCATCACAGAGGGCTTCTACATCATCATAGCCTCTCCGATGAAGTGTGAGTAGTTTACCTCAGACCTTCGGGTCCATAGTTAGTAGGTAGATGGCTTGTTCTCTCTTTTTGGATCTCAATACAAAGTTCTCCCCCTCTCTTGTGGAGATCTATTCGATGTAATCTTCTTTTTGCGGTGTGTTTGTTGAGACCGATGAATTGTGGGTTTATGTTCAAGTCTATCTATGAATAATATTTGAATCTTCTCTGAATTCTTTTATGTATGATTGGTTATCTTTGCAAGTCTCTTCGAATTATCCGTTTGGTTTGGTCAACTAGATTGGTAGTTCTTGCCATGGGAGAAGTGCTTAGCTTTGGGTTCGATCTTGCGGTGTCCTTTCCGAGTGACAGAAGGGGCAGCAAGGCACGTATTGCATCGTTGCCATCGAGGATAACAAGATCGTGTTTATTTCATATTGCATGAATTTATCTCTCTACATCATGTCATCTTGCTTAAGGTGTTACTCTGTTTTTAACTTAATACTCTAGATGCATGCTGGATAGCGGTCGATGAGTGGAGTAATAGTAGTAGATGCAGAATCGTTTCGGTCTACTTGTCACGGACGTGATGCCTATATACATGATAATTCCTAGATATTCTCATAACTATGCTCAATTCTGTCAATTGCTCAACAGTAATTTGTTCACCCACCGTAGAATACTTATGCTCTTGAGAGAAGCCACTAGTGAAACCTATGGCCCCCGGGTCTATTCTCATCATATCAATCTCCATCACTTTAATCTTGCTTTGCTTTTTTACTTTGCTTTTACTTTTCTCTTTGCATCTCTATACCAAAAATACCAAAAATATTATATCTATCAGATCTCACTCTCATAAGTGACCGTGAAGGGATTGACAACCCCTAA
Organism: Triticum urartu; assembly: GCF_056163025.1. Taxonomy (NCBI): domain Eukaryota; kingdom Viridiplantae; phylum Streptophyta; class Magnoliopsida; order Poales; family Poaceae; genus Triticum; species Triticum urartu. The sequence goes on from NC_141874.1 coordinate 134,335,944, forward strand.
TCGCGTTGGTTGCGAGTAGCTATCGCTTTGTGCAGGTACGAGGGACTTGAGCGTGGCCTCCTACTGGATTGATACCTTGGTTCTCAAAAACTGAGGGAAATACTTACGCTACTCTGATGCATCATCCCTTCCTCTTCGGGGAAAAACCAACGGAAGCTCAAGAGGTAGCAGAGGTCTACGCAAAAGTCAACATACCAAGTACCCATCACAAACCCTTATCTCCTGCATTACATTATATGCCATTTGCCTCTCGTTTTCCTCTCCCCCACTTCACCCTTGCCGTTTTATTCGCCCTCTCTCTCTCTCTCTATCCTCCCTCTCTTTCTCTATTTGCCTCTTTTTTGCCCGTTCCTCATTTGCTTGTGTGTTGGATTGCTTGCTTGTCATGATGGCTCAAGATAACACTGAATTGTGTGACTTTACCAATACCAACAACAATGATTTTATTAGCACTCCGATTGCTCCTCTTACCGATGCTGAATCTTGTGAAATTAATGCTGCCTTGCTGAATCTTGTCATGAAAGATCCTTTTTTCGGCCTTCCTAGTGAAGATGCCGCTACCCATCTAAATAGCTTCGTTGATTTGTGTGACATGCAAAAGAATAAAGATGTGGACAATGATATTGTTAAATTGAAGCTATTTCCTTTTTCGCTTAGAGATCGTGCTAAAGCTTGGTTTTCGTCTTTGCCTAAAAATAGTATTGATTCTTGGGATAAGTGCAAAGATGCTTTTATCTCTAAGTATTTTCCTCCTGCTAAGATCATCTCTCTTAGAAACGATATTATGAATTTTAAGCAACTTGATCATGAACGTGTTGCACAAGCTTGGGAGAGGATGAAATTAATGATATGTAATTGCCCAACAAATGGTTTAAATTTGTGGATGATTATACAAAAAATTTATGCCGGATTGAATTTTGCTTCTAGAAATCTTTTAGATTCGGTCGCGGGAGGCATTTTTATGGAAATAACTTTAGGAGAAGCTACTAAACTCCTAGATAATATTATCGTTAATTCTTCTCAATGGCACACCGAAAGATCTACTAACAAGAAAGTGCATGCGATAGAAGAAATTAATGTTTTGGGTGGGAAGATGGATGAACTTATGAAATTATTTGCCAATAAAAGTGTTTCTTCTGATCCTAATGATATGCCTTTGTCTACTTTGATTGAGAATAATAATGAATCTATGGATGTGAATTTTGTTGGCAGGAATAATTTTGGTAACAACGCGTATAGAGGAAACTTTAATCCTAGGCCTTATCCTAGTAATTCCTATAATAATTATGCTAATTCCTACAACAATTCTTATGTAAATTTTAATAATATACCCTCTGATTTTGAATCTAATATTAAAGAATTTATTACTTCGCAAAAGAATTTCAATGCTTTGATTGAAGAAAAATTGCTTAAGATTGATGAGTTGGCTAGGAACATTGATAGAATTTCTCTTGATATTGATTCTTTGAAACTTAGATCTATTTCACCTAAGCATGATATCAATGAGTCTCTCAAAGTCATGAGAATTTCCATTGATGAGTGCAAAGAAAGAACCGCTAGGATGCGTGCTAAGAAAGATTCCTTTATAAGAGTGTGTTCTTCTAGTTTCCATGATAATAAAGATGAAGATCTAAAAGTTATTGATGTCTCCCCTATTAAATCTTTGTTTTGCAATATGAATCTTGGTAATGATGGGGCTGAATATGATCCACCTTTACCTAGAAGGCGTTCCAAAAATTCGGAGTTTTTAGATCTTGATGCTAAATTTGATAAAAGTGGGATTGAAGAGATCAAAACTCTAGATGTTAATGAACCTGCTATTTTGGATTTCAAGGAATTTAATTATGATAGCTGCTCTTTGATAGATTTTATTTCCTTGTTCCAATCCGTGCTAAATTCTCCTCATGCTTATAGCCAAAATAAAGCTTTTACCAAACATATTGTTGATGCTTTGATACAATCTTATGAAACAAAACTTGAGTTGGAAGTTTCTATCCCTAGAAAACTTTATGATGAGTGGGAACCAACTATTAAGATTAAAATTAAAGATCATGAATGCTATGCTTTGTGTGATTTGGGTGCTAGTGTTTCCACGATTCCAAAGACTTTGTGTGATTTGTTAGGTTTCTGTGATTTTGATGATTGCTCTTTAAACTTGCACCTTGTGTATTCCACTATTAAGAAACCTATGGGAAGAATTAATGATGTTCTTATTGTTGCAAATAGGAACTTTGTGCCCATAGATTTTATTGTTCTTGACATAGATTGCAATCCTTCATGTCCTATTATTCTTGGTAGACCTTTCCTTAGAACGATTGGTGCAATTATTGATATGAAGGAAGGAAATATTAGATTCCAATTTATGTTAAGGAAAGGCATGGAACACTTCCCCAGAAAGAAAATTAAATTACCTTATGAATCTATTATGAGAACCACTTATGGATTGCCTACCAAAGATGGCATTGCTTTTTTATGCCTAGCTAGGGGCGTTAAACGATAGCGCTTGTTGGGAGGCAACCCAATTTTATTTTTATTCCTTGCTTTTTTCTCCTGTTTAGTAATAAATAATTTATCTAGCCTCTGTTTTGGTTGTGTTTAATTAGTGTTTGTGCCAAGTAGAACTGTTGGGAAGACTTGGGGAGAGTCTTGTTAATCTTGCTGTAAAAAAACAGAAACTTTAGCGCTCACGAGAACTGCTGCCATTTTTATTTGGAAAGTGCTATTTAGTTAATTATTTTTGAAGATTATTAATAAATAAAATTCCTCAAGTCCATAAATTTATTTTAGAATTTTTGGGGTTCCAGATCTTGCGCTAGCTACAGATTACTACAGACTATTCTGTTTTTGACAGATTCTGTTTTTCGTGTGTTGTTTGCTTATTTTGATGAATCTATGGCTAGTAAAATAGTTTATAAACCATAGAGAAGTTGGAATACAGTAGGTTTAACACCAATATAAATAAAGAATGAGTTCATTACAGTACCTTGAAGTGGTCTTTTGTTTTCTTTCACTAACGGAGCTCACGAGATTTTCTACTTTAAGTTTTGTGTTGTGAAGTTTTCAAGTTTTGGGTAAGGATTTGATGGATTATGGAACAAGGAGTGGCAAGAGCCTAAGATTGGGATGACCATGGCACCCCCAAGATAATCTAAGGACACCAAAAAGCCAAAGCTTGGGGATGCCCCGGAAGGCATCCCCTCTTTCGTCTACTTCCATTGGTAACTTTACTTGGAACTATATTTTTATTCACCACATGATATGTGTTTTGCTTGGAGCGTCTTGTATGATTTGAGTCTTTGCTTTTTAGTTTACCACAATCATCTTTGCTGTACACACCTTTTGAGAGAGACACACATGATTCGGAAATTATTAGAATACTCTATGTGCTTCACTTATATTTTTTGAGTTATATAGTTTTGCTCTAGTACTTCACTTATATCTTTTAGAGCACAGTGGTGGATTTATTTTATAGAAACTATTGATCTCTCATGCTTCACTTAGATTATTTTGAGAGTCTTAAATAGCATGTTAATTTGCTTAAATAATCCTAATATGCTAGGTATTCAAGATTAGTAAAAACTTTCTTATGAGTGTTTTGAATACTAAGAGAAGTTTGATGCTTGATGATTGTTTTGAGATATGGAGGTAGTGATATTAAAGTTGTGCTAGTTGAGTAGTTGTGAAATTGAGAAATACTAGTGTTGAAGTTTGCAAGTCCCGTAGCATGCACGTATGGTAAACGTTATGTAACAAATTTGAAACATGAGGTGTTCTTTCATTGTCGTCCTTATGAGTGGCGGTCGGGGACGAGCGGTGGTCTTTTCCTACCAATCTATCCCCATAGGAGCATGTGTGTAGTGCTTGTTTTTTGATGACTTGTAGATTTTTGCAATAAGTATGTGAGTTCTTTATGACTAATGTTGAGTCCATGGATTATACACGCTCTCACGCTTCCATCATTGCTAGCCTCTTCAGTACCGTGCATTGCCCTTTCTCACATTGAGAGTTGGTGCAAACTTCGCCGGTGCATCCAAACCCCGTGATATGATACGCTCTTTCACACATAAACCTCCTTATATCTTCCTCAAAACAGCCACCATACCTACCTATTATGGCATTTCGATAGCCATTCCGAGATATATTGCCATGCAACTTTCCACCATCCTGTTTATCATGACACGTTCATCGTTGTCATATTGCTTTGCATGATCATGTAGTTGACATTGTATTTTTGGCAAAGTCACCATTCGTAATTCTTTCATACATGTCACACTTGATTCATTGCATATCCCGGTACACCGCCGGAGGCATTCATATAGAGTCATACCTTGTTCTAGTATCGAGTTGTAATCATTGAGTTGTAAATAAATAGAAGTGTGATGATCATCATTTAATAGAGCATTGTACCAATATAAAAAAAGAGAAAGGCCAAAAAAATAAGAAGGCCCCAAAAAAAGAGAAATGAAAAGGGACAATGCTACTATCTTTTTTCCACACTTGTGCTTCAAAGTAGCATCATGATCTTCATGATAGAGAGTCTCTTGTTTTGTCACTTTCATATACTAGTGGGAATTTTTCATCATAGAACTTGGCTTGTATATTCCAACAATGGGCCTCCTCAAGTGCCCTAGGTCTTCGTGAGCAAGCAAGTTGGATGCACACCCACTAGTTTCTTTTGTTGAGCTTTCATACATTTATAACTCTAGTGCATCCGTTGCATGGCAATCCCTACTCATTGCATTAACATCAATCGATGGGCATCTCCATAGCCCATTGATTAGCCTCGTTGATGTGAGACTTTCTCCTTTTTTGTCTTCTCCAGATAACCCCCATCATTATACTCTATTCCACCCATAGTGCTATATCCATGGCTCACGCTCGTGTATTGCTTGAAGGTTTATAAAGTCTGAGATTACTAAAGTATGAAACAATTGCTTGGCTTGTCATCGGGGTTGTGCATGATGAGAGCATTCTCGTGTGACAAAAATGGAGCATGACTAAACTATATGATTTTGTAGGGATGAACTTTCTTTGGCCATGTTATTTTGAGAAGACATAATTGCTTAGTTAGTATGCTTGAAGTATTATTATTTCTATGTCAATATTAAACTTTTATCTTGAATCTTTCGGATCTGAATATTCATGCCACAATTAAGAAGAATTACATTGAAATTATGCCTAGTAGCATTCCACATCAAAAATTCTGTTTTTATCATTTACCTACTCGAGGACGAGCAGGAATTAAGCTTGGGGATGCTTGATACGTCGCCAATGTATCTATAATTTTTGATTGTTACATGCTATATTATATTCTGTTTTGGACATTATTGTGTTGGGGAACATAGCAGAATTTTAAAATTTTCTACGCATCACCAAGATCTATCTATGGAGTCATCTAGCAACGAGGGAGAGAGGAGTGCATCTACATACCCTTGTAGATCACGAGCGGAAGCGTTCAAGAGAACGGGGTTGATGGAGTCGTACTCTTCGTGATCCAAATCACCGAAGATCCTAGCGCCGAACGGACGGCACTGTTGGGGAATGTAGCATAAATTCAAAATTTTCCTACATGTCACCAAGATCTATCTATAGAGAGACTAGCAACGAGGGGAAGGAGAGTGCATCTACATACCCTTGTAGATCGCTAAGCGGAAGCGTTCAAGTGAACGGGGTTGATGGAGTCGTACTCGTCGTGATTCAAATCACCGATGATCCTAGTGCCGAACGGACAGCACCTCCGCGTTCAACACACGTACGGAAGGGAGACGTCTCCCATGCCTTGATCCAGCAAGGAGGAGGGAGAGGTTGATGGAGATCCAGCAGCACGACGGCGTGGTGGAAGTAGCGGGATTCCAACAGGGCTTCGCTAAGCGCTGCGGGAGGAGGTAGATGTGTCACGGGAGGGAGAGGGAGGTGCCAGGCCTTAGATTGGTTTGCTCCTCCTTTTCCCCACTATATATAGTGCCAAGGGAGAGGGGGAGGCGCAGCCCTTGCCCCTTCCTCCAAGGAAGGGTGCGGCCAAGGGTGGGGAGGAGTCCATCCTCCCCAAGGCACCTCGGAGGTGCCTTCCCCTTTTAGGACTCTCCTCTTTTCCCATCTCTCGGCGCATGGGCCTCTTGGGGCTGGTGCCCTTGGCCCATATAGGCCAAGGCAAACCCCCTACAGCCCATGTGCCCCCCCGGGGCAGGTGGCCCCACCCGGTGGGCCCCCGGGACCCTTCCGGTGGTCCCGGTACAATACCGATGACCATGAAACTTATCCCGATGGCCGAAATAGCACTTCCTATATATAATTCTTTACCTCCATACCATTCCGGAACTCCTCGTGACGTCCGGGATCTCATCTGGGACTCCGAACAACTTTCGGGTTACCGCATACTAATATCTCTATAACCCTAGCGTCACCGAACCTTAAGTGTGTAGACCCTACGGGTTCGGGAGACATGCAGACATGACCGAGACGTTCTCCGGTCAATAACCAACAGCGGGATCTGGATACCCATGATGGCTCCCACATGTTCCACGATGTTCTCATCGGATGAACCACGATGTCAAGGACTTAATCAATCCCGTATACAATTCCCTTTGTCTATCGGTATGTTACTTGCCCGAGATTCGATCGTCGGTATCCAATACCTTGTTCAATCTCGTTACCGGCAAGTCTCTTTACTCGTTCAGTAACACATCATCCCATGATCAACTCCTTGGTCACATTGCGCATATGATGATGTCCTACCGAGTGGGCCCAGAGATACCTCTCCGCTTACACGGAGTGACAAATCCCAGTCTCGATTCGTGCCAACCCAACAGACACTTTCGGAGATACCTGTAATGCACCTTTATAGTCACCCAGTTACGTTGTGATGTTTGATACACCCAAAGCATTCCTACGGTATCCGGGAGTTGCACAATCTCATGGTCTAAGGAAATGATACTTGACATTAGAAAAGCTTTAGCATACGAACTGTACGATCTTTGTGCTATGCTTAGGATTGGGTCTTGTCCATCACATCATTCTCCTAATGATGTGATCTCGTTATCAACGACATCCAATGTCCATGGTTAGGAAACCGTAACCATCTATTGATCAACGAGCTAGTCAACTAGAGGCTTACTAGGGACATGGTGTTGTCTATGTATCCACACATGTATCTGAGTTTCCTATCAATACAATTATAGCATGGATAATAAACGATTATCATGAACAAGGAAATATAATAATAACTAATTTATTATTGCCTCTAGGGCATATTTCCAACAGTCTCCCACTTGCACTAGAGTCAATAATCTAGTTCACATCGCCATGTGATTAACACTCACAGGTCACATCGCCATGTGACTAACACCCAAGAGTTTACTAGAGTCAGTAGTCTAGTTCACATCACTATGTGATTAACACTCAATGAGTTCTAGGTTTGATCATGTTGCTTGTGAGAGAGGTTTTAGTCAACGGGTCTGAACCTTTCAGATCCGTGTGTGCTTTACAAATCTCTATGTCATTTCCTAGATGTAGCTACCACGTTCTATTTGGAGCTATTCCAAATAACTGTTCTGCTTGGAGCTATTCTAAATTGTTGCTCCATTATATGCATCCGGTATCTCTACTCAGAGCTATCCGGATAGGTGTTAAGCTTGCATCGACGTAACCCTTTACGACGAACTCTTTTACCACCTCCATAATCGAGAAAATTCCTTAGTCCACTAGTTACTAAGGATAACTTTGACCGCTGTACTGTGATCCATTCTTGGATCACTCTTGTACCCCTTGACTGACTCATGGCAAGGCACACTTTAGGTGCGGTACACAGCATAGCATACTGTAGAGCCTACGTCTTAAGCATAGGGGACGACTTTTGTCCTTTCTCTCTATTCTGCCGTGGTCGAGCTTTAAGTCTTAACTTCATACCTTACAACTCAGGCAAGAACTCCTTCTTTGACTGATCCATCTTGAACACCTTCAAGATCATGTCAAGGTATGTGCTCATTTGAAAGTACTATTAAGCGTTTTGATCTATCCTTATAGATCTTGATGCTCAATGTTCAAGTAGCTTAATCCAGGCTTTCCATTGAAAAACACTTTCCAATAACCCTATATGCTTTCCATAAATTCTACATCATTTCTGATCAACAATGTGTCAACAACATATACTCATCAGAAATTCTATAGTGCTCCCACTCACTTCTTTGGAAATACAAGTTTCTCATAAACTTCGTATACACCCAAAATCTTTGATCATCATCAAAGCATACATTCCAACTCCGAGATGCTTACTCCAGTCCTCAGAAGGATTGCTGGAGCTTTGCATCCTTATTAGCATCTTTTCAGGATTGACAAAACCTTCCGGTTGTATCACATACAACCTTTCCTCAAGAAAATCGTCGAAGAAACAATGTTTTGACATCCTATCTGCAAGATTTCATAAATAATGCAGTAATCGCTAATATAATTCCAACAGACTCTTAGCATCGCTACAAGTGAGAAAGTCTCATCGTAGTCAACCTTTTGAACTTGTCGGAAAACATCTTAACGACAAGTCGAGCTTTCTTAATGGTGACATTTTACCATCATTGTCCGTCTTCCTTTTAAAATCCATCTGTACTCAACAGCCTTACGACCATCGAGCCGTTCTGCCAAAGTCTACACTTTGTTTTCATACATGGATCCTCTCTCGGATTTTATGGCCTCGAGCCATTTATCGGAATCCAGGCCCACCATCGCTTCTCCATAGCTCGTAGGTTCATTGTTGTCTAGCAACATGACTTCCAAGACAGGGTTACGTACTACTCTGAAGTAGTATGCATCCTTGTCATCCCACGAGGTTTGGGAGTGACTTGATCTGAAGTCTCATGATCAATATTATAAGCTTCCACTTCAATTGGTGTAGGTGCCACAGGAACAACTCTTTGTGCCCTACTATACACTAGTTGAAGCAACGGTTTAATAACCTCATCAAGTCTCCACCATCCTCCCACTCAATTCTTTCGAGAGAAACTTTTCCTCGAGAAAGGACCCGATTCTAGAAACAATCCCTCATTGCTTTCGGATCTGAGACAGGAGGTATACCCAACTGTTTTGGGTGTCCTATGAAGATGCATTTATCCGCTTTGGGTTCGAGCTTATCAGCCTGAAACTTTTTCACATAAGCGTCACAGCCCCAAACTTTTAAGAAATGACAGCTTAGGTTTCTCTAAACCATAGTTCATACGGTGTCATCTCCTCGGAATTACGTGGTGCCCCCTTTTAAAGTGAATGTGGTTGTCTCTAATGCCTAACCCATAAACTATTGTGGTAATTCGATAAGAAACATCATGGTATGCATCATATCCAATAGGGTGCAGTTATGATGTTCGGACACACCATCACACTATGGTGTTCCAGGCTGTATTAGTTGTGAAACGATTTCCACAATGTCTTAATTTTGTGCCAAACTCGTAATTCAAATATTCATCTCTATGATCATATCATAGATCTTTTATCCTCTTGTCACGATGATCTTTCAACTTCACACTGAAATTACTTGAACCTTTCAATAATTCAGACTCGTGATTCATCAAGTAAATGTACTCAACATCTACTCAAATCATCTGTGAAGAAAGAACATAACGATATCCACTACATGCCTCAGCACTCATTGGACTGCACACATGAAGATGTATTACTTCCAACAATTTGCTTTCTTGTTCCATTTTACTGAAAACGAGGCTTTCAGTCATCTTGCCCATGTGGTATGATTTGCATGTCTCAAGTGATTCAAAATCAAGCGAGTACAAAACGGTCCATTTGCATGGAGTTTCTTCATGCATACACACCAATAGACATGGTTCGCATGTCTCAAACTTTTCAAAAATGAGTGAGTCCAAAGATCCATCAACATGGAGCTTCTTCATGCGTTTTATACCGATATGACTTACGTGGCAGTGCCACAAGTAGGTGGTACTATTATTACTATCTTTTGGCATGAACATGTGTATCACTACGATCGAGATTCGATAAACCATTCATTTCAGGCGTAAGACCATTGAAGGTATTATTCAAATAAACAGAGTAACCATTATTCTCCTTAAATGAATAACCGTATCGCGATAGACATAATCCAATCATGTCTATGCTCAACGCAAACACCAAATAACAACTATTTAGGTTTTAATACCAATCTCGATGGTAGAGGGAGCGTGCGATGCTTGATCATATCAACATTGGAAACACTTCCAACACATATCATCAGCTCACCTTTAGCTAGTCTCCGTTTATTCCGTAGCTTTTATTTCGATTTACTAACACTTAGCAACCGAACCGGTATCTAATACCCTGGTGCTACTAGGAGTACTAGTAAAGTACACATAAACACAATGTATATCCAATATACTTCTATCGACCTTGCCAGCCTTCTAATCTACCGAGTATCTAGGGTAATTCTGCTCCAGTGGTTGTTCCCCTTATTACAGAAGCACTTAGTCTCGGGTTTGGGTTCAACCTTGGGTTTCTTCACTAGAGCAGCAGCTGAATTGCCGTTTCATGAAGTATCCCTTCTTGCCCTTACCCTTCTTGAAACTAGTGGTTTCACCAACCATCAACAATTGATGCTCCTTCTTGATTTCTACTTTTGCGGTGTCAAACATCGCGAATATCTCAAGGATCATCATATATGTCCTCGATATATTATAGTTCATCACGAAGCTCTAGCAGCTTGGTGGTAATGACTTCGGAGAACCATCACTATCTCATCTGGAAGATCAACTCCCACTTGATTCAAATGATTGTTGTACTCAGACAATCTGAGCACAAGCTCAACAATTGAGCTTTTCTCCTTAGTTTGCAGGTTAAGAAAATCGTCGGAGGTCTTATACCTCTTGACGTGGGCACGAGCCTGAAATTCCAATTTCAGCCCTCAAAACATCTCATATGTTTCGTGATGTTTCAAAAAACGTCTTTGGTGCCTCAACTCTAAACCGTTTAACTGAACTATCACGTAGTTATCAAAACGTGTATGTCAGATGTTCGCAACATCCACAGACAACGTTCGAGGTTCAGCACATTGAGCGGTGCATTAAGGACATAAGCCTTCTATGAAGCAATGAGGACAATCCTCAGTTTACGGACCTAGTCCGCATAATTGCTACTATCAACTTTCAACTAATTTTTCTCTAGGAACATAATTAAACAGTAGAACTAAAGCGTAAGCTACGACATAATTTGCAAAAATCCTTATTGACTATGTTCAGGATAATTAAGTTCATCTTATGAACTCCCACTCAGATTAGACATCCCTCTAGTCATCTAAGTGTTACACGATCCAAGTCAACTAATCCGTGTCCGATTAACACGTGAGACGGACTAGTCATCGTCGGTGAACATCTCCATGTTGATCGTATCTTCCATACGACTCGTGTTCGACCTTTCGGTCTCTGTGTTCCGAGGCCATGTCTTCACATGCTTAGGCTCGTCAAGTTAACCCTAAGTGTTTTTGCATGTGTAAAACTTCTTACACCCGTTGTATGTGAACGAAAGGATCTATCACACCCGATTAACACGTGGTGCTTCGAAGCGACGAACTGTAGCAACGGTGCACAGTTAGGGGAGAACACTTCTTGAAATTTTAATGAGGGATCATCTTATTTACTACCGTCGTACTAAGCAAATAAGATGTATATATATGATAAACATCATATGCAATCAAATAATAGTGACATGATATGGCCAATATCATATAGCTCCTTTGATCTCCATCTTGGGGCTCCATGATCATCTTGTCACCGGTATGACACCATGATCTCCATCATCATGATCTCCATCATCGTGTCTTCTTGAAGTTGTCTCGTCATCGACATGCAAGTCGTGATTCCCTTGACAAGAACATGATCAATCTCATACATTACATATAACATTCATCACATCCTTTTGGCCATATCACATCACATAGCATACCCTGCAAAAACAAGTTAGACGTCCTCTAATTGTTGTTTGCATGTTTTACGTGGCTGCTATGGGTTTCTAGCAAGAACGTTTCTTACCTACGCAAAACCAGAACGTGATATGCCAACTGCTATTTACCCTTCATAAGGACCCTTTTCATCGAATCCGATCCGACTAAAGTAGGAGAGACAGACACCCGCTAGCCACCTTATGCAACTAGTGCATGTTCGTCGGTGGAACCGGTCTCACGTAAGAGTACGTGTAAGGTTGGTCCGGGCCGCTTCATCCCACGATGCCGCCGAATCAAGATAAGACTAGTAACGGCAAGCATATTGAACAAAATCAACGCCCACAACTACTTTGTGTTCTACTCGTGCATAGAATCTATGCAATAGACCTAGCTCATGATGCCACTGTTGGAGAACGTAGCATAAATTCAAAATTTTCCTACGTGTCACCAAGATCTATCTATGGAGAGACTAGCAACGAGGGGAAGGAGAGTGCATCTACATACCCTTGTAGATCGCTAAGCGGAAGCGTTCAAGTGAACGGGGTTGATGGAGTCGTACTCGTCGTGATTCAAATCACCGATGATCCTAGTGCCGAACGGACAGCACCTCCGCGTTCAACACACGTACGGAAGGGAGACGTCTCCCATGCCTTGATCCAGCAAGGAGGAGGGAGAGGTTGATGGAGATCCAGCAGCACGACGGCGTGGTGGAAGTAGCGGGATTCCAACAGGGCTTCGCTAAGCGCTGCGGGAGGAGGTAGATGTGTCACGGGAGGGAGAGGGAGGCGCCAGGCCTTAGATTGGTTTGCTCCTCCTTTTCCCCACTATATATAGTGCCAAGGGAGAGGGGGAGGCACAGACCTTGCCCCTTCCTCCAAGGAAGGGTGCGGCCAAGGGTGGGGAGGATTCCATCCTCCCCAAGGCACCTCGGAGGTGCCTTCCCCTTTTAGGACTCTCCTCTTTTCCCATCTCTTGGCGCATGGGCCTCTTGGGGCTGGTGCCCTTGGCCCATATAGGCCAAGGCAAACCCCCTACAGCCCATGTGGCCCCCCGGGGCAGGTGGCCCCACCCGGTGGGCCCCCGGGACCCTTCCGGTGGTCCCGGTACAATACCGATGACCCCGAAACTTGTCCCGATGGCCGAAATAGCACTTCCTATATATAATTCTTTACCTCCGGACCATTCAGGAACTCCTCGTGACGTCCGGGATCTCATCCGGGACTCCGAACAACTTTCGGGTTACCGCATACTAATATCTCTATAACCCTAGCGTCACCGAACCTTAAGTGTGTAGACCCTACGGGTTCGGGAGACATGCAGACATGACCGAGACGTTCTCCGGTCAATAACCAACAGCGGGATCTGGATACCCATGATGGCTCCCACATGTTCCACGATGTTCTCATCGGATGAACCACGATGTCAAGGACTTAATCAATCCCGTATACAATTCCCTTTGTCTATCGGTATGTTACTTGCCCGAGATTCGATCGTCGGTATCCAATACCTTGTTCAATCTCGTTACCGGCAAGTCTCTTTACTCGTTCCGTAACACATCATCCCGTGATCAACTCCTTGGTCACATTGCGCATATGATGATGTCCTACCGAGTGGGCCCAGAGATACCTCTCCGCTTACACGGAGTGACAAATCCCAGTCTCGATTCGTGCCAACCCAACAGACACTTTCGGAGATACCTGTAATGCACCTTTATAGTCACCCAGTTACGTTGTGACGTTTGATACACCCAAAGCATTCCTACGGTATCCGGGAGTTGCACAATCTCATGGTCTAAGGAAATGATACTTGACATTAGAAAAGCTTTAGCATACGAACTGTACGATCTTTGTGCTATGCTTAGGATTGGGTCTTGTCCATCACATCATTCTCCTAATGATGTGATCCCGTTATCAACGACATCCAGTGTCCATGGTTAGGAAACCGTAACCATCTATTGATCAACGAGCTAGTCAACTAGAGGCTTACTAGGGACATGGTGTTGTCTATGTATCCACACATGTATCTGAGTTTCCTATCAATACAATTATAGCATGGATAATAAACGATTACCATGAACAAGGAAATATAATAATAACTAATTTATTATTGCCTCTAGGGCATATTTCCAACAGGCACCTCCGCGTTCAACACACGTACGGAGCGAGGATGCCTCCCGCGCCTTGATCCAGCAAGGAGGAGGGAGAGGTTGAGGAAGAGGGCTCCAACAGCAGCACGATGGCGTGGTGGTGGTGAAGCTGCATGACTCCGGCAGGGCTTCGCCAAGCTCTTATGGAGGAGGAGAGGTGTTGGGGAGGGGAGGGGCTGCGCCTTGGATGTTGTCTACAGCCCTCCCCTTGCCCCTCTATTTATAGGGGAAGGAGGAAGGGGGCTGGCCCCATCTAGATGAGATCTAGAGGGGGGCGGCGGCCAAGGGGAGGGGGCTTGCCCCCCAAGCAAGGGGGGCGCCCCCTTTAGGGTTTCCCTCCCAACCCTAGGCGCATGGGCCCAAGGCGGGGATGTGGCCAGCCCATGTAGGGCTGGTTCCCTTTCCTCTACAACCCATTAGGCCCTCCGAGAGAGGTGGCCCCTCCCGGTGGACCCCCGGAACCCCTCCGATGGCCCCAGTACAATACCGATATGCCCCCGAACCTTTCCGGTGACCGTATGTCAACTTCCTACATATAAATCTTCACCTCCGGACCATTCCGTAACTCCTCGTGACGTCCGGGATCTCATCCGGGACTCCGAACAACATTCGGTAATCACATACAAGTCTTCCTAACAACCCTAGCGTCACCGAACCTTAAGTGTGTAGACCCTACGGGTTCGGGAGACATGCAGACATGACCGAGACGACTCTCCGGTCAATAACCAACAGCAGGATCTGATACCCATGTTGGCTCCCACATGCTCCACGATGATCTCATCGGATGAACCACGATGTCGAGGATTCAATCAATCCGTATACAATTCCCTTTGTCAATCGGTACGTTACTTGCCCGAGACTCGATCGTCGGTATCCCAATACCTTGTTCAGTCTCGTTACCAGCAAGTCACTTTACTCGTACCGTAATGCATGATCCCATGATCAACCACTTGATCACATTGAGCTCATTATGATGATGCATTACCGAGTGGGCCCAGAGATACCTCTCCGTCATACAGAGTGACAAATCCCAGTCTCGATTCATGCCAACCCAACAGACACTTCGGAGATACCTGTAATGTACCTTTATAGTCATCCAGTTACGTTGTGACGTTTGGCACACCCAAGGCACTCCTACGGTATCTAGGAGTTGCACAATCTCATGGTCTAAGGAAATGAAACTTGACATTCAGAAAAGCTACAGCAAACGAACTACACGATCTTTGATCTATGCTTAGGATTGGGTCGTGTCCATCACATCATTCTCCTAATGATGTGATCCCATTATCAATGACATCCAATGTCCATAGTCAGGAAACCATGACTATCTTTTGATCAACGAGCTAGTCAACTAGAGGCTCACTAGGGACGTGTTGTGGTCTATGTATTCACACATGTATTACGATTTCCGGATAACACAATTATAGCATGAACAATAGACAATTATCATGAACAAAGAAATATAATAATAACCATTTTATTATTGCCTCTAGGGCATATTTCCAATAGTCTCCCACTTGCACTAGAGTCAATATTCTAGTTACATTGTGATGAATCGAACACCCATGCAGTTCTGGTGTTGATCATGTTTTGCTCTAGGGAGAGGTTTAGTCAACAGATCTGCTACATTCAGGTCCATATGTACTTTACAAATCTCTATGTATCCATTTTGAACACTTTCACGAATGGAGTTGAAGCGACGCTTGATATGCCTGGTCTTCCTGTGAAACCTGGGCTCCTTGGCAAGGGCAATAGCTCCAGTGTTGTCACAGAAGAGAGTCATCGGGCCCGACGCATTGGGTATGACTCCTAGGTCGGTAATGAACTCCTTTACCCAGACTGCTTCTTGTGCTGCCTCCGAGGCTGCCATGTACTCCACTTCACATGTAGATCCCGCCACAATGCTTTGCTTGCAACTGCACCAGCTTACTGCCCCACCATTCAAAATATACATGTATCCGTTTTGTGACTTAGAGTCATCCAGATCTGTGTCGAAGCTAGCATCGACGTAACCGTTTACGACGAGCTCTTCATCACCTCCATAAACGAGAAACATTTCCTTAGTCCTTTTCAGGTACTTCAGGATATTCTTGACCGCTGTCCAGTGTTCCATGCCGGGATTACTTTGGTACCTTCCTACCAAACTTACGACAAGGTTTACATCAGGTCTGGTACACAGCATAGCATACATGATAGACCCTATGGCCGAGGCATAGGGGACGACACTCATCTTTTCTCTATCTTTTGCCGTGGTCAGGCATTGAGCCGTGCTCAATCTCATACCTTGCAATACAGGCAAGAACCCCTTCTTTGACTGATCCATTTTGAACTTCTTCAATATCTTGTCAAGGTACGTACTCTGTGAAAGACCAATGAGGCGTCTCGATCTATCTCCAAAGATCTTGATGCCTAATATATAAGCAGCTTCTCCAAGGTCCTTCATTGAAAAACACTTGTTCAAGTAGGCCTTTATGCTTTCCAAGAATTCTATATCATTTCCCATCAATAGTATGTCATCCACATACAATATGAGACATGCTACAGAGCTCCCACTCACTTTCTTGTAAATGCAGGCTTCTCCATAAGTCTGTATAAACCCAAATGATTTGATCATCTCATCAAAACGAATGTTCCAACTCCGAGATGCTTGCACCAGCCCATAAATTGAGCGTTGGAGCTTGCACACCTTGTCAGCATTCTTAGGATCGACAAAACCTTCTGGCTGCATCATATACAATTCTTCCTTAAGGAAACCATTAAGGAATGACGTTTTGACGTCCATTTGCCATATATCATAATCATAGAATGCGGCAATTTCTAACATGATTCGGACGGACTTCAGCTTCACTACGGGTGAGAAAGTCTCATCGTAGTCAACCCCTTGAACTTGTCGATAACCCTTAGCGACAAGCCGAGCTTTATAGATGGTCACATTACCATCCGCGTCTGTCTTCTTCTTAAAGACCCATTTATTTTCTATGGCTCGCTGATCAACGAGCAAGTCATTCAAAGTCCATACTTCGTTTTCATACATGGATCCTATCTCGGATTTCATGGCTTCCAGCCATTTGTCGGAATCCAGGCCCGCCATTGCTTCTTCATAGTTCGAAGGTTCACCGTTGTCTAACAACATGATTTCCAAGACAGGGTTGCCGTACCACTCTGGTGCGGAACGTGTCCTTGTGGACCTACGAAGTTCAGTAGCAACTTGATCTGAAGTTTCATGATCATCATCATCAACTTCCTCTCTAGTCGGTGCAGGCACCTCAGGAACATTTTCTTGAGCTGCGCCACTTACCGGTTCAAGAGGCAATACTTCATCAAGTTCTACTTTCCTCCCACTTATTTCTTTCGAGAGAAACTCTTTCTCTAGAAAGGACTCATTCTTGGCAACAAAGATCTTGCCTTCGGATCTGAGGTAGAAGGTATACCCAACAGTTTCTTTAGGGTATCCTATGAAGACGCATTTTTCCGACTTGGGTTCGAGCTTTTCAGGTTGAAGTTTCTTGACATAAGCATCACATACCCAAACTTTTAGAAACGACAGCTTAGGTTTCTTCCCAAACCATAATTCATACGGTGTCGTCTCAACGGATTTCAACGGAGCCCTATTTAAAGTGAATGCAGCAGTCTCTAAAGAATAGCCCCAAAATGACAGCGGTAAATCGGTAAGAGACATCATAGATCGCACCATATCCAATAGAGTGCGATTACGACGTTCGGACACACCATTACGCTGAGGTGTTCCAGGCGGCGTGAGTTGTGAAAATATTCCACATTTTCTTAAGTGTGTGCCAAATTCGTGACTCAAGTATTCTCCCCCACGATCTGATCGCAAGAACTTGATTTTCTTGTCACGTTGATTCTCAACCTCACTCTGAAATTCCTTGAACTTTTCAAAGGTCTCAGACTTGTGTTTCATTAAGTAGACATACCCATATCTACTCAAGTCATCAGTGAGGGTGAGAACATAACGATAGCCACCGCGAGCCTCAACACTCATTGGACCGCACACATCAGTATGTATGATTTCCAATAAGTTGGTTGCTCGCTCCATTGTTCCTGAGAACGGGGTCTTGGTCATTTTACCCATGAGGCATGGTTCGCACGTGTCAAATGATTCATAATCAAGAGACTCTAAAAGTCCATCTGCATGGAGCTTCTTCATGCGTTTGACACCTATGTGACCAAGGCGGCAGTGCCACAAGTATGTGGGACTATCATTATCATCCTTACATCTTTTGGTATGCACACTATGAATATGTGTACCATTATGCTCGAGATTCATTAAGAATAAACCATTCACCATCGGAGCATGACCATAAAACATATCTCTCATATAAATAGAACAACCATTATTCTCGGATTTAAATGAGTAGCCATCTCGAATTAAACGAGATCCTGATACAATGTTCATGCTCAAAGCTGGCACTACATAACAATTATTGAGGTTTAAAACTAATCCCGTAGGTAAATGTAGAGGCAGCATGCCGACGGCGGTCACATCGACCTTGGAACCATTCCCGACGTGCATCGTCACCTCGTCCTTCGCCAGTCTCCGCTTATTCCGCAGCTCCTGCTTTGAGTTACAAATGTGAGCAACCGCACCGGTATCAAATACCCAGGAGCTACTACGAGTACTGGTAAGGTACACATCAATTACATGTATATCACATATACCTTTAGTGTTGCCAGCCTTCTTGTTCGCTAAGTATTTGGGGCAGTTCCGCTTCCAGTGACCACTTCCCTTGCAATAAAAACACTCAGTCTCGGGCTTGGGTCCATTCTTTGGCTTCTTCCCGGCAGCTTGCTTACCGGGCGCGGCAACTCCCTTGCCGTTCTTCTTGAAGTTCTTCTTACCCTTGCCTTTCTTGAACTTAGTGGTTTTATTCACCATCAACACTTGATGTTCCTTTTTGACTTCTAGCTCTGCTGATTTCAGCATTGAATATACCTCAGGAATGGTCTTTTCCATCCCCTGCATATTGAAGTTCATCACAAAGCTCTTGTAGCTCGGTGGAAGTGACTGAAGGATTCTGTCAATGACCGCGTCATTCGGGAGATTAACTCCCAGCTGAGTCAAGCGGTTATGCAACCCAGACATTTTGAGTATGTGCTCACTGACAGAACTATTTTCCTCCATCTTACAACTGAAGAACTTGTCAGAGATTTCATATCTCTCGACCCGGGCATGAGCTTGAAAAAACATTTTCAGCTCTTCGAACATCTCATATGCTCCGTGTCTCTCAAAACGCTTTTGGAGCCCCGGTTCTAAGCTGTATAGCATGCCGCACTGAACGAGGGAGTAATCATCAGCACGTGACTGCCAAGCGTTCATAACGTCTTGGTTCTGTGGGACGGGTGTGTCACCTAGCGGTGCTTCTAGGACATAATCTTTCTTGGCAGCTATGAGGATGATCCTCAGGTTCCGGACCCAGTCCGTATAGTTGCTGCCATCGTCTTTCAACTTGGTTTTCTCTAGGAACGCGTTGAAGTTGAGGACAACGTGGGCCATTTGATCTACAAGACATATTGTAAAGATTTTAGACTAAGTTCATGATAATTAAGTTCATCTAATCAAATTATTCAATGAACTCCCACTCAGATAGACATCCCTCCAGTCATCTAAGTATAACATGATCCGAGTTAACTAGGCCGTGTCTGATAATCACGTGAGACGGAGTAGTCAACATCGGTGAACATCTTCATGTTGATCGTATCTTCTATACGACTCATGCTCGACCTTTTGGTCTTCTGTGTTCCGAGGCCATGTCTGTACATGCTAGGCTCGTCAAGTCAACCTAAGTGTATTGTGTGTGTAAATCTGGCTTACACCCGTTGTATTCGAACGTTAGAATCTATCACACCCGATCATCACGTGGTGCTTCGAAACAACAAACCTTTGCAATGATGCATAGTTAGGGGGAACACTTTCTTGAAATTATTTCGAGGGATCATCTTATTTAAGCTACCGTCGTTCTAAGCAAATAAGATGTAAAACATGATAAACATCACATGCAATCAAATAGTGACATGATATGGCCAATATCATTTGCTCCTTTTGATCTCCATCTTCGGGGCTCCATGATCATCGTTGTCACCGGCATGACACCATGATCTCCATCATCATGATCTCCATCATCGTGTCTTCTTAAAGTTGTCTCGTCATCTATTACTTCTACTACTATGGCTAACGCTTTAGCAATAAAGTAAAGTAATTACATGACGTTTATGTTGACACGCAGGTCATAAATAAATAAAGACAAATCCTATGGCTCCTGCCGGTTGTCATACTCATCGACATGCAAGTCGTGATTCCTATTACAAGAACATGATCATCTCATACATCACATATATCATTCATCACATCCTTTGGCCATATCACATCACAAAACACTTGCTGCAAAAACAAGTTAGACATCCTCTAATTGTTGTCGCAAGTTTTTACGTGGCTGCTATAGGTTTCTAGCAAGAACGTTTCTTACCTACGCCAAAACCACAACGTGAATTGCCAATTTCTATTTACCCTTCATAAGGACCCTGTTCATCGAGTCCGATTCGGCTAAAGTGGGAGAGACAGACACCCGCCAGCCACCTTATGCAACTAGTGCATGTCAATCGGTGGAACCAGTCTCACGTAAGCGTACGTGTAAGGTCAGTCCGGGCCGCTTCATCCCACGATGCCGCCGAATCAAGACAAGACTAGTAACGGCAAGCAAATTGACAATTTCGACGCCCACAACTGCTTTGTGTTCTACTCGTGCATAGTAACTACGCATAGACCTAGCTCATGATGCCACTGTTGGGGAACGTAGCAGAATTTTAAAATTTTCTACGCATCACCAAGATCTATCTATGGAGTCATCTAGCAATGAGGGAGAGAGGAGTGCAGCTACATACCCTTGTAGATCACGAGCGGAAGCGTTCAAGAGAACGAGGTTGATGGAGTCGTACTCTTCGTGATCCAAATTACCGAAGATCCTAGCGCCGAACGGACTGCACCTCCGCGTTCAACACACGTACGGAGCGAGGACGTCTCCCGTGCCTTGATCCAGCAAGGAGGAGGGAGAGGTTGAGGAAGAGGGCTCCAACAGCAGCACGACGGCGTGGTGGTGGTGAAGCTGCAGTACTCCAGCAGGGCTTTGCCAAGCTCTTATGGAGGAGGAGAGGTGTTGGGGAGGGGAGGGGCTGCGCCTTGGATCTTGTCTACAACCCTCCCCTTGCCCCTCTATTTATAGGGGAAGGAGGAAGGGGGCCGGCCCCCTCTAGATGAGATCTAGAGGGGGGGCGGCCAAGTGGAGGGGGCTTGCCCCCCAAGCAAGGGGGGCGCCCCCTTTAGGGTTCCCCCCCCCCAACCCTAGGCGCATGGGCCCAAGGGGGGGGATGCGGCCAGCCCATGTAGGGCTGGTTCCCTTTCCTCTACAGCCCATTAGGCCCTCCGAGAGAGGTGGCCCCTCCCGGTGGACCCCCGGAACCCCTCCGATGGCCCCAATACAATACTGATATGCCCCCGAACCTTTCCGGTGACCGTATGTCAGCTTCCTACATATAAATCTTCACCTCCGGACCATTCTGGAACTCCTCGTGACATCCGGGATCTCATCCGGGACTCCAAACAACATTCGGTAATCACATATAAGTCTTCCTAACAACCCTAGCGTCACCGAACCTTAAGTGTGTAGACCCTACGGGTTCGGGAGACATGCAGACATGACCGAGACGACTCTCCGGTCAATAACCAACAGCGGGATCTGGATACCCATGTTGGCTCCCACATGCTCCACGATGATCTCATCGGATGAACCACGATGTCGAGGATTCAATCAATCCGTATACAATTCCCTTTGTCAATCGGTACGTTACTTGCCCGAGACTCAATCGTCGGTATCCCAATACCTTGTTCAGTCTCGTTACCAGCAAGTCACTTTACTCGTACCGTAATGCATGATCCCGTGATCAACCACTTGATCACATTGAGCTCATTATGATGATGCATTACCGAGTGGGCCCAGAGATACCTCTCCGTCATACAGAGTGACAAATCCCAGTCTCGATTCATGCCAACCCAACAGACACTTTCAGAGATACCTGTAATGTACCTTTATAGTCACCCAGTTACGTTGTGACGTTTGGCACACCCAAGGCACTCCTACGGTATCCGAGAGTTGCACAATCTCATGGTCTAAGGAAATGAAACTTGACATTCAGAAAAGCTACAACAAACGAACTACACGATCTTTGAGCTATGCTTAGGATTGGGTCTTGTCCATCACATCATTCTCCTAATGATGTGATCCCGTTATCAATGACATCCAATGTCCATAGTCAGGAAACCATGACTATCTTTTGATCAACGAGCTAGTCAACTAGAGCCTCACTAGGGACGTGTTGTGGTCTATGTATTCACACATGTATTACGATTTCCGGATAACACAATTATAGCATGAACAATAGACAATTATCATGAACAAAGAAATATAACAATAACCATTTTATTATTGCCTCTAGGGCATATTTCCAACATATTGGGCTTTATTATACACTTTTATATTATTTTTGGGACTAACCTAATAACCGGAGGCCCAGCCCAGAATTGATGTTTTTTTTGCCTATTTTAGGGTTTCGAAGAAAAGGAATATCAAACGGAGTCCAAACGGAATGAAACCTTCGGGAACGTGATTTTTGGAACGAACAAGATCCAGGCAGGAGGTAAGCAACCAACAGGGAAGCGACGAGGTAGGGGGGAGCGCCTACCCCCCCCCCCCCAGGCGCGCCCTCCACCCTCATGGGCCCCCTGTTGCTCCACCGACGTACTTCTTCCTCCTATATATACCTACGTACCCCCAAACGATCAGATACGAAGCCAAAACCCTAATTCCACTGCCGTAACTTTCTGTATCCACGAGATCCCATCTTGGGGCCTATTCCGGAGCTCCGCCAGAGGGGGCATCAATCACGGAGGGATTCTACATCAACACCATAGCCCTTCCGATGAAGTGTGAGTAGTTTACCTCAGACCTTCGGGTCCATAGTTATTAGCTACATGGCTTCTTCTCTCTTTTTGGATCTCAATACAAAGTTCTCCCCCTCTCTTGTGGAGATCTATTCGATGTAATCTTCTTTTGCGATGTGTTTGTTGAGACCAATGAATTGTGGGTTTATGATCAAGTTTATCTATGAACAATATTTGAATCTTCTCTAAATTCTTTTATGTATGATTGGTTATCTTTGCAAGTCTCTTCGAATTATCAGTTTGGTTTGGCCTACTAGATTGATCTTTCTTGCAATGGGAGAAGTGCTTAGCTTTGGGTTCAATCTTGCGGTGTCCTTTCCCAGTGACAGTAGGGGCAGCAAGGCACGTATTGTATTGTTGCCATCGAGGATAACAAGATGGGTTTTTCATCATATTGCATGAGTTTATCCCTCTACATCATGTCATCTTGCTTAAAGCGTTACTCTGTTATTATGAACTTAATACTCTAGATGCATGCTGGATAGAGGTCGATGTGTGGAGTAATAGTAGTAGATGCAGGCAGGAGTCGGTCTACTTGTCTTGGACGTGATGCCTATATACATGATCATACCTAGATATTCTCATAACTATGCTCAATTCTGTCAATTGCTCAACAGTAATTTGTTCACCCACCATAAAATACCTATGCTCTTGAGAGAAGCCACTAGTGAAACCTATGGCCCCCGGGTCTATCTTCATCATATTAATCTTCCAACACTTAGTTATTTTCTTTGCTTTTATTTTACTTTGCATCTTTATCATAAAAATACCAAAAATCTTATCTTATCATATCTATCAGATCTCACTCTCGTAAGTGGCCGTGTAGGGATTGACAACCCCTTATCGCATTGGTTGCGAGGATTTATTTGTTTTGTGTAGGTGCGAGGGACTGGCGCGTAGCCTCCTACTGGATTGATACCTTGGTTCTCAAAAACTGAGGGAAATACTTACGCTACTTTGCCGCATCACCCTTTCGTCTTACGGGGGAAAACCAACGCAGTGCTCAAGAGGTAGCACTTGCATTAGAGTAGTGTAGCATGTTACTGCTTTTGGTTAATCCTATTCTATTGCATAGCCTGTCATTGTTGCTACAGTTGTTGATACCTTACCTGCAATCCTAAATGCTTAGTATAGTTTGCTAGTTTATCATCAGTGACCCTACGTTCTTGTCCATCTGCCATGCTATACTATCGGGCCGTGATCACTAGGGAGGTGATCACGGGTTTATACTATATATCTTATACTTGATAGATCTGATGACTAAAGATGGGTCGGCTCGTAGAGTACCCGCGAGTGATTCATGGATTGGGAGCTGAAAGGACCTTTGTCCCGACGACCCTCTGGGTGGATCTTTGTGGTGGAGCGACAGGGCAGGTTGAGACCACCTAGGAGAGAGGTGGGCCTGGCCCTGGTCGGCGTCTGCGGTTACTTCTATATAACACGCTTACCGAGATCTTGGTATTTGATCTGAGTCTGGCCACTGGCCTATACGCACTAACCAACTACGCGGGAACAGTTATGGGCACTCGACGTTGTGGAATCAGCCGAAGCCTTCTTGACGTCAGCGACTGAGCAGCGCGCGCCGGGTTGGACCGCGTAATGCAACTTCCTTTGTAATGGAGGTTGCTAGGTCTGCTCACCGGCCACGTACTAATAACCCACAAGTATAGGGGATCCATTGTAGCCTCTTTCGATAAGTAAGAGTGTCGAACCCAACGAGGAGCTAAAGGTAGAACAAATATTCCCTCAAGTTCTATCGACCACCGATACAACTCTACGCACGCTTAACGTTCGCTTTACCTAGAACAAGTATGAAACTAGAAGTACTTTGTAGGTGTTTTTGGATAGGTCTGCAAGATAATAAAGAGCGCGTAAATAAAAAGTAGGGGCTGTTTAGATAAAGAAACAATAAAATTAGTATAGCAAGTGTGGAAAAGTGGTGGTAGGAGTTGTGAAATTATCCCTAAGCAATTGACTACTTTACTATACCGATAGCAAGTTTTATGTGGGAGAGGCCACTGCTAGCATGTCATCCCTGACTTGGAATTCTATGCACTTATGATTGGAACTATTAGCAAGCATCCGCAACTACTAACGTTCATTAAGGTAAAACCCAACCATAGCATTAAGATATATTGGTCCCCCGTTGGTAACCCACAAGTATAGGGGATCGCAACAGTTTTCGAGGGTAGAGTATTCAACCAAATTTATTGATTCGACACAAGGGGAGCCAAAGAATATTCTCAAGTATTAGCAGCTGAGTTGTCAATTCAACCACACCTGGAAACTTAATATCTGCAGCAAAGGGTTTAGTAGCAAAGTAATATGATAGTAGTGGTAACGGTAGCAAAAGGTAATGATAGCAAAAGTAATGTTTTTGGTATTTTGTAGCGATGATAGCAATAGCAATGGAGAAGTAAATGAGCGAAGAACAATATATGGAAAGCTCGTAGGCAATGGATCGGTGATAGAGAATTATGCCGGATGCGGTTCATCATGTAACAGTCATAACCTAGGGTGACACAAAACTAGCTCCAATTCATCAATGTAATGTAGGCATGTATTCTAAATATAGTCATACATTCTTATGGAAAAGAACTTGCATGACATCTTTTGTCCTACCCTCCCGTAGCAGCGGGGTCCTAATGGAAACTAAGGGATATTAAGGCCTCCTTTTAATAGAGTAGCAGACCAAAGCGTTAACACATAGTGAATACATGAACTCCTCAAACTACGGTCATCACCGAAAAGTATCCCGATTATTGTCACTTCGGGGTTAACGGATCATAACACATAATGGGTGACTATAGACTTGCAAGATAGGATCAAGAACTCTCATATATTGATGAAAACATAATAGGTTCAGATCTGAAATCATGGCACTCGGGCCCTAGTGACAAGCATTAAGCATAGCAAAGTCATAGCAACATCAATCTCAGAACATAGTGGATACTAGGGATCAAACCCTAACAAAACTAACTCGATTACATGATAAATCTCATCCAACCCATCACCGTCCAGCATGCCTATGATGGAATTACTCACGCACGGCGGTGAGCATCATGAAATTGGTGATGGAGGAAGGTTGATGATGACGATGGCGATGGATTCCCCTCTCTGGAGCCCTGAACGGACTCCAGATCAGCCCTCCCGAGAGGTTTTAGGGCTTAGCAGCGGCTCCTTATCGTAAAACGCGATGAATCCTTCTCTCCGATTTTTTCCTCCCCGACAGCAAATATATAGAGTTGGAGTCGAGGTCGGAGGAGCTCCAGGGGGGCCATGAGGTAGGGGGCGCCCTAGGGGGGCAGGCGCGCCCCCCACCCTTGTGGCTAGGGTGTGGGCCCCTTGGTCTTCATCTTTTGCAAGGATTTTTTATTATTTCCAAATATACGTTCCGTGAAGTTTCAGGTCATTCTGAGAACTTCTGTTTGCTCTTGTTGTTGTAAATATGTAAAGCCAGCATTCAAGTTTTCAGCAAAGATTATGAGCTAACCATATTCACAATAACGCATAGGTATCATGTTTACTCATATCAATGACATAATCAACTAGCGAGCAATAATAATAAATCTCGGATGACAACACTTTCTCAAAACAATCATAATATGATATAACAAAATGGTATCTCGCTAGCCCTTTCTGAGACCACAAAACATAAATGCAGAGCACCTTTAAAGATCAAGAACTAACTAGACATTGTAATTCATGGTAAAAGATATCCAGTCAAGTCATACTCAATGTAAACTAACAGTAATGAATGCAAATGAGAGCGGTGCTCTCCAACTGGTGCTTTTTAATAAGAGGATGATGACTCAACATGAAAGTAAATAGATATGCCCTTCGCAGAGGGAAGCAGAGATTTGTAGAGGTGCCAGAGCTCGATTTTTAAATAGAGGTGAATAATATTTTGAGTGGTATACTTTCATTGTCAACATAACAACCAAGAGATGGTGACATCTTCCATGCTACACACATTATAGGCGGTTCCCAAACAGAATGGTAAAGTTTATACCCCCCCTCCACCAACAAGCATCAATCCATGGCTTGCTCGAAACAACGAGTGCCTCCAACTAACAAGAGTCCCAGGGGGAGTTTTGTTTGAAATTATTTTGATTTGATTTGCATAAAGCATGGGACTGGGCATCCCAGTGACCAGCCATTTTCTCGTGAGTGAGGAGTGGAGTCCACTCCTCTTGAGAATAACCCGCCTAGCATGGAAGATACGGACAGCCCTAGTTGATACATGAGCTATTCGAGCATACAAAACAGGATATTTATTTGAAGGTTTAGAGTTTGGCACATACAAATTTACTTGGAACGGCAGGTAGACACCATATATAGGTAGGTATGGTGGACTCATATGGAATAACTTTGGGGTTTATGGGGTTGGATGCATAAGTAGTATTCCCGCTTAGTACAGGTGAAGGTTTGCAAAAGACTAGGAAGCGCCCATCTAGAGAGCGACAACAGTCATGAACATGCATTAAAATTAATCAACACCGAATGCAAGCATGAGTAGGATATAATCCACCATGAACATAAATATCCTGAAGGCTATGTTGATTTTGTTTCAACTACATGCGTGAACATGTGCCAAGTCAAGTCACTTAAATCATTCAGAGGAGGATACCACCCTATCATACCACATCACAACCATTTTAATAGCATGTTGGCACGCAAGGTAAACCATTATAAGCTCCCAGCTAATCAAGCATGGCACAAGAAACTATGATCTCTAGTTGTCATTGCAAACATGTTTATTCATAATAGACTGAATCGGGAACGATGAACTAATCATATTTACAAAAACAAGAGAGGTCGAGTTCATACCAGCTTTTCTTATCTCAGTCAGTCCATCATATATCGTCATAATTGCCTTTCACTTGCACGACCGAACGATGTGGATAATAATAATAGTGCACGTGCATTGGACTAAGCTGGAATTTGCAAGCATTCAATAAACAGGAGAAGACAAGGCAATATGGGCTCTTTTGTCAGATCAACAATAATGCATATAAGAGCCACTTCAACAATTTAATCATGGTCTTCTCCTATCGACCCCCAAAGAAAAGAAGAGAAATAAAACTATTTACACGAGAGAGCTCCCAACAAGCAAAAGAAGAATAGGAAATCTTTTTGGGTTTTCCTTTTTTTTAATTACTACTATAAGCATGGAAAGTAAACTAATTAAAAATTACAACTATTTTTTTTGGTTTTTCTTAAGGTTTATTAAACACACAAGAAGAAAATAAAAGGAAACTAAACTAGCATGGATATTACAATGAAAAAGTATGAGCATCGACATCTAGCAGTGGGTGTGTGAACATGAATGTAATGTCGGTGAGAAATACGTACTCCCCCAAGCTTAGGCTTTTGGCCTAAGTTGGTCTATGGCCACGGTTGGCCTGGTAGATATCCATAGTAATAGTTGGGGTCGTACTGAGATGCAACGGCTATCGCCTCCTAAGCTACAGCGCGGCGACGAGCGGCCTCCGCCCTCCTCTCGTACTCATCTGCCTCCTCTCTAGTAATAACATATCTTCCTTTTGCCTGATAATCAAAGAAGGCAGGAGCAGGGAGAGTAATACGGACAGCACGGTGTCTGCCAAAGATTAAGCGATACTGGAGAGGTGATTCATTCCTCTCAACAAAATGGCGGTGAACCATAGCATTAAAGTCTAGGTAAGCAGGAGGCAATTCAATATCATCATTACGTATGGTTACACCAAGAAAATCAGCTAAGTGGGTTGCATAAATTCCACCAAAGAAATCTCCATTAAATCTATTAAGATGCAACCTACGTGCAACAATGGTCCCAAATTATAAGATTTATCTCCTAACACAGCACTCCTAAGAATACTGAGGTCAGGCACACACATGTGACATGCCTCATCTTTACCATTAATGCATCTACCTATGAAGAGAGCAAAATAATGTATAGCAGGAAAGTGAATTCTCCCTATGATAGCTTGTGTTATATCTCTAGATTCCCCCAAAGTTATACTAGCAAGAAAATCTCTAAATTCATATTTGCGAGGTTCCCTGATACTACCCCATTGTGGAAGTTTGCAAGCAGTGGTAAAATCCTCTAAGTCCATAGTGTAAGAATTTTTATAAAGATCAAACATGACAGATGGAGAATTACATGAAGATGAAAATTCAAACCTCCTCACAAAGGAACTAGTGAGATAATGGTACTGGCGGCATTTTTCAGCCTTGAAGCTCACAAGATCAGCGTTACCAAATATGCGTTAAATTCTTCCTTGATTCCCGCTCGATCAATAAAGTTTTCTGAAGGCCATTCACAGGGCCGCACTGGAGCGTCCCTTGGTGACTCATCATCAGCATCACGCATTGCAAGCCTGGGCTCTTGTTTCCTTGAAGAGCCACCTTGGCACATTTTCCTAAACATATTTCTTCCTCTAAAAAATTTCTGAAATTTTTAGTAACTTCAAACAAAAGTGAACCAAGCTCAATAAAATTGATAACAACTACTCCTACAAGTGCCTAAAACCAATATCATGCATCAAAACTACTTTTGACCATATAAATTTGACATGCAAGCTCAAGAACAGGTGACTATAGACTTGCAAGATAGGGTCAAGAACTCTCATATATTGATGAAAACATAATAGGTTCAGATCAGAAATCATGGCACTCGGGCCCTAGTGACAAGCATTAAGCATAGCAACGTCATAGCAACATCAACCTCAGAACATAGTGGATACTAGGGATCAAACCCTAACAAAACTAACTCGATTACATGATAAATCTCATCCAACCCATCACCGTCCAGCAAGCCTACGATGGAATTACTCACGCACGGCGGTGAGCATCATGAAATTGGTGATGGAGGAAGGTTGATGATGACGATGCCGACGGATTCCCCTCTCCGGAGCCCCGAACGGACTCCAGGTCAGCCCTCCCGAGAGGTTTTAGGGCTTGGCGGCGGCTCTGTATCGTAAAACGCGATGAATCCTTCTCTTCGATTTTTTCCTCCCTGAAAGCAAATATATAGAGTTGGAGTCGAGGTCGGAGGAGCTCCAGGGGGCCCATGAGGTAGGGGGCGCGCCCTAGGGGGCAGACGCACCCCCCACCCTCGTGGCTAGGGTGTGGGCCCCCTGGTCTTCATCTTTTGTAAGGATTTTTTATTATTTCCAAATAGACGTTCCGTGAAGTTTCAGGTCATTCCGAGAACTTTTGTTTCTGCACATAAATAACACCATGGCAATTCTGCTGAAAACAGCATCAGTCCGGGTTAGTTCCATTCAAATCATGCAAGTTAGAGTCCAAAACAAGGGCAAAAGTGTTTGGAAAAGTAGATACGACGGAGACGTATCACCCGTCAATCATGTATGCATCAATTTCTATGCTAGGCTGAAGCTTCTGTCACTCTTGCCCTCCAATACATAGTCCTATTAACATGCAACTAACCCTATGGTGTGATCCACGCGCGTGCTCATATGATGGGAACCAAAGGACAACAACATAACCACAAGCAAATTAAATCAATCATAGCAATTCACCAATCACCGATAGGACAACGAAAATCTACTCAGACATCATAGGATGGCAACGCATCATTGGATAATAATATGAAGTATAAAGCACCATGTTCAAGTAGAGGGTACAGCGGGTTGCGGGAGAGTGGACTGCTGTAGATAGATGGGGGAAGGTGATGGAGATGTTGGTGAAGATGACGGAGGTGTTGGTGTAGATCGCGGTGATGATGATGGCCCCGACGGCATTCCGACGCCACCGGGAGAGAGGGGGAGAGATCCCCCTTCTTCTTCTTCTTCCTTGACCTTCTCCCTAGATGGGAGAAGGGTTTCCCCTCTGGTCCATGGCCTCCATGGAGGCGGAGGGGCGAGAGCTCCTCCGAAATTGGATCTGTCTCTCTGTCTCTCTTTGTTTCTGCGTTGGCTGATTCTGCCCTTTCACCGTTTCTTAAATTCCCGGAGATCTATAACTCCGATTGGGATGAAATTTTAAAATGATCTCTATCCGGATATTAGCTTTGTTGCGGAGAAATAAGGGCACCAACCGCCTTACGGGGCGGCCACGAGGGCCCAGGGCACGCCTGACCTCCTGGGGCGCGCCCCCTGCCTCGTGGCCCCCTCGGCCATCGTCTCGCATTGATTCTTCTTCCCAAAAATCACATATATTCCAAAAAAAATCTCCGTCAGTTTTTATCCTGTTTGGACTCCGTTTGATATGGATTTTCTGCGAAACAAAAAACATGCAACAAACATGAACTGGCACTGGGCACTGGATCAATATGTTAGTCCCAAAAATAGTATAAAAGGTTGCCAAAAGTATATGAAAGTTGTAGAATATTGGCATGGAACAATCAAAAATTATAGATACGACGAAGACGTATCAGCATCCCCAAGCTTAATTCCTGCTCGTCCTCGAGTAGGTAAATGATAAAAAGATAATTTTTGATGTGGAATGCTACCTAGCATAATCTTGATCATGTAATCTAATCATGGCATGAATATTAAGACACGAGTGATTCAAAGCAATAGTCTATCATTTGACATTAAGACAATAATACTTCAAGCATAATAATAAAGCAATCATGTCTTTTCAAAATAACATGGACAAAGAAAGTTATCCCTACAAAATCATATAGTCTGGCTATGCTCCATCTTCACCACACAAAATATTCAAATCATGCACAACCCTGATGACAAGCCAAGCAATTGTTTCATACTTTTGACGTTCTCAAACCTTTTCAACTTTCACGCAATACATGAGCTTGAGCCATGGACATAGCACTATGGGCGGAATAGGATATGATGGTGGAGATTGTGTGGAGAAGACAAAAAGGGAGAAAGTCTCACATCAACATGGATAATCAATGGGCTATGGAGATGCCCATCAATTGATGTCAATGCGAGGAGTAGGGATTGCCATGCAACAGATGCACTAGAGCTATAAGTGTATGAAAGAACAAACTGAAACTAAGTGGGTGTGCATCCAACTTGCTTGCTCATGAAGACCTAGGGCACTTGAGGAAGCCCATCGTTGGAATATACAAGCCAAGTTCTATAATGAAAATTCCCACTAGTATATGAAAGTGATAACTCAAGAGACTCCCTATATGAAGAACATGGTGCTACTCTAAAGCACAAGTGTGGTAAAAGGATAGTAACATTGTCCCTTCTCTCTTTTCTCTCATTTTTTTATTTTTTTCTCTTTTTTTCTTTTTTTTCTTTTTTTGGTGCTCTTTGGCCTCTTTTATTTTTTTGTGGGCTTCTTTGGCCTCTCTTTTTTTGTAAAGTACGAAGACTCATCCCAACTTGTGAGGGAATCATAGCTTCCATCATCCTTTCCTCGCATGGGACAATGCTCTAATAATGATGACCATCACACTTTTATTTACTTACAACTCGATACTAGAACCAAATATGACTCTATATGAATGCCTCCGGCGGTGTACCGAGATGTGCAATGATCTAGCCTAGCAATGACATCAAAAAATGGACAAGCCATGAAAACATCATGCTAGCTATCTTATGATCATGCAAAGCAATATGACAATGATGCTCAAGTCATGTATATGATGATGATGGAATTTGCATGGCAATATATCTCGGAATGTCTATGGAAATGCCATAATAGGTAGGTATGGTGGCTGTTTTGAGGAAGATATAAGGAGGCTTATGTGTGATAGAGCGTATCATATCACGGGGTTTGGATGCACTGGCGAAGTTTGCACCAACTCTCGAGGTGAGAAAGGGCAATGCATGGTACCGAAGAGGCTAGCAATGATGGAAGGGTGAGAGTGCGTATAATCCATGGACTCAACATTAGTCATAAAGAACTCACATACTTATTGCAAAAGTCTATTTACTATCGAAACGAAGTACTACGCGCATGCTCCTATGGAGATAGATTGGTAGGAAAAGACCATCGCTCGTCCCCGACCGCCACTCATAAGGAAGATAATCAATAAATAAATCATGCTCCAACTTCATCACATAACGGTTCACCATACGTGCATGCTACGGGAATCACAAACTTCAACACAAGTATTTCTACAGTCCATAACTACCCACTAGCATGACCCTAATATCACCATCTTTGTATCGCAAAACTATTGCAAGGAATCAAACATATCATATTCAGTGATCTACAAGTTTTATGTAGGATTTTATGACTAACCATGTGAATGACCAGTTCCTGTCAACTCTCTAAATAGATATAAGTGAAGCAAGAGAGTTTAATTCTTTCCACAAAAGATATGCCCACGCTCTAACAAATATAAGTGAAGCAAAAGAGCATTCTATGAATGGCGGTTTTCTATGTGAAGAGAAACATGCAATCCAAACTTCAAAAGATATAAGTGAAGCACATGAAGCATTCTATAAATCCATACTCAAAAGATATAAGTGAAGTGCAATGAGAATTCTATAAATCAACCATGGACTATCTCATACCAGCATGGTGCATAAAATAAAATGGAAACTAA
This sequence comes from Triticum urartu, assembly GCF_056163025.1. Classification (NCBI taxonomy): domain Eukaryota; kingdom Viridiplantae; phylum Streptophyta; class Magnoliopsida; order Poales; family Poaceae; genus Triticum; species Triticum urartu. Next base: position 134,369,503 of record NC_141874.1, read on the forward strand.
ATGCAAAAGACGCTCCAAGATTTACGCATATCATGTGACGAATAAAAATATAGCTCCAAGTGAAATTACCGATGATTGTTAGAAGAAAGAGGGGATGCCTTCCGGGGCATCCCCAAGCTTGGTTGCTTGGGAGTCCTTGAATATTTCCTTGGGGTGCCTTGGGCATCCCCAAGCTTGGGCTCTTGCCACTCCTTATTCCTTCATCCATCGTGATCTCTCCCAAAACTTGAAAACTTCAATCACACAAAACTTAACAAAAAGTTCAGTAAGATCCGTTAGTATAATAAAGCAAATAACTACTCTAAGTACTGTTGCAAACCAATTCATATTTTGTTTTTGCATTGTAGATACTGTAATATAACTTTTCCATGGCTTAATCCACTGATAGAAATTGATAGTTTCATTAAAACAAGTAAACTATGCATCAAAAACAGAATCTGTCTTAAATAGGACAGTATGTAGTAGTCTGAACATTCACCATACCTCTGTAACTCCAAAAATTCTTAAAAAATTAGGAACAATAAAAAATTTGTATAGAAAGACAGTGAAAAAAGTTTCAGAACTATTTGATGGTCCAGTAAAAAATGTAAAATCGCGCACTACAGCCAAAGTTTCTATCCTGCACCGCACAAACCAACAAGCAATCTAAACATCCTAAAGGCAAACCTTGGCACATTATTTTTATTATACAATGGAATTGTACAAGGGGATAATTATTTTTGTTGAAAAGTTTATGCAATCAAGATTCACAAAGTTTCCGTGAGCATGAACAAAGTTCAAGGAGCTCCCCCACTTCAACAATGCTTGTCTCTCTCACTTTCACTTTTCTTTTTGAAAAGTTTTGGGTCCCCCTCTTTATTTATTTATCTGTTTTTAAACTATATAAAAGCACTTAACATAAGTAAATGACTCTCTAAAACTTCCGGGTTGTCTCCCTGGCAGCGCTTTCTTAAAAGCCATTAAGCTAGGCATGAAGTGCTCAAGTAATGAATCCACCCGGATCCCAAGGTATATCAAAGCCAATTTTAATTAACAATGATTTGTAATTTTGTAGTGACCACAAAGTAACATATATCAAGCAATGACGAATTCTAACTCTCTTCCTATGCATCGGCATGTCATAAAATAACAATTCATGCACACATAGTAAAGGCCAATGCATAGTATAAACAATTTCTTGCAATTTTATCGTGTGGGAAACATAGAGAGGTGGAGATATAGTTCCTCTCTCATAATAATTGCAAGTAGGAGCAGCAAGCACATGCATATTATATCTATCAAAATCATCATGTGTAGCAGTAAAAGGCAACCCATCAATATAATCCTTAATAAGTGCAAACTTCTCCGATATAGTGTAGTCGGGAGAATTCAAATAGATAATAGGACTAGCATGCGTGGGTGCAATAGCAACAATTTCATGTTTAACATAAGGAACTATAGCAAGTTCATCTCCATAAGCATAATTCATTTTGGCATCTTGGCCACAAGCATAACAAGCATCATCAAAAAGGGATATTTCAAAAGAATCAATGGGATCATAACAATCATCACAGCATACATCCTTCGGTAAGCACGAAGGGAAATTAAACAATGTATGACTTGAAGAGTTACTCTCATTAGAAGGTGGGCATGGGTGATCAATCCGCTCTTCATCCTTTTGTTCTTCGCTCTCCTCCTCATCTTTTTCATCCAATGAGCTCACAATGTCATTAATTTCTTCTTCCATAGACTCCTGCAAAATATTAGTGTCTTCTTGGACAGCGAAACTCTCTCAATAAAATCATCAATATCGGAATTGAATTCATAATTCTCATAGCAATATTTAAGTATAAAAAAAATTTCAGGTCTATAAACTAAATCATCAAAATCTTCGAACTCTTTAAACAAAGATTCAATTTCATAAGCACCCACAAAAGCAATGAATTCTTCTATTTGTTCCACATCATAGTAATCATATATACCATTAGCATAAGAAGCCAAGGTTTTATCATCATTAAATTTGCATGAAAAGGGAAGGTGTGGAGCCTTCATCCTAGAGCAACAAGTATAATCATATCTCAAGCAAAGTTGCCGAGCATACCAACACAACATATGAATTTGATCTCATAATAGTTTCCCTTTTGAGTCAAGTGATAATCCCTAAAGTATTCACGGTTATCCAACGTGTCTCCCATTACATAATTGAATGGAGTTTTCTCAGGATTATCAAAGTAGTACATAATATCTTTCACATAACCAGCATCGAGGGTTTTAGGAGGTTCCCCATCTCCATGAGTAACAAGTAAAGCTAATTTTTTTGGTGTTTCGTGTTCCATATCCATAACTAAAGATAGAGAACAACTTAGAACAACAAATAAAAATTACTTAGTGATAAAGCAAACAAGCACACACAAGAATATTCACCCCACGCTATGAATCCCCGGCAACGGCGCCAGAAAAAGGTATTGATAACCCACAAGTATAGGGGATCAATTGTAGCCTCTTTCGATAAGTAAGAGTGTCGAACCCAACGAGGAGATAAAGGTATAACAAATATTCCCTCAAGTTCTATCGACCACCGATACAACTCTACGCATGCTTAACGTTCGCTTTACCTAGAACAAGTATGAAACTAGAAGTACTTTGTAGGTGCTTTTGGATAGGTTTGCAAGATAATAAAGAGCGCGTAAATGAAAAGTAGGGGCTGTTTAGATAAAGAAACAATAAAATTTGTATAGCGAGTGTGGAAAAGTGGTGGTAGGAGTTGTGAAATTGTCCCTAAGCAATTGACTACTTTACTAGACGATGGCAAGTTTTATGTGGGAGAGGCCACTGCTAGCATGTCATCCCTGATTTGGAATTCTATGCACTTATGATTGGAACTATTAGCAAGCATCCACAACTACTAATGTTCATTAAGGTAAAACCCAACCATAGCATTAAGATATATTGGTCCCCCTTCAATCCCGTATGCATCAATTTCTATGCTAGGTTGAAGCTTCTGTCACTCTTGCCCTCCAATACATAGTCCTATCAACATACAACTAACCCTATGGTGTGATCCACGCGCGTGCTCATATGATGGGCACCAAAGGACAGCAATATAACCACAAGCAAATTAAATCAATCATAGAAATTCACCAATCACCGATAGGACAACGAAAATCTACTCAGACATCATAGGATGGCAACACATCATTGGATAATAATATGAAGCATAAAGCACCATGTTCAAGTAGAGGGTACAGCGGGTTGAGGGAGAGTGGACTGGTGTAGATAGATGAGGGAAGGTGATGGAGATGTTGGTGAATATGACGGAGGTGTTGGTGTAGATCGCGGTGATGATGATGGCCCCGGCGGCGTTCCGGCACCACCGGGAGGGAGGGGGAGAGAGCTCCCTTCTTCTTCTACTTCCTTGACCTTCTCCCTAGATGGGAGAAGGGTTTCCCCTCTGGTACATGGCCTCCAGGGAGGCGGAGGGGCAAGAGCCCCTCCGAGATTGGATCTGTCTCTCTGTCTCTCTCTGTTTCTGCGTTGGCTGATTCTGCCCTTTCACCGTTTCTTAAATTCCCGGAGATCTGTAACTCTGATTGGGCTGAAATTTTAACACGATCTCTATCTGGATATTAGCTTTCTTGCGACGAAACAAGGGCAAAAACCGCATTACGGGGTGGCAACGAGCGCCCAGGGCGCGCCTGACCCCCTGGGGTGTGCCCCCTGCCTCGTGGCCCCCTCAGGCATCGTCTCGCGTTGATTCTTCTTCCCAAAAATCACATAGATTCCAAAAAAATCTCCATCAGTTTTTATCCCATTTGGACTCCGTTTGATATGGATTTTCTGCGAAACAAAAAACATGCAACAAACAGGAACTGGCACTGGGCACTGGATCAATATGTTAGACCCAAAAATAGTATAAAAAGCTGCCAAAAGTATATGAAAGTTGTAGAATATTGTCATGGAACAATCGAAAATTTTAGATACGACGGAGACGTATCACGTACGCAACGTGCAGGTGTGCAATGGGCAATGGGCCCAAACCCCTGTGCGCTTAGGATTTAGACCAGCGTGCTGACCTCTCTGTTGTGCCTAGGTGGGGCTGCAACATGTTGATCTTCCGAGGCCGGGCATGACCCAGGAAAGTGTGTCCGGCCAAAGGGGATCGAGCGTGTTGGGAAATGTGGTGCACCCCTGCAGGGAAGTTTATCTATTCGAATAGCCATGTCCCTAGGTAAAAGGACGACCCGGAGTTGTAGCTTGACCTTATGACAACTAGAACCGGATACTTAATAAAATACACCCTTCCAAGTGTCAGTTACAACCCGGTGATCGCTCTCTAACAGGGTGACGAGGGGAGGATCGCTGGGTAGGATTATGATATGCGATGTTACTTGGTGAACTTACCATCTACTCTCTTCTTCTGCTTCAAGATGGAGGCTGCCAAAAGCGTAGTCTTCGATAGGACTAGCTATCCCCCTCTTATTCCGGCATTCTGCAATTCAGTCCACATATACTATCACTTTCATTGATACCAATGCATATGTAGCATAGATCCTTGCTTGCGAGTACTTTGGATGAGTACTCACGGTTGCTTTGCTACTTCTTATCCCCTTTTCCTGGTTATTGTGATCATATGATGGAGTCCAGGAGCCAGAGGATCCCGAGGATGATTCTACGTGGAGTTCGACTTCTAGGAGTAGTTAGGAGGTCCCAAGCAGGAGGCCTTGCCTTTTCGATCATTGCTACTTTTATGCTAGCTTTCTTAAGGCAAACTTATTTAACTTATGTCTGTACTCAGATATTGTTGCTTCCATTGACCCTTGTGTTTTCGAGCTTATGTATTCGAGCCCTCGAGGCCCCTGGCTTGTAATATAAATCTTATACTATTTTAATTTGTGTCTAGAGTTGTGTTGTGGTATCTTCCCATGAGTCCTTGATCTTGATCGTACACATTTGTGTGTATGATTAGTGTACGATTGAATCGAGGGCATCACAAGTTGGTATCAGAGCCGACTGCCTGTAGGAATCCCCCTTCCACACTCCTTGGCCGAAGTCGCGTCTAGACATTGCAAAACTTTTACTAACATGGTTGTGCGGCTTACGGGCCCACGTCGCCATTTGGTGGTATTAGGATCTTTTACTCCTCGTCTATACTCTGGGACTCTGCTCTCTATTCTATTCGGGTTAAATGATTTTAGTAATTCTGACTCTAGGTTCTCGTAATTACTTCCTCCCGGAGAGCCCCTTACTCCAGATGATTACTTGGTGCCCCAAAAGATTTCGAAGATACTCTCCGATATATTCTCGAGATCTTGTGCCTGTTGCTTTTGCAATTCCCTACCACTGAACTATCCATATGGATAAATGCTTACACCTGTCATTCTTGCTTTTATTCCCAGTCGATCTTGTTATTACAAGATACCCCGAGAATACTTTGTGCCACTACCTTGTAGTTCCTTGCCGCAGAAATACCCCTATGGATAATTCCTCGCACTTATCGAGCATCTTCTCATTCCCAGTTGTTCATGTGTTCCGCAAAAGTCTTCCAAATACCATTCGGTCTTCCAAAAATCTTGAGTAGCCCATTGTTGGAAATATGCCCTAGAGGCAATAATAAAATGGTTATTATTATATTTCCTTGTTCATGATAATTGTCTATTGTTCATGCTATAATTGTGTTATCCGGAAATCGTAATACATGTGTGAATATATAGACCACAACATGTCCCTAGTAAGCCTCTAGTTGACTAGCTCGTTGATCAATAGATGGTTACGGTTTCCTGACCATGGACATTGGATGTCATTGATAACGGGATCACATCATTAGGAGAATGATGTGATGGACAAGACCCAATCCTAAGCATAGCACAAGATCGTGTAGTTCGTCTGCTAGAGCTTTTCTAAGTGTCAAGTATCATTTCCTTGGACCATGAGATTGTGTAACTCCCGGATACCGTAGGAGTGCTTTGGGTGTACCAAACTTCACAACGTAACTGGGTGGCTATAAATATACACTACAGGTATCTCCGAAAGTGTCTGTTGGGTTGGCATGAATCGAGACTGGGATTTGTCACTCTGTATGACGGAGATGTATCTCTGGGCCCACTCGGTAATGCATCATCATAATGAGCTCAGTGTGACTAAGTAGTTGGTCACGGGATGATGTGTTATGGAACGAGTAAAGTGACTTGCCGGTAACGAGATTGAACAAGGTATTGGGATACTGATGATCGAATCTCGGGCAAGTAACGTATCGATTGACAAAGGGAATTGAATATGGGATTGATTGAATCCTCGACATCGTGGTTCATCCGATGAGATCATCATGGAATATGTGGGAGCCAACATGGGTATCCAGATCCCGCCGTTGGTTATTGGCCGGAGAGTTGTCTCGGTCATGTCTGCATGGTTCCCGAACCCGTAGGGTCTACACACTTAAGGTTTGGTGACGCTAGGGTGGTAGAGATATTAGTATGCGGTAACCCGAAAGTTGTTCGGAGTTCCGGATGAGATCCCAGACATCACGAGGAGTTCCGGAATGGTCCGGAGGTAAAGATTTATATATAGGAACACCAGTTTCGGCCATCGGGAAAGTTTCAGGGGTCACCGGTATTGTACCGGGACCACTGGAAGGGTCCCGGGGGTCCACGGGGTGGGGCCACCTATCCCGGAGGGCCCCATGGGCTGAAGTGGGAAGGGAACCAGCCCCTGGTGGGCTGGTGCGCCCCCCATGGGCCTCCCCCTGCACCTAGGGTTGGAAACCCTAGGGGTGGGGGCGCCTCCACTTGGCTTGGGGGCCAAGCCACCCCTTGGCCACCGCCCCCCCATCTAGATGGGATCTAGAGGGGCTGGCGCCCCCCTGGCCCCTATATATAGTGGAGGGGAGGGAGGGCAGCCGCACCCAAGTCCCTGGCGCCTCCCTCTCCCTCTGTGACACCTCTCCCTCTCGTTGGTGCTTGGCGAAGCCCTGCCGAGATCCCGCTGCTTCCACCACCACGCCGTCGTGCTGCTGGATCTCCATCAACCTCTCCTCTCCCCTTGCTGGATCAAGAAGGAGGAGACTTCTCTCCCAACTGTACGTGGGTTGAACGTTGAGGTGCCGTCCGTTCGGCGCTCGGTCATCGGTGATTTGGATCACAACGAGTACGACTCCATCAACCCCGTTCTCTTGAACGCTTCCACACGCGATCTACAAGGGTATGTAGATGCACTCCTCTTCCCCTCGTTGCTAGATGACTCCATAGATTGATCTTGGTGATGCGTAGAAAAATTTTAAATTTCTGCTACGTTCCCCAACAGTGGCATCATGAGCTAGGTCTATGCGTAGTTTCTATGCGCGAGTAGAACACAAGTTGTTGTGGGCGTTGATTTTGTCAATTTACTTGCCGTTACTAGTCTTATCTTGATTCGGCGGCATCGTGGGACGAAGCGGCCCGGACCAACCTTACACGTACGCTTACGTGAGACTGGTTCCACCGACTGACATGCACTAGTTGCATAAGGTGGTTGCCAGGTGTCTGTCTCTCCCACTTTAGTCGGATCGGATTCGATGAAAAGGGTCCTTATGAAGGGTAAATAGAAATTCACATATCACGTTGTGGTTTTGACGTAGGTAAGAAACGTTCTTCCTAGAAACCTATAGCAGCCACGTAAAAACTTGCAACAACAATTAGAGGACGTCTAACTTGTTTTTGCAGCATGTGCCATGTGATGTGATATGGCCAAAAGGATGTGATGAATGATATATGTGATGTATGAGATTGATCGTGTTCTTGTAATAGGAATCACGACTTGCATGTCGATGAGTATGACAACCGGCAGGAGCCATAGGAGTTGTCTTAATTTATTTATGACCTGCATGTCAACATAAACATCATGTAATTACTTTACTTTATCGCTAACCGTTAGCCATAGAAGTAGAAGTAATAGTTGACGAGACAACTTCATGAAGACACGATGATGGAGATCATGATGATGGAGATCATGGTGTCATGCCGGTGATGACGATGATCATGGCGCCCCGAAGATGGAGATCAAAAGGAGCAAAATGATATTGGCCATATCATGTCACTATTTGATTGCATGTGATGTTTATCATGTTTTACATCTTATTTGCTTAGAACAACGGTAGCATAAATAAGATGATCCCTCGCAATAATTTCAAGAAAGTGTTCCCCCTAACTGTGCATCGTTGCTAAGGTCCGTTGTTTCGAAGCACCACATGATGATCGGGTGTGATAGGTTCTAACGTTCGCATACAACGGGTGTTACACACACAATACACTTAGGTTGACTTGACGAGCCTAGCATGTACAGACATGGCCTCGGAACACGGAAGACCGAAAGGTCGAACATGAGTCGTATAGAAGATACGATCAATATGAAGATGTTCACCGATGATGACTAGTCCGTCTCACGTGATGATCGGACACGGCCTAGTTGAATTGGATCATGTATCACTTAGATGACTAGAGGGATGTCTATCTGAGTGGGAGTTCATTAATAATTTGATTAGATGAACTTAATTATCATGAACATAGTCTAAAATCTTTGCAATATGTCTTGTAGATCAAATGGCCCACGCTAATGTTGTCCTCAACTTCAACGCGTTCCTAGAGAAAACCAAGCTGAAAGATGATGGTAGCAACTATACGGACTGGGTCTGGAACTTGAGGATCATCCTCATAGCTACCAAGAAAGCATATGTCCTTGAAGCACTGCTAGGTGAAGCACCACCCCCAGCAAACCAAGACGTTATGAACGCTTGGCAGTCCCGTGTTGATGATTACTCCCTGGTTCAGTGCGGCATGCTTTACAGCTTAGAACTGGGGCTCCAGAAGCGTTTTGAGCAACACGGAGCATATGAGATGTTCCAAGAGCTGAAAATGGTTTTCAAAGCTCATGCCCGGGTCGAGAGATATGAAGTCTCTGACAAGTTCTATAGTTGTAAGATGGAGGAGAATAGTTCCGTCAGCGAGCACATACTCAAAATGTCTGGGTTGCACAACCGCTTGTCTCAGCTGGGAGTTAATCTCCCGGATGATGCGGTCATTGACAGAATCCTTTAGTCGCTCCCACCTAGCTACAAGAGCTTTGTGATGAACTTTAATATGAAGGGGATGGAAAATACCATTCCTGAGGTATATTCGATGTTGAAATCAGCGGAGGTGGAAATCAAAAAGGAACATCAAGTGTTGATGGTGAATAAAACCACTAAGTTCAAGAAAGGCAAGGGTAAAAAGAACTTCAAGAAGGACGGCAAGGGGATTGCCACGCCCGGTAAGCAAGCTGCCAGGAAGAAGCCAAAGAATGGACCCAAGCTTGAGACTGAGTGTTTTTATTGCAAGGGAAGTGGTCACTGGAAGCGGAACTGCCCCAAGTACTTAGCGGACAAGAAGACCGGCAACACCAAAGGTATATGTGATATACATGTTATTGATGTGTACCTTACCAGTACTCGTAGTAGCTCCTGGGTATTTGATACCGGTGTGGTTGCTCATATTTGTAACTCAAAACAGGAGCTGCGGAATAAGCGGAGACTGGCGAAGGACGAGGTGACGATGCGCGTCGTGAATGGTTCCAAGGTCGATGTGATCGCCGTCGGCACGCTGCCTCTACATTTGCCTACGGGATTAGTTTTAAACCTCAATAATTGTTATTTAGTGCCAGCTTTGAGCATGAACATTGTATCAGGATCTCGTTTAATACGAGATGGCTACTCATTTAAATCCGAGATTAATGGTTGTTCTATTTATATGAGAGATATGTTTTATGGGCATGCCCCGCTGGTCAATGGTTTATTCTTATTTAATCTCGAACGTGATGTTACACATATTCATAGTGTGAATACCAAAAGATGTAAGGTTGATAATGATAGTCCCACATACTTGTGGCACTGCCGCCTTGGTCACATTGGTGTCAAACGCATGAAGAAACTCCATGCAGATGGACTTTTGGAGTCTCTTGATTATGAATCATTTGACACGTGCGAACCATGCCTCATGGGCAAAATGACCAAGACTCCGTTCTCCAAAACAATGGAGCGAGCAACCAACTTATTGGAAATCATACATACTGATGTGTGCGGTCCAATGAGTGTTGAGGCTCGCGGTGGCTATCGTTATGTTCTCACCCTCACTGATGACTTGAGTAGATATGGGTATGTCTACTTAATGAAACACAAGTTTGAGACCTTTGGAAAGTTCAAAGAATTTCAGAGCGAGGTTGAGAATCAACGTGACAGGAAAATCAAGTTCTTACGATCAGATCGTGGGGGAGAATATTCGAGTCACGAATTTGGCACGCACTTAAGGAAATGTGGAATAGTTTCACAACTCACGCCGCCTGGAACACCTCAGCGTAATGGTGTGTCCGAACGTCGTAATCGCATTCTATTGGATATGGTGCGATCTATGATGTCTCTTACCGATCTACCGCTGTCATTTTGGGGCTATGCTTTAGAGACTGCCGCATTCACTTTAAATAGGGCTCTGTCAAAATCCGTTGAGACGACACCGTATGAATTATGGTTTGGGAAGAAACCTAAGCTGTCGTTTCTAAAAGTTTGGGGATGCGATGCTTATGTGAAGAAACTTCAACCTGAAAAGCTCGAACCCAAATCGGAAAAATGCATCTTCATAACATACCCTAATGAAACTATTGGGTATACCTTCTACCTCAGATCCGAAGGCAAGATCTTTGTTGCCAAGAATGGATCCTTTCTAGAGAAAGAGTTTCTCTCGAAAGAAGTAAGTGGGAGGAAAGTAGAACTTGATGAAGTATTGCCTCTTGAACCGGAGAGTGGCGCAGCTCAGGAAAATGTTCCTGAGGTGCATGCACCGACTAGAGAGGAAGTTAATGATGATGATCATGAAACTTTAGATCAAGTTGCTACTGAACTTCGTAGGTCCACAAGGACATGTTCCGCACCAGAGTGGTACGGCAACCCTGTCTTGGAAATCATGTTGTTAGACAATGGTGAACCTTCGAACTATGAAGAAGGGATGGCGGGCCCGGATTCCGACAAATGGCTGGAAGCCATGAAATCCGAGATAGGATCCATGTATGAAAATGAAGTATGGACTTTGACTGACTTGCCCGTTGATCGGCGAGCCATAGAAAATAAATGGATCTTTAAGAAGAAGACAGACGCGGATGGTAATGTGACCATCTATAAAGCTCGGCTTGTCGCTAAGGGTTATCGACAAGTTCAAGGGGTTGACTACGATGAGACTTTCTCACCCGTAGCGAAGCTGAAGTCCATCTGAATCATGTTAGCAATTGCCACATTCTATGATTATGAGATATGGCAAATGGACGTCAAAACGGCATTCCTTAATGGTTTCCTTAAGGAAGAATTGTATATGATGCAGCCAGAAGGTTTTGTCGATCCTAAGAATGCTGACAAGGTGTGCAAGCTCCAACGCTCAATTTATGGGCTGGTGCAAGCATCTCGGAGTTGGAACATTCGTTTTGATGAGATGATCAAATCATTTGGGTTTAGACAGACTTATGGAGAAGCCTGCATTTACAAGAAAGTGAGTGGGAGCTCTGTAGCATTTCTCATATTGTATGTGGATGACATACTATTGATGGGAAATGATATAGAATTCTTGGAAAGCATAAAGGCCTACTTGAACAAGTGTTTTTCAATGAAGGACCTTGGAGAAGCTGCTTATATATTAGGCATCAAGATCTATGGAGATAGATCGAGACGCCTCATTGGTCTTTCACAGAGTACGTACCTTGACAAGATATTGAAGAAGTTCAAAATGGATCAGTCAAAGAAGGGGTTCTTGCCTGTATTGCAAGGTACGAGATTGAGCACGGCTCAATGCCCGACCACGGCAGAAGATAGAGAAAAGATGAGTGTCGTCCCCTATGCCTCGGCCATAGGGTCTATCATGTATGCTATGCTGTGTACCAGACCTGATGTAAACCTTGCCGTAAGTTTGGTAGGAAGGTACCAAAGTAATCCCGGCATGGAACATTGGACAGCGGTCAAGAATATCCTGAAGTACCTGAAAAGGACTAAGGAAATGTTTCTCGTTTATGGAGGTGACGAAGAGCTCGTCGTAAAGGGTTACGTCGATGCTAGCTTCGACACAGATCTGGATGAATCCAAGTCACAAACCGGATACGTGTATATTTTGAATGGTGGGGCAGTCAACTGGTGCAGTTGCAAGCAAAGCGTCATGGCGGGATCTACATGTGAAGCGGAGTACATGGCAGCCTCGGAGGCAGCACAAGAAGCAATCTGGGTGAAGGAGTTCATTACCGACCTAGGAGTTATTCCCAATGCGTCGGGCCCGATGACTCTCTTTTGTGACAACACTGGAGCTATTTCCCTTGCCAAGGAGCCCAGGTTTCACAGGAAGACCAGGCATATCAAGCGTCGCTTCAACTCCATTCGTGAAAATGTTCAAAATGGAGACATAGATATTTGTAAAGTGCATACGGACCTGAAAGTCGCAGATCCGTTGACTAAACCTCTCCCTCGAGCAAAACATGATCAACACCAGAACTCTATGGGTGTTCGATTCATCACAATGTAACTAGATTATTGACTCTAGTGCAAGTGGGAGACTGTTGGAAATATGCCCTAGAGGCAATAATAAAATGGTTATTATTATATTTCCTTGTTCATTATAATTGTCTATTGTTCATGCTATAATTGTGTTATCCGGAAATCGTAATACATGTGTGAATATATAGACCACAACATGTCCCTAGTAAGCCTCTAGTTGACTAGCTCGTTGATCAATAGATGGTTACGGTTTCCTGACCATGGACATTGGATGCCATTGATAACGGGATCACATCATTAGGAGAATGATGTGATGGACAAGACCCAATCCTAAGCATAGCACAAGATCGTGTAGTTCGTCTGCTAGAGCTTTTCTAAGTGTCAAGTATCATTTCCTTAGACCATGAGATTGTGCAAGTCCCGGATACCGTAGGAGTGCTTTGGGTGTACCAAACGTCACAACATAACTGGGTGGCTATAAAGATACACTACAGGTATCTCCGAAAGTGTCTGTTGGGTTGGCATGAATCGAGACTGGGGTTTGTCACTCCGTATGACGGAGAGGTATCTCTGGGCCCACTCGGTAATGCATCATCATAATGAGCTCAGTGTGACTAAGTAGTTGGTCACGGGATGATGTCTTACGGAACGAGTAAAGTGACTTGCCGGTAACGAGATTGAATAAGGTATTGGGATACCGACGATCGAATCTCGGGCAAGTAACGTACCGATTGACAAAGGGAATTGAATACGGGATTGATTGAATCCTCGACATCGTGGTTCATCCGATGAGATCATCGTGGAATATGTGGGAGCCAACATGGGTATCCAGATCCCGCTGTTGGTTATTGGCCGGAGAGTTGTCTCGGTCATGTCTTCATGGTTCCCAAACCCGTAGGGTCTACACACTTAAGTTTCGGTGACGCTAGGGTTGTAGAGATATTAGTATGCGGTAACCCGAAAGTTTTTCGGAGTCCCGGATGAGATCTCGGACGTCATGAGGAGTTTTGGAATGGTCTGGAGGTAAAGATTTATATATAGGAAGACCAGTTTCGGCCACCGGGAAAGTTTCGGGGGTCACCGGTATTGTATCGGGACCACCGGAAGGGTCCCGGGGGTCCACGAGGTGGGGCCACCTATCCCGGAGGGCCCCATGGGCTGAAGTGGGAATGGAACCAGCCCCTGGTGGGCTGGTGCACCCCCCTTGGGCCTCCCCCTGCGCCTAGGGTTGGAAACCCTAGGGGTGGGGGCGCCTCCACTTGGCTTGGGGGCCAAGCCACCCCTTGGCCGCCGCCCCCCATCTAGATGGGATCTAGAGGGGCCGGCGCCCCCCTGGCCCCTATATATAGTGGAGGGGAGGGAGGGCAGCCGCACCCAAGTCCCTGGCACCTCCCTCTCCCTCTGTGACACCCCTCCCTCTCGTTGGTGCTTGGCGAAGCCCTGCCAAGATCCCGCTGCTTCCACCACCACGCCGTCGTGCTGCTGGATCTCCATCAACCTCTCCTCTCCCCTTGCTGGATCAAGAAGGAGGAGATGTCTCTCCCAACCGTACGTGTGTTGAGCGTGGAGGTTCCATCCGTTCGGCTCTTGGTCATCGGTGATTTGGATCACGACGAGTACGACTCCATCAACCCCGTTCTCTTGAACGCTTCTGCTCGCGATCTACAAGGGTATGTAGATGCACTCCTCTTCCCCTCGTTGCTAGATGACTCCATAGATTGATCTTGGTGATGCGTAGAAAATTTTTAAATTTCTGCTATGTTCCCCAACACCCATTGCTCTTGAAATTCTTGCTTGCTTCCATTATGGTTAATCCCATAAGTCTCGTAATCTTATTGCATCCCTTGTCATTATCATTTTGATTCCATTGATTAAATATGTTGTGAATGCTCGCAATCCTCAATCAGATCCTAGAATTCATCCTTCCAGCTCAGATGTCATTTTAAACATGAGCTAGATCTCGACCAATCAAATTGCCATCGATTGTACTCCTAAGCCTACTCAACTTATCCATCCTTGATCAGAGTGTTTGCTTATGATCCCTTGATTTGAAGATCATAATTCCTTTGCATTAGAGCTTTGAATTAGCCAGTTGTTTCCATAATCTAATCTCCTTGCATTCCTTCTCCCTCTAGTTGAGTACCGATGCTCACATCAGATCCCTTGTGGACCACCAAATCCTTTGTTGAATTATCATCCGACAGTGTCCTTCGTATACAAAAACCTCGAGAACTTATTTTCCTTGATACATAATACCATTGGTAAGTCCTATTCTATGATTTGGCCAACCATGCTCTGCTTTTGAGCTGGTGATATTTACTATTGAAGCTTGTGGTATATGTTTCCATGATGCCCCGGTGGGTTGAACCCATGCCTTCCTTAATATGTGTGAACTCGAAAGTTTTCACGAGTCATACTCGTCTGGTATTTTGCCAGATAAAATTTCAACACTAAAACTTCATCGAACACGAGAAGTGAATGAAAGGTTATGCATTAAAGAAGTGGGAGTCAACCTTGAACTTGTGTTCATGCCCATGGACCCGATGTGGAACTTATCATGGAAGCTTCTTGCAAAATATTTAATCATTTGAGTAATTCTTTCGGTGTCATTAAATTTGATCCCCTGTAGCTATGGTTCCGACCATATTGTTCTTCTTAATTTGATCCCATTTCTCAGGCAAGTTTAAGCATTTGTATTCTGCGGATCAATACCCCAGTCCAACCTTTACTTTGATCTACCATCGAGCATTACACTCCGGTATCTCGAGAATATCATGGAACTGCATAACTTCTTATGTATTCTTCATCAACTGTTTTTTCTCACCGATTCCAATTTTCCTGGTTTCTGGGTTGTCGGCAACCGAGAACACCGATTAGTGAATCGAGCCGCACTCTCATTCAATAACTCTAAGTAATTTTCATTGCTTATGAGTTTGTTAATCCTTCAATTCATTCCTATCTTGATCGGCTATACCATTATCGTGCTAAATTTTAATTGTGCTAGCTGGTCCTTCCCGGAGCACAATTTTCGACAATGAGCTAACCTTACGTCGATCTTCCGGGTCTTATCGTTTCACCTCGAACAACAAGCTTGACTCCGAGTTGGCGTCATACCCTTGATTCCAATAACCTTTTGCTTCATCATTCCTTTGACTTGATGCCATCGTCGCCAATTACATATTCATGAAACCTCTCGACAAATGTGTCGTGATCATCATCTACATTCTGAGCATTTCCAGGATATCAATCGAATTCATGATGAGAGATATCATCCTTGCCACCACGATGATTGTGTTAACATCGACAGCATTCTTGCATTTTCGCAACACAAAACTGGTTCACGGTTTGTGTTGCACCTTGAGTTCCTTGCTGTCCAACTTAGGTTATGTTCTACCTTGGTGTATTACCATCTTCTATGTCAAGAATGTTGTGAGAATTTCACCACCTCTTAAGAATTCTTGATATGGTGATACTTCTTGCCATATCCGTTCATTCCTTCGTCCCCGTGTTGTTTCTAACCGGAAAACCGACAATTAAACTATGATGTGTGACTTCAAAACTTCTAGCAACACTATTGCTTTGAAGTTAATGGTCGATGTTTCATTCTTAGACCATTGGTTATTGAATCACCATTCTAACATTGATCATGCTACCTTAGCCCTTATTTCGGGTGCACCTGTCAATCAATGTTTAATCGAGTATGTTTTCCTCGAGCATACCTCATTATATCATTTGATCTGGCAAATGTTATCTCCTTGTTCACTTAATTCTGGAAACCCATCTTTTGGAAATCTCGAGGAATTGTCTCTGAGTCCGTAAGCCACCCCCTCACCCCCTTTCCTTGGTTTAATGATGAACTCTTGTTTCAGAACTCGCCTTCATAGTTCATTTCCAAGAATCTAAGAATGTCATCTCGTCAATTGTGCCGCACCTTTTCTTCTCGGGCAGGCTGAGTCTAAGGTATCCTAACACCAATCAGATCTGAATCTCGGTCAGATATGATGGTTGGAACATATTTCCAAGAGTTATAGCATTAGTCTTTATATGACCCGGTAAGATGATATCATGCCTAGCACACCTGGCCGGATGACCTATTGATATAGTATCCTCTTTACCAAGGTTAGCAATTCTTCCATGAGGAAATTGTAAGGCTTATTCTATAAGTTGTTCCTGATGAATCCTTTGAGTATCCAAGTCTGATCTTTACCCAATGACCATGGCAATGCTATCTCGAAGCATGTCGGTGGTACTCCGATTTTCAATAAGAACATTTGAAGCACAATGCTAAATTTCCATTATCATTTATCCTAACACCGTTGTATGGGTAATATCATGAGATTCCTCCCCCCTTACCTAAATGGTTTTCTACCTTCTATCCTGTCATGGATATCATGCTCCGCTTGTCCTTGGGAAGGATATCCCCCTGAAATATGTGTGTATACACATTTTCCTTTCCATTGTTCTGTTTAAACCTGATAATCACTTTTCCTTTCCATTGGTTTGTTTAAACCTTCTTGTGATCTATATTATATAAGCAGTAATATTTCCCTGCTTATGAAACACCTCGTTGTACCACTCTATCAGTAAGACCATGTTACTTCTGTTGATGAAATTCCGGTAACCACCAATGGACAAGAACTTTGCCTATTGGTCCGCCTCGTTCAACGAGCAGAAAAATGGTTCTCTTTGTCCCTCGCCCTTGGTACCGACCTTGTTGCCGACATAACTGACAAGCGATACTCTGACCTGCCTTGCTATTGTGACCGTGCAAGATGCCAACACCCTTTCTACTTTTAACCCACATGGTGGGCCCATAACCCACTGTTCCACAGGATCGAAACCTGACTCTCCTGTACACCCTGTTGTCCAAGTTATTCCTCGCGCTTGACTTCGTATATGATTCACGGTCCACCTGCCTAGTGATCTATTCTGGTATCAGACGAAATACTTACTCCCATTTCTCTAAACCCCTTTCATGCTTCATTTCAGGCATCGAACGATTGTCTGCTCGCTCGAAACTTCTCAGGGTACCTTCTTACTTTGCTCTTGATATCTTCTTAAGTTTCAATTCGAGAGTTAATTCTGCCACCTTTCCTGATGTTATCTACCGGATAAGCAACATGGTAGCGGTTCGTTCTTCCGAAGTTACCCCTTGTCCTTCGTACGTAAGTTGGAGTTCCCGAGCAAAGGATGCCGACTTCATCATGATGACCTGAAGCAGGGGAATGGAGACATCAACGTGATGGATCGACCTCTTCGAGAAGAGCAACTAAGACCGAGAACACTCGCTAGAATTTCGTAACCAGAACCACCCCACCTTACGCCTCTTAAATCTCAGGACAAGATTTCTTGTAGTGGAGGAGATTTGTGACACCCCGATAGTTAAGCTACAGTAAACCCCTGCTAATGATGCCATGTCACCGCTGTCACTATAGTTAATCTCGCGTTAGTTCAAAATTGAGTCGAAATTCAAATTTAAAATAAGGTCAAATGGTAGAAGTTTTCAAACCTTAAAACTAAAATGTTCTATAGGAGGCAAATAATGTATAGGTAATTAGGTTGAAGAATCCACATTTTTATAAAATATCTAAATGCACTAAAATGATTTAAACAGTAGCAAAAACATTATTTAAATGCCTTTGGTATTTTATAAAATACTAAACTATTTTATCTTGGGTTAAAACCTTTTGTGGTAGTGGGTTATTCTGGAACGTTATTTTAGGAGCTATTGTCATTTTTTACTAAGTAAATATAATGTGGATCTAAAAATAAAACAGAGAAGAACAAAAAACAAAGGGAATAAAAAAGAACACCCCTGGCCCAACTGGGCCTTGGCATAGCTGACCAACCCAACCGGCCCAACCCCCCGCACTCTCCATACCCCCCACATCCCCCGAACCCTAATCCCCGTCGCCCCACTCCCCACTCCCTCGTCTCTCCCTCCCCCCCCCCCCCCCCGATCCAGATCGGATCGGGCCGACCTCGTCGTCGTTGCCCGAAGCCGCCTCGCCGCCCCCGCCCTCGCCCTCGCCCTCGTCCTCGCGACCCTGTCCCCTCTCCCCCGTCCACGCCGTTCGATGCCCCGCCGCCATCGCCTCCTCCACGACCGCTCCCACACCGACCCCTTCGGCGTCGCTGTCACGCGTCCTCCCCGCCGCATCGCCATCCCCGTCCTCCTCCCCGGGTTGTCGTCCTCGAGCCTTGTCGCCCCGTTCCCCTATGCCGCAAGTGAGGCCCGACCTCCTCTCCCCCTCATCCTCGTCCGCCCCTGTGCGTCGCAGCAGTCGTGCCCGCTGTCGTTGCTGCTCACCTCCGCGCCGGCCACACCCTGCATCCCCTACATGCCTCATCTCTGCGCACACGAGCCCCGGCCACGGCCTTGGTCGCCCGCCGTGGCCAGCTCCTACTGCCGCGCGCTAGCCTCACCCCACTCTGGCCCCTCCTGCTCCTCGCGTCACTTCGTGCACCCGCCTGCAGAAGCCCGTTATCGGCCATGCTACGTCTTGAACTTGCGTTGGTTTTCCCAGAAGAGGAAGGGATCATGCAGCAGAGTAGCGTAAGTATTTCCCTCAGTTTTTGAGAACCAAGGTATCAATCCAGTAGGAGGCCACGCTCAAGTCCCTCGTACCTGCACAAAGCGATAGCTACTCGCAACCAACGCGATTAGGGGTTGTCAATCCCTTCACGGTCACTTACGAGAGTGAGATCTGATAGATATAATATTTTTGGTATTTTTGGTATAAAGATGCAAAGTAAAAAGTAAAGGCAAAGTAAAAAAGCAAAGCAAGATTAAAGTGGTGGAGATTGATATGATGAGAATAGACCCGGGGGCCATAGGTTTCACTAGTGGCTTCTCTCAAGAGCATAAGTATTCTACGGTGGGTGAACAAATTACTATTGAGCAATTGACAGAATTGAGCATAGTTATGAGAATATCTAGGCATGATCATGTATATAGGCGTCACGTCCGTGACAAGTAGACCGAAACGATTCTGCATCTACTACTATTACTCCACTCATCGACCGCTATCCCCAGCATGCATCTAGAGTATTAAGTTAAAAACAGAGTAACGCCTTAAGCAAGATGACATGATGTAGAGAGATAAATTCATGCAATATGAAATAAACCCCATCTTGTTATCCTCGATGGCAACGATGCAATACGTGCCTTGCTGCCCCTTCTGTCACTGGGAAAGGACACCGCAAGATCAAACCCAAAGCTAAGCACTTCTCCCATGGCAAGAACTACCAATCTAGTTGGCCAAACCAAACGGATAATTCGAAGAGACTTGCAAAGATAACCAATCATACATAAAAGAATTCAGAGAAGATTCAAATATTATTCATAGATAGACTTGATCATAAACCCGCAATTCATCGGTCTCAACAAACACACCGCAAAAAGAAGATTACATTGAATAGATCTCCACGAGAGAGGGGGAGAACTTTGTATTGAGATTCAAAGAGAGAGAAGAAGCCATCTAGCTACTAACTATGGACCCGAAGGTCTAAGGTAAACTACTCACACTTCATCGGAGAGGCTATGATGATGTAGAAGCCCTCCGTGATGACGGCCCTCTTCCGGCGGAGCTCCGGAATAGGACCCAAGATGGGATCTCGTGGATACAGAAAGTTGCGGCGGTGGAATTAGGTTTTTGGCTCCTGTTCTGATCGTTTGGGGGTACGTAGGTATATATAGGAGGAAGGAGTATGCCGGAGGAGCACCGAGGGGCCCACGAGGGAGGGGGGTGCGCCCCCCACCCTCATGACCGCCTCTTTTGTTCCTTGGAGTAGGGTCCAAGTCTCCTGGATCACGTTCGGTGAGAAAATCACGTTCCCGAAGATTTTATTCCGTTTGGACTCCGTTTGATATTCCGTTCCTTCGAAACACTGAAATAGGCAAAAAACGGCAATTCTGGGCTGGGCCTCCGGTTAATAGGTTAGTCCCAAAAATAATATAATAGTGGAAAATAAAGCCCAATATAGTCCAAAACTGTAGATAATATAGCATGGAGCAATCAAAAATTATAGATACGTTGGAGACGTATCAGGCATCCCCAAGCTTAATTCCTGCTCATCCTCGAGTAGGTAAATGATAAAAAGAGAATTTTTGATGCGGAGTGCTACTTGGCATAATTTCAATGCAAATCTTCTTAATTGTGATATGAATATTCAGATTAGAAAGATTCAAGACAAAAGTTTATATTGACATAAAAATAATAATACTTCAAGCATACTAACAAAGCAATTATGTCTTCTCAAAATAACATGGCCAAAGAAAGTTATCCCTACAAAATCATATAGTCTGGCTATGCTCCATCTTCACCACACAAAGTATTTAAATCATGCACAACCCCGAAGACAAGACAAGCAATTGTTTCATACTCTAACTTTTTCAAAACTTTTTCAATCTTCACGCAATACATGAGCGTGAGCCATGGATATAACACTATAG
This sequence comes from Triticum urartu, assembly GCF_056163025.1. NCBI lineage: Eukaryota > Viridiplantae > Streptophyta > Magnoliopsida > Poales > Poaceae > Triticum > Triticum urartu. Next base: position 134,390,460 of record NC_141874.1, read on the forward strand.
GTGGAATAGAATGGTGGTCATGGAGAAGTCAAAAAGGAGAAGATTGTCTCACATCAACTAGGCGTATCAACGGGCTATGGAGATGCCCATCAATAGATATCAATGTGAGTGAGTAGGGATTGCCATGCAACGGATGCACTAGAGCTATAAGTATATGAAAGCTCAAAAAGAAACTAAGTGGGTGTGCATCCAACTTGCTTGCTCATGAAGACCTAGGGCAATTTTAGGAAGCCCATCATTGGAATATACAAGCCAAGTTCTATAATTTAAAATTCCCACTAGTATATAAAAGCGATAACATGAGAGACTCTCTACTATGAAGATCATGGTGCTACCTTGAAGCACAAGTGTGGTAAGAGGATAGTAACATTGTCCCTTCTCTCTTTTTCTCTCATTTTTTATTTTTTTTATTTTTTTATTTGGGCCTTTTCTCTTTTTTTATGGCCTCTTTTTATTTGGGCTTCTTTGCCTCTTTTTTTTATTTTTTGTCCGGAGTCTCATCCCGACTTATGGGGGAATCATAGTCTCCATCATCCTTTCCTCACTTGGGACAATGCTCTAATAATGATGATCATCACACTTTTATTTTTCTTACAACTCAACAATTACAACTCGATACTTAGAACAAAATATGACTCTATATGAATGCATCCGGCGGTGTACCGGGATATGCAATATGACAATGATGGAGTGTGTCATGATGAACTAGATGGTGGAAAGTTGCATGGCAATATATCTCGGAATGGCTATGGAAATGCCATAATAGGTAGGTATGGTGGCTGTCTTGAGGAAGGTATATGGTAGGTGTATGATACCGGCGAAAGGTGCGCGGTATTAGAGAAGCTAGCAAAGGTGGAAGGGTGAGAGTGCGTATGATCCATGGACTCAACATTAGTCATAAAGAACTCATATACTTATTGCAAAAATCTAGAAGTTATCAAAGCAAAGTATTATGCGCATGCTCCTAGGGGGATAGATTGGTAGGAAAATACCATCGCTCGTCCCCGACCGCCACTCATAAGGAAGACAATCAATAAATAAATCATGCTCCGACTTCATCACATAACGGTTCACCATACGTGCATGCTACGGGAATCACAAACTTTAACACAAGTATTCTTTAAATTCACAACTACTCAACTAGCATGACTTTAATATTATCACCTCCATATCTCAAAACAATTATCATGCTTCAATCTTTTCTTAGTATTCAACACACTCAAAAGAAAGTTTCACAAATCTTGAAAACCAAGCATATTACTATTAAGCAAATTACCATGCTATTAAGAGCATTGTTCAAGATATCTTCCGATATTCCGATAAATCGGCCGATTTATCGCTTACCATTGTTTGACCGATAAGATAAATTGGCCGATAAATGAGCCGATATGGCGATAAATTGGCCGATATGACGATAAACTGGCCGATTTACCCCTTATCATGGGTCGACCGATAAGTTCTCGATAAGCGATATCCCCAACATTGATTAAGAGACTCTCAAAATAATTTAAGTGAAGCATGACAGATCAATAGTTTCTTTAAAACAAATCCACCACCGTGCTCTAAAAGATCTAAGTGAAGCACATAGAGAAAAATTATAGCGCTCAAAACATATAAGTGAAGCACATAGAGCAAAACTACTTAGCTCAAAAGATATAAGTGAAGCACATAGAGCAAAACTACTTAGCTCAAAAGATATAAGTGAAGCACATAGAGTATTCTATCAAATTTTAATTCATGTATGGCTCTCTCAAAAGGTGTGTACAGCAAGGATGATTGTGGCATACTAAGACACAAAGACACAAATAATACAAGACGCTCCAAGCAAAACACATATCATGTTGGTGAATAAAAATATAGCTCCAAGTAAATTACCGATGGAAGTGGACGAAAGAGGGGATGCCTTCCGGGGCATCCCCAAGCTTTGACTTTTTGGTGTCCTTGGATTATCTTGGGGGTGCCATGGGCATCCCCAATATTAGGCTCTTGCCACTCCTTGTTCCATGATCCATCAAAAGAATTCACCCAAAACTTGAAAACTTCACAACACAAAACTCAAAATAGAAAACTCGTGAGCTCCGTTAGCGAAAGAAAACAAAATACCACTTCAAGGTACTGTAATGAACTCATTATTTATTTATATTGGTGTTAAACCTACTTTATTCCAACTTCTATATGGATTATAAACTATTTTACTAGCCATAGATTCACCAAAATAAGCAAACAACACACGAAAAACAGAATCTGTCAAAAACAGAACAGTCTGTAGTAATCTGTAGCTAGCGCAAGATATGGAACCCCAAAAATTCTAAAATAAATTGATGGAAGTTAGGAATTTATCTATTAATCATCTTCAAAAATAATTAACTAAATATCACTCTTGAAATAAAAATTACAGTAGTTCTCGTGAGCGCTAAAGTTTCTGTTTTTTACAGCAAGTTCAACAAGACTTTCCCCAAGTCTTCCCAATGGTTCTACTTGGCACAAACACTAATTAAACACAAAAAAACACAACAAAAACAGAGGCTAAATAATGTATTTATTACTAAGCAGGATCAAAAAGCAAGGAATAAAAATAAAATTGGGTTGCCTCCCAACAAGCGCTATTGTTTAACGCCCCTAGCTAGGCATAAAAGCGAGGATAGATCTAGGTATTGCCATCTTTGGTAGGAAATCCATAAGTGGCTCTCATGATAGTTTCATATGGTAATTTTATTTTCTTTATTGGAAAGTGTTCCATGCCCTTTTTTAATGGAAATTTAAATCTAATATTCCCTTCCTTCATATCAATAATCGCACCAACCGTTCTAAGGAAAGGTCTACCAAGAATAATAGGGCAAGAAGGATTGCAATCTATATCAAGAACAATGAAATCTATGGGCACATAATTCCTATTTGCAACACTAAGAACATAATTAATCCTTCCCATGGGTTTCTTAATAGTAGAATCCTCAAGATGCAAGTTTAGAGAGCAATCATCAAAATTACGGAAATCTAGCAAATCACACAAAGTCTTGGGAATAGTGGAGACACTAGCACCCAAATCACACAAAGCATAAAACTCATGATCTTTAATTTTAATTTTAATAGTTGGTTCCCACTCATCATAGAGCTTTCTAGGGATAGAAACTTTCAACTCAAGTTTTTCTTCATAAGATTGCATCAAGGCATCAACAATATGTTCGGTGAAGGCTTTATTTTGACTATAAGCATGTGGAGAATTTAGCACGGATTGCAACAAGGAAATAAAATCAATTAAAGAGCAACTTTCATAATTAAATTCCTTGAAATCCAATATAGTGGGTTTAGCAACATCTAGATTTTTATTTCTTTCAATCACACTTTCATCAATTTCATCATTAAGATCTAAATACTCCAAATTTTTAGAACGCCTTCTAGGTAAAGGAAGATCATATTCAGTTTCTTCAAGATTAATATTGCAAAACAAAGATTTAATAGGGGACACATCAATAACTTTTAGATCTTCATCTTGATTTTCATAGGAATTGGAAGAACACGCTTTAATAAAGGCATCTTTGGAAGCACGCATCCTAGCGGTTCTTTCCTTGCACTCATCAATGGAAATTCTCATGGCTTTGAGAGACTCATTGATATCATGCTTAGGAGGAATAGATCTAAGCTTTAAAGAATCAACCTCAAGGGAAATTCTATCAACTTTTCTAGCCAAATCATCAACTTTAAGCAATTTCTCTTCAAGCAAAGCATTAAAATTCTTTTGTGAATTCATAAATTCTTTAACACTATTCTAAAATTCATAGGGCATCTTATTATAATTTCCATAAGAGTTGTTGTAGGAATTCCCATAATTATTAGAAGGATTACTAGGATATGGCCTAGGATTAAAATTCCCTCTATAAGCGTTGTTACCAAAATTATTCCTACCAACAAAATTCACATCCATATATTCATTGTTATTCTCAATCAAAGTAGACAAAGGCATATCATTAGGATCAAAATAAACACTCTTAGTAGCAAATAATTTCATAAGTTCATCCATCTTTCCACTCAAAACATTGATTTCTTCTATCGCATGCACTTTTTTATTAGAAGATCTTTCAGTATGCCATTGAGAATAATTAACCATAATATTATCTAGGAGTTTAGTAGCATCTCCTAAAGTGATTTCCATAAAAGTGCCTCCCGCGGCCGAATCTAAAAGATTTCTAGAAGCAAAATTCAATCCGGCATAAAAAATTTGTATAATCATCCACAAATTCAAACCATGAGTAGGGCAATTACGTATCATTAATTTCATTCTCTCTCAAGCTTGTGCAACATGTTCATGATCAAGTTGTTTAAAGTTCATAATATCGTTTCTAAGATAGATGATCTTAGCGGGAGGAAAATACTTAGAGATAAAAGCATCTTTGCACTTGTTCCATGAATCAATACTATTTTTAGGCAAAGACGAAAACCAAGCTTTAGCACTATCTCTAAGCAAAAAAGGAAATAGCTTCAATTTAACGCCATCATTATCGACATCTTTTTTCTTTTGCATATCACTTAAATCAACGAAGCTATTCAGATGAGTAGCGGCATCTTCACTAGGAAGGCCGGCGAATTGATCTTTCATAACAAGATTCAACAAAGCAGCATTGATTTCACAAGATTCAGTATTAGCAAGAGGAGCAATCGAAGTGCTAAGGAAATCATTATTATTGGTATTGGTGAAGTGACACAATTTGGTATTATCTTGAGCCATCGCGACAAACAAGCACACAAGCAAACAAGAGCAAACGGGAAAAAGAGGCAAATAGAGAGGGAGGATATAGAGAGAGGGCGGATAAAACGGCAAGGGTGAAGTGGGGGAGAGGAAAACGAGAGGCAAATGGCAAATAATGTAATGCGAGGGATAGGGATTGTGATGGGTACTTGGTATGTTGACTTTTTGTGTAGACTCCCCGGCAACGGCGCCATAAATCCTTCTTGCTACGTCTTGAGCTTGCGTTGGTTTTCCCCGAAGAGGAAGGGATGATGCAGCAGAGTAGCGTAAGTATTTCCCTCAGTTTTTTAGAACCAAGGTATCAATCCAGTAGGAGGCCATGCTCAAGTCCCTCGTACCTGCACAAAGCGATAGCTACTCGCAACCAACGCGATTAGGGGTTGTCAATCCCTTCACGGTCACTTACGAGAGTGAGATCTGATAGATATAATATTTTTGGTATTTTTGGTATAAAGATCCAAAGTAAAAAAGTAAAGGCAAAGTAAAAAAAGCAAAGCAAGATTAAAGTGATGGAGATTGATATGATGAGAATAGACCCGGGGGCCATAGGTTTCACTAGTGGCTTCTCTCAAGAGCATAAGTATTCTACGGTGGGTGAACAAATTACTGTTGAGCAATTGACAGAATTGAGCATAGTTATGAGAATATCTAGGCATGATCATGTATATAGGCATCACGTCCGTGACAAGTAGACCGAAACAATTCTACATCTACTACTATTACTCCACTCATCGACCGCTATCCAGCATGCATCTAGAGTATTAAGTTAAAAACAGAGTAACGCCTTAAGCAAGATGACATGATGTAGAGAGATAAATTCATGCAATATGAAATAAACCCCATCTTGTTATCCTCGATGGCAACGATGCAATACGTGCCTTGCTGCCCCTTCTGTCACTGGGAAAGGACACCGCAAGATCGAACCCAAAGCTAAGCACTTCTCCCATGGAAAGAACTACCAATCTAGTTGGCCAAACCAAATAGATAATTCGAAGAGACTTGCAAAGATAACCAATCATACATAAAAGAATTCAGAGAAGATTCAAATATTATTCATAGATAGACTTGATCATAAACCCGCAATTCATTGGTCTCAACAAACACACCGCAAAAAGAAGATTACATCGAATAGATCTCCACAAGAGAGGGGGAGAACTTTGTATTGAGATTCAAAGAGAGAGAAGAAGCCATCTAGCTACTAACTATGGACCCGAAGGTCTGAGGTAAACTACTCACACTTCATCGGAGAGGCTATGATGATGTAGAAGCCCTCCGTGATGACGGCCCTCTTCCGGCGGAGCTCCGGAACAGGCCCCAAGATGGGATCTCGTGGATACAGAAAGTTGTGGCGGTGGAATTAGGTTTTTGGCTCCTGTTCTGATTGTTTGGGGGTACGTAGGTATATATAGGAGGAAGGAGTACGCCGGAGGAGCACCAGGGGGCCCACGAGGCAGGGGCGTGCCCTAGGGGGGCGCGGCCCCCACCCTCGTGACCGCCTCTTTTGTTCCTTGGAGCAGGGTCCAAGTCTCCTGGATCATGTTCGGTGAGAAAATCATGTTCCCGAAGATTTTATTCCGTTTGGACTCTGTTTGATATTCCGTTTCTTCAAAACACTGAAATAGCCAAAAAAACAGCAATTCTGGGTTGGGCCTCCGGTTAATAGGTTAGTCCCAAAAATAATATAAAAGTGGAAAATAAAGCCCAATATAGTCCAAAACAGTAGATAATATAGCATGGAGCAATCAAAAATTATAGATACGTTGGAGACGTATCAGGCCACTACTCCCGCCGCTCTTCGTACCGTGCCCCCTATGCTCGATTCCATCAAGCTACTGGTTCCGGCCGCCGATGTTGTCGATGCTCCGGTCAACTCCGGGCACTCCAGCATCTCCTGTTTGCGCCAAACGACTCGCGGTGCTGCCCTCGTTCGAATGCACCACTCTGCTGCCCATTTTGGTCGCCGGAGACCCAAACCCGAGCCCCACAGCCATTTCCGCAGTCGTCGCCAGCGCGCCACCGCGCTGGAACGCAGGTGGGTCACCGCTAGGTGGACCCCGCGCGTCAGGACCGTTGTTAACGACTAATGCGCCCGTTAATATACTACTAACCTCTGGGTCCCACCTCGCCAGTGAATTAAAATGGACTAAGCTGTGTTAACTAAAATGTGTCGCTCACATCTTGGACCCACCGTTAAAAACAGCCCCCTAATTAAAACGCGAGACACTAACAAGCGGGTTCCATGTGTACTGTTGACTAGTTTGACCAGTCAATTTGCAGACTGGACTGATGCAGTGAATGACATGTGGACCCCACTGACCATGTTGACCAGTCAACCTTGACTGGTCAACTGCTGAACGTACATGCTGACTCAGCCCCCTGGACCCCACTGGTCATACACATAGACTAGCCAATACCCTAGTAACAAAAGTATTTAGGGATTAAAATTCTAATTGAATAATTCCATAAATTTAGAAAATGATTTAAAACTTTGAAAATTAATAGAAGATAAACCATACCTCGGATGAAAATACTTTGTACATGAAAGTTCATCAGAAAAATGAGACGAATCCGGATACGTAGCATGTTCGTTCGCCACACATCCCTAGCATAGAGAACATGCAACTTTCCCCCTCCGGTTCGTCTGTTCAAAAACGCAAAGCACTGGGGATACTTTCCCGGTAGTTCCCCCCCCCTTTGTCGGTATCACCTCCTGCTGCGTTAGGGCACACCTAGCACCATTACTTGTCATGTCATGCATCTATATGCATCTGTTTGCATTGTATTCATTATTTCTTCCCCCTCTTCTCTCCGGTAGACTACGAGACTGACGCCGCTGCTGGTGCCACGGTCGACTACTGATGTCTACTACACAACCTTCTTCTTGTAGACGTTGTTGGTCCTCCAAGTGCAGAGGTTTGTAGGACAGTAGCAAATTTCCCTCAAGTGGATGACCTAAGGTTTATCAATCCGTAGGAGGCGTAGGATGAAGATGGTCTCTCTCAACCAACCCTGCAACCAAATAACAAAGAGTCTCTTGTGTCCCCAACACACCCAATACAATGGTAAATTCTATAGGTGCACTAGTTCGGCGAAGAGATGGTGATACAAGTGGTATATGGATAGTAGATAATGGTTTTTGTAATATGAAATTATAAAAACAGCAAGGTAACTAATGATAAAAATGAGCACAAATGGTATTGCAATGCTAGGAAACAAGGCCTAGGGTTCATACTTTCACTAGTGCAAGTCCTCTCAACAATAATAACATAATTGGATCACATAACTATCCCTCAACATGTAACAAAGAGTCACTCCAAAGTCACTAATAGCGGAGAACAAACGAAGAGATTATGGTAGGGTACGAAACCACCTCAAAGTTATTCTTTCCAATCAATCCGTTGGGCTATTCCTATAAGTGTCACAAACAGCCCTAGAGTTCGTACTAGAATAACACCTTAAGACACAAATCAACCAAAACCCTAATGTCACCTAGATACTCCAATGTCACCTCAAGTATCCGTGGGTATGATTATACGATATGCATCACACAATCTTAGATTCATCTATTCAACCAACACATAGAACCTCAAAGAGTGCCCCAAAGTTTCTACCGAAGAGTCAAGACGAAAACGTGTGCCAACCCCTATGCATAGATTCCCAAAGTCACGGAACCCGCAAGTTGATCACCAAAACATACATCAAGTGGATCATAGAATACCCCATTGTCACCACAGGTATCCCACACAAGACATACATCAAGTGTTCTCAAATCCTTAAAGACTCAATCCGATAAGATAACTTCAAAGGGAAAACTCAATCCATTACAAGAGATTAGAGGGGGAGAAACATCATAAGATCCAACTATAATAGCAAAGCTCGCGATACATCAAGATCGTACCACCTCAAGAACACGAGAGAGAGAGAGAGAGATCAAACACATAGCTACTGGTACATACCCTCAGCCCAAGGGAGAACTACTCCCTCCTCGTCATGGACAGCGCCGGGATGATGAAGATGGCCACCGGAGAGGGATTCCCCCTCTGGCAGGGTGCCGGAATGGGTCTAAATTGGTTTTCGGTGGCTACGGAGGCTTCTGGCGGCGGAAATCCCGATCTATTATGCTCCCCGAAGTTTTTAGGGTATATGGGTATATATAGGAGGAAGATATATGTCGGTGGATCTCTGATGTATACTACACAACCTTCTTCTTGTAGACGTTGTTGGGCCTCCAAGTGCAGAGGTTTGTAGGACAGTAGCAAATTTCCCTCAAGTGGATGACCTAAGGTTTATCAATCCGTAGGAGGCGTAGGATGAAGATGGTCTCTCTCAAGCAACCCTGCAACCAAATAACAAAGAGTCTCTTGTGTCCCCAACACACCCATTACTATGGTAAATTGTATAGGTGCACTAGTTCGGCGAAGAGATGGTGATACAAGTGCAATATGGATAGTAGATAAAGGTATTTGTAATCTGAAAATATAAAAACAGCAAGGTAACTAATGGTAAAAGTGAGCGTAAACGGTATTGCAATGTGTGGAAATAAGGCCTAGGGTTCATACTTTCGCTAGTGTAAGTTCCCTCAACAATAATATCATAATTGGATCACATAACTATCCCTCAACATGCAACAAAGAGTCACTCCAAAGTCACTAATAGCGGAGAACGAACGAAGAGATTATGGTAGGGTACGAAACCACCTCAAAGTTATTATTTCCAATCAATCCGTTGGGCTATTCCTATAAGTGTCACAAACAGCCCTAGAGTTCGTACTAGAATAACACCTTAAGACACAAATCAACCAAAACCCTAATGCCGCCTAGATACTCCAATGTCACCTCAAGTATCCGTGGGTATGATTATACGATATGCGTCACACAATCTCAGATTCATCTATTCAACCAACACAAAGGACCTCAAAGAGTGCCCCAAAGTTCTACCGGAGAATCACGACAAAAACGTGTGCCAACCCCTATGCATAGGTTCATGGGTGGAACCCGCAAGTTGATCACCAAAACATACATCAAGTGAATCACATGGCATCCCATTGTCACCACAGATACGCACTGCAAGACATACATCAAGTGTTCTCAAATCTTTAAAGACTCAACCCGATAAGATAACTTCAAAGGGTAAACTCAATTCATTACAAGAGAGAAGAGGGGCAGGAGAAACATAAGATCCAACTATAATAGCAAAGCTCGCGATACATCAAGATCGTGCCAAATCAAGAATACGAGAGAGAGAGAGAGAGATCAAACACATAGCTACTGGTACATACCCTCAGCCCCGAGGGAGAACTACTCCCTCCTCGTCATGGAGAGCACCGGGATGATGAAGATGGCCACCGGAGAAGGATTGACCCCTCCGGTAGGGTGCCGGAACGGGTCTAGATTGGTTTTCGGTGGCTACGGAGGCTTCTGGCGGTGGAACTCCCGATCTATTGTGCTCACGGATGTTTTTAGGGTATATGGAGATATATAGGCGGAAGAAGTACGTCAGGGGGGCCACGAGGGTGGAGGGCACGCCCAGGGGGTGGGTGCGCCCCCTGCCTTGTGGCCTCCTCGCAGGTACCCCGACGTGCACTCCAAGTCTTCTGGGCTTCTTTCCTTCCAAAAATGAGTTCCGTGAAGTTTCAGGTCAATTGGACTCCGTTTGATTTTCCTTTTCTTCGAAACCCTAAAACAGGGTAAAAACAGAAACTGGCACTGGGCTCTGGGTTAATAGGTTACTCCCAAAAATGATATATAAGTGTATAATAAAGCCCATAAACATTCAAAACAGTAGATAATATAGCATGGAGCAATCAAAAATTATAGATACGTTGGAGATGTATCAATCTCCGGGCTGTCCACGAGGCAGGGGGGCGCTCGGGGGGTGGGCGCGCCCCCCACCCTCGTGGGCAGCCCGGGACTCTCCTGGTCCAACTCCGATACTCCGTGGGCTTCTTCTGGTCCAAAATGAGTTCCCTGAAGTTTCAGGTCAATTGGACTATGTTTGATTTTCCTTTTCTGCGATACTCTAAAACAAGGAAAAAACAGAAACTGGCACTGGGCTCTGGGTTAATAGGTTAGTCCCAAAAATAATATAAGAGTGTATAATAAAGCCCATTAACATCCAAAATAGATAATATAATAGCATGGAACAATCAAAAATTATAGATACGTTGGAGACGTATCAGCATCCCCAAGCTTAATTCCTGCTCATCCTCGAGTAGGTAAATGATAAAAACAGAATTTTTGATGTGGAATGCTACCTAACATATTTCTCTAAGTAATTCTTCTTTATTGTGGCAAGAATATTCAGATCCATAAGATTCAAGACAAAAGTTTAATATTGACATAGAAATAATAATACTTCAAGCATACTAACTAAGCAATTATGTCTCTTCAAAATAACATGGCCAAAGAAAGTTATCCCTACAAAATCATATAGTATGGCTATGCTCCATCTTCACCACACCACGTATTCAAATCATGCACAACCCCGATGACAAGCCAAGAAATTGTTTCATACTTTTGATGTTCTCAAACTTTTTCAATCTTCACGCAATATATGAGTGTGAGCCATGGATATAGCACTATAGGTGGAATAGAATGGTGGTTGTGGAGAAGACAAAAAAGGAGAAGATAGTCTCACATCAACTAGGTGTATCAACGGGCTATGGATATGCCCATTAATAGATATCAATGTGAGTGAGTAGGGATTTCCATGCAACGGATGCACTAGAGCTATAAATGTATGAAAGCTCAACAAAAGAAACTAAGTGGGTGTTCATCCAACTTGCTTGCTCACGAAGACCTAGGGCACTTGAGGAGGCCCATTGTTGGAATATACAAGCCAAGTTCTATAATGAAAATTTCCCACTAGTATATGAAAGTGACAAAACAAGAGACTCTCTATCATGAAGATCATGGTGCTACTTTGAAGCACAAGTGTGGTAAAAGGATAGTAGCATTGCCCCCCCCCCTTTTGCCTTTCTTTTTTTATTTGGCCTTTCTTTTTTTTTCTTTTTTTCTTCTTTTGGGGGGGGGGGGACAATGCTCTATTAATGATGATCATCACACTTCTATTTATTTACAACTCAATGATTACAACTCGATACTAGAACAAGATATGACTCTATATGAATGCCTCCGGCGGTGTACCGGGAAGTGCAATGAATCAAGAGTGACATGTATGGAAGAATTATGAACGGTGGCTTTGCCACAAATACAATGTCAACTACATGATCATGCATAGCAATATGACAATGATGGAGCGTGTCATAATAAACGGAACGGTTGAAAGTTGCATGGCAATATATCTCGGAATGGCTATGGAAATGCCATAATAGGTAGGTATGGTGGCTGTTTTGAGGAAGGTATATGGTGGGTTTATGATACCGGCGAAAGGTGCGCGGTATTAGAGAGGCTAGCAATGGTGGAAGGGTGACAATGTGTATAATCCATGGACTCAACATTAGTCATAACGAACTCGCATACTTATTGCAAAAATCTATTAGTTATCGAAGCAAAGTACTATGCGCATGATCCTAGGGGGTAGATTGGTAGGAAAATACCATCGCTTGTCCCCGACCGCCACTCATAAGGAGGACAATCAATAAATACATCATGCTCCGACTTCTTAACATAACGGTTCACCATACGTGCATGCTACGGGAATCACAAACTTCAACACAAGCATTTCTAAAATTCACAACTACTCAACTATCACGACTCTAATATCACCATATCCATATCTCAAAACAATTATCAAGTATCAAACTTCTCTTAGTATTCAATGCACTCTATATGAAAGTTTTTTACTAGTCTTGAATACTTAGCATATTAGGATTATTTAAGAAAATTACCATGCTGTTTAAGACTCTCAAAATAATCTAAGTGAAGCATGAGAGAATAATAGTTTCTATAAAACAAAACCACCACCGTGCTCTAAAAATATATAAGTGAAGCACTAGAGCAAATTACAAACTACTCCGAAAGATATAAGTGAAGATCAATGAGTAGTCAGATAATTATGCAACTATGTGAAGACTCTCTAACATTTAAGAATTTCAGATCTTGGTATTTTATTCAAACAGCAAGCAAAACTAAAGAAAATAAAATGACGCTCCAAGCAAAACACATATCATGTGGTGAATAAAAATATAGCTCCAAGTAAAGTTACCGATGAACGAAGACGAAAGAGGGGATGCCTTCCGGGGCATCCCCAAGCTTAGGCTCTTGGTTGTCCTTGAATATTACCTTGGGCTGCCTTGGGAATACCCAAGCTTAGGCTCTTGCCACTCATTATTCCATAGTCCATCGAATCTTTACCCAAAACTTGAAAACTTCACAACACAAGACTTGACAGAAAACTCGTAAGCTCCGTTAGCGAAGGAAAACAAAACACCACTTCAAGGTACTGTAATGAACTCATTATTTATTTATATTGGTGTTAAACCTACTGTATTCCAACTTCTCTATGGTTCATAAACTCTTTTACTAGCCATAGATTCATCAAAATAAGTAAACAACACATGAAAAACAGAATCTGTCAAAAACAGAACAGTCTGTAGTAATCTATAACTAACGCAAACTTATGGAACCTCAAAAATTCTAAAATAAATTGCTTGACGTGAGTAATTTATCTATTAATCATCTGCAAAAATAATTAACTAAATAGCACTCTCCAATAAAAAATGGCAGCAAATCTCGTGAGCGCTAAAGTTTCTGTTTTTTACAGCATGATCAACAAGACTTTCCCCAAGTCTTCCCAACGGTTCTACTTGGCACAAACACTAATTAAGACATAAAAAATCAATAATAACAGAGGATAGAAAAATTATTTATTGCTAAACAGGATCAAAAATCAAGGAACAAAAATAAAATTGGGTTGCCTCCCAACAAGCGCTATCGTTTAACGCCCTTAGCTAGGCATGATGATTTCAATGATGCTCACATAAAGGATAAGAATGAAAAGATAAAGAGAGCATCATGAAGAATAGGACTAGCACATTTAAGTCTAACCCACTTCCTATCCATAGGGATTTTGTGAGCAAACAACTTATAGGAACAATAACCAACTAGCATAGGAAGGCAAAACAAGCATAACTTCAAAATTTTAAGCACATAGAGAGGAAACTTGATATTATTGCAATTACTACAAGCATATGTTAATCCCTCATAATAATTTTCAGTAGCATCATGAATGAATTCAACAATATAACCATCACATAAAGCATTCTTTTCATGATCTACAAGCACAGAAATTTTATTACTCTCCACACAAGCAAAATTCTTCTCATGAATAATAGTGGGAGCAAACACAACAAAATAATTATCATGTGAGGCATAATCCAATTGAAAACTAAAATCATGATGACAAGTTTCATGTATATCATATCTTTATAGCATACAAGTCATCAAAATAATCATCATAGATAGCAACTTTGTTCTCATAATCAATTGGAACCTCTTCCAAAATAGTGGAATCATTACTAAATAAAGTCATGACCTCTCCAAATCCACTTTCATCAATATAATCATCATAAATAGGAGGCATGCTTTCATCATAATAAATTTGCTCATGAAAACTTGGGGGACAAAAAATATCATCTTCATCAAACATAGCTTCCCCAAGCTTGTGGCTTTGCATATCATTAGCATCATGGATATTCAAGGAATTCATACTAACAACATTGCAATCATGCTCATCATTCAAAGAATTAGTGCCAAACATTTTAATGCATTCTTCTTCTAACACTTTGGCACAATTTACCTTTCCATCATACTCACGAAAGATATTAAAAAGATGAAGCGTATGAGGCAAACTTAATTCCATTTTTTTATTTTCTTTTATAAACTAAACTAGTGATAAAACAAGAAACTAAAAGACTCGGTTGCAAGATCTAAAGATATACCTTCAAGCGCTAACCTCCCCGGCAACGGCGCCAGAAAAGAGCTTGATGTCTACTACACAACCTTCTTCTTGTAGACGTTGTTGGGCCTCCAAGTGCAGAGGTTTGTAGGACAGTAGCAAATTTCCCTCAAGTGGATGACCTAAGGTTTATCAATCCATAGGAGGCGTAGGATGAAGATGGTCTCTCTCAAGCAACCCTGCAACCAAATAACAAAGAGTCTCTTGTGTCCCCAACACACCCAATACAATGGTAAATTCTATAGGTGCACTAGTTCAGCGAAGAGATGGTGATACAAGTGGTATATGGATAGTAGATAATGGTTTTTGTAATCTGAAATTATAAAAACAGCATGGTAACTAATGATAAAAATGAGCACAAATAGTATTGCAATGCTAGGAAACAAGGCCTAGGGTTCATACTTTCACTAGTGCAAGTCCTCTCAACAATAATAACATAATTGGATCACATAACTATCCCTCAACATGCAACAAAGAGTCACTCCAAAGTCACTAATAGCGGAGAACAAACGAAGAGATTATGGTAGGGTACGAAACCACCTCAAAGTTATTCTTTCCAATCAATCCGTTGGGCTATTCCTATAAGTGTCACAAACAGCCCTAGAGTTCGTACTAGAATAACACCTTAAGACACAAATAAACCAAAACCCTAATGTCACCTAGATACTCCAATGTCACCTCAAGTATCTGTGGGTATGATTATATGATATGCATCACACAATCTTAGATTCATCTATTCAACCAACACATAGAACCTCAAAGAGTGCCCCAAAGTTTCTACCGGAGAGTCAAGATGAAAACGTGTGCCAACCCCTATGCATAGATTCCCAAGGTCACGGAACCCGCAAGTTGATCACCAAAACATACATCAAGTGGATCATAGAATACCCCATTGTCACCACAGGTATCCCACGCAAGACATACATCAAGTGTTCTCAAATCCTTAAAGACTCAATCCGATAAGATAACTTCAAAGGGAAAACTCAATCCATTACAAGAGAGTAGAGGGGGAGAAACATCATAAGATCCAACTATAATAGCAAAGCTCATGATACATCAAGATCGTACCACCTCAAGAACACGAGAGAGAGAGAGAGAGAGATCAAACACACAGCTACTGGTACATACCCTCAGCCCCGAGGGAGAACTACTCCCTCCTCGTCATGGAGAGCACCGGGATGATGAAGATGGCCACTGGAGAGGGATTCCCCCTCCGGCAGGGTGCCGGAACAGGTCTAGATTGGTTTTCGATGGCTACGGAGGCTTCTGGCGGCGGAACTCGCGATCTATTGTGCTCCTCGAAGTTTTTAGGATATATGGGTATATATAGGAGGAAGAAGTACGTCGGTGGATCTCCGGGCTGTCCACAAGGCAGGGGGGCGCGCCCGGGGGGGTGGGCGCGCCCCCCACCCTCGTGGGCAGCCCGGGACTCTCCTGGTCCAACTCCGATACTCCGTGGGCTTCTTCTGGTCCAAAAATGAGTTCCGTGAAGTTTCAGGTCAATTGGACTCCATTTGATTTTCCTTTTCTGCGATACTCAAAAACAAGGAAAAATAGAAACTGGCACTGGGCTCTGGGTTAATAGGTTAGTCCCAAAAATAATATAAGAGTGTATAATAAAGCCCATAAACATCCAAAACAGATAATATAATAGCATGGAACAATCAAAAATTATAGATACGTTGGAGACGTATCAACTACGTTGTTGACAATCCCTACTTGCCAGAGCAACCAGGCAAGCCCCCCTGATCATCCCGATATCGCCTATTCTTCTCTCTACTGCTTGCATTAGAGTAGTGTAGCATGTTACTGTTTTCGGTTAATCCTATTCTATTGCATAGCCTGTCATTGTTGCTACAGTTGTTGATACCTTACCTCCAATCCTACAGTTGTTGATACCTTACGTTCTTGTCCGTCTGCCATGCTATACTATCGGGCCATGATCACTAGGGAGGTGATCACGGGTTTATACTATATATCTTATACTTGATACATGTGATGACTAAAGACAGGTCGGCTCGTAGAGTACCTGTGAGTGATTCATGGATTGGGGGTTGAAAGGACCTTTGTCCCAACGGCCCTCTGGGTGGATCTTTGTGATGGAGCAACAGGGCAGGTTGAGACCACCTAGGAGAGAGGTGGTCCTAGCCCTGGTCGGCGTCCGCGGTTACTTCTAAATAACATGCTTAACAAGATCTTGGTATTTGATCTAAGTCTGGCCACTGGCCTATACGCACTAAACAACTACGCAGGAACAGTTATGAGCACTCGATGTCGTGGTATCAGCCGAAGCCTTCTTGACGTCAGCGACTGAGTGGCGCACACCAGGTTGGACCGCGTAACGCAACTTCCTTTGTAATGGAGGTTGCTAGGTCTGCTCACCGACCACGTACGCAACGTGCAGGTGTGCAATGGGCGATGGGCCCAGACCCCTACGCGCTTTGGATTTAGACCGGCGTGCTGACCTCTCTGTTGTGCCTAGGTGGGGCTGTGACGTGTTGATCTTCCGAGGCCGGGCATGACCCAGGAAAGTGTGTCCGGCCAAAGGGGATCGAGCGTGTTGGGAAATGTGATGCACCCCTGCAGGGAAGTTTATGTATTCAAATAGTCGTGTCCCTCGGTAAAAGGACGACCCGGAGTTGTACCTTGACCTTATGACAACTACAACCGGATACTTAATAAAACACACCCTTTCAAGTGCCAGTTACAACCCGGTGATCGCTCTCTAATAGGGCGACGAGGGGAGGATCGTCGGGTAGGATTATGCTATGCGATGTTACTTGATGAACTTACCATCTACTCTCTTCTTCTGCTTCAACATGGAGGCTGCCAGAAGCGTAGTCTTCGATAGGACTAGCTATCCCCCTCTTATTCCGGTATTCTGCAGTTCAGTCCACATATACTATCCCTTTCATTGATACCAATGCATATGTAGCATAGATCATTGCTTGCGAGTACTTTGGATGAGTACTCACGACTGCTTTGCTACTTCTTTTTCCCCTTTTTCCGACTATTGCGATCATATGATGGAGTCCAGGAGCCAGAGGATCCCGAGTATGATTCTACGTGGAGTTTGACTTCGAGGAGTAGTTAGGAGGTCCCAGGAAGGAGGCCTTGCCTTTTCAATCGTTGTTACTTTTGTGCTAGCCTTCTTAAGGCAAACTTGTTTAACTTATGTCTGTACTCAGATATTGTTGCTTCCACTGACCATTGTGTTTTCGAGCTTATGTATTCGAGTCCTCGAGGCCCCTGGCTTGTAATATAAAGCTCGTATTATTTTAATTTGTGTCTAGAGTTGTGTTGTGATATCTTCCCGTGAGTCCTTGATCTTGATCGTACACATTTGCGTGTACGATTAGTGTACGATTGAATAGAGGGCGTCACACACAGGGCATGTCAGATGATAATAGCGAGATAGAAGAGAAGAAGGGGTGATTCTAGGGAAGCGAAGGCGGACTCTGTCAAAGCACCAGAAATCTTCTTATATTAAATGTACTCCAAAAAACATGTGAAACGTTCCGCAAAAGCGAGTAAATTAAACACGGTATGGATATTTCTTTGATAATTTTATATTCGAAAATTGTATTATAACTATTGACTTGTGTTGTAGAACTATTTAATGAAACAAGCCCTCAGTTTGATCATTCTGTGGATGATGTGGTGCGTGCGACTGTGCAATACGTGAAAGCGTACGAGCACTCACCAAAACATAAGAACCATGAAATATTCAACAATGGTAAAGATGAAGGACCATCTGCGGCAAGAGCTTGCCAAATAATTAACCATGCATGGTTATCCGATGATGTATGTACTTTAATTGTCATGCTTATTTCTATGTGCTAAATATAATGCATCCATGTTAAATTTACTCATCAATTTCAGGTAATTGACGCTTATGCGATGTACATTTTGGATTCAAGTATCGCCAAGGACAGGTATCTTATACCTACTGGTTACTGCACACTCGCCCAAAGTTAGTCAGACGAGAGAAGTCGGTAGACGATCCGGAAGGTTTAGCACATGTAAATGAACCTCTCAATAGATACATGACAGAATATTTTGTAAAACCTAAGGTACAGTTTGCAATGCAGAATTGTTTTCACATGACTATCATATGTGAAAAGCGAGCTTAATAACAATATTTGAATTGTCAAATGGGCTTATTTTGCTCTAAATAAGAATAAAAATCATTGGATTGTGTTATGCACACTGGAAAGAAAGAGTTTCAACTTCTTGATTCATTGATGGGGGGAGAAAAAATTTCTAAAGCTACCACAAAACTTGTTGAAATTTTTTTAAGTTTCGTAATCATGTGTGTACAATTAAGCCTGTCATTTGTTTACCGTATGTACTCAACATGTTTGTATCTTTTTTTTCAGAGAGAACAACTTGCAGGAGATATCGAAGATGCAAATGATAGTGCAATGATGTCGTTCCCGGATGTGTCCGCATGGCCTATAGTCCCGTACGATATGCCTCAACAAGAAGATGGGTGAGTTACATGTTGCATGTGCTTTCGAAATACATTAATTGATTCAGTGTTGTCTTACTTAACATGCTTTGAAAATTACACTTGTGGTTTTCGAGCACATGGACTCATGTGGGTTGTTCCTCCTTCGCTGTTTTCAATACTGGGACGAAGAAAAAATTATAAGCGTTTTTTTCAGGTGGGTACATTTTCTGTATAAAAAATATTACATCATACTATACCTAAGTGTTGAAATTAAAATCATTTTAATTATTTTTCAGAAATCTATTGATAGTTCGAGAGAAAGAATGATAGCTGGAATTATTTTGTTCCCAGAAAATATGCTTACAAAAGTGAAGAACAAAGTTATTCGACTTGCAAAGAAGAAAAATAAAATCTCACACCAGAGTACTACGCGGGCTTCGAATTTACTTGAATGCTTATGAAACATGATTGAAGATTGTGTGTGGATGTTTTTTATGTGAATTTTAAACATTTTTCACATGTCAAGATTATGCCGTGTGACCAATTTATTTAGCGTACATTCTAAACATTTGAAATTTACAAAATTATTTTATATTTTGCATTGAATGAGCATTCAAGCGAATGTACGAAGTTGAGGCTTTAAAATACCGTGTCGTGATCGTGTTCTTCGAGTTGACACATCCGGATCACGTGTCGGATATACTGTCAGCGGCAGAACATCCGTGTCCCGTCGAACCGAATCAGGTCCGTGTCAGAGCCGAGCATCGCCCGCGCTGCGCGTCACGTGCTCGCCTCGTGCGGCTCAAACTGCGCCACGTGCTCGCCACGAGATGGCCCGCGGGGGGCGAGTCATCTAGCGAACTGGCCCGCGTCGCGCGTCGCTCCCGGGTTGGACTTTGCGTCGCCCGAGGTGGATTCGCCCCCTGCCCACCTGCGCCCTCTGCGCCTAAGTGCGTTGTAGCCTCGGGATTGCCATCTGCGGCGGCACCTGAATCATCCTCATGCCTTGCGCCCCTTTGCGACTCCCATTTAGCTTTAAAAGCTGCCCATCTCGCCTCAAACTCATCATGTGTAGTAGCATAGTAAATAAGAGATTTGAACTCCTTAAGGGACTTGTGGTGGTGTTTCTGCATGTTCTTTTTTATATGCCACGAACAAAGTCGATGCCACACGTCAGTAAGGACCTTCCTGATGGCCCCTATCATGGTTTTGTCTCCGTCAGTAATTACAGACCTCGGATTCTTCTGACAATGAGCTCTCAAGAAGGTCTACAACACCCAAACATATGTATCCCCAGTCTCATCTGACACAACAGTACAATCGAACACAGTGGTGCAGCGATGAATGTTTAGACCAACATAAGGTATGAATGGCATTTCGTACCTATTCATCTTATAAGTGCTGTCGAAAACGGTTACATCACCGAAGTCAAGGTAATCCCAACATGACTGAGAATCACACCAGAATAGGTTCTTCATCTTGCCTTCTGCGTCAACAGTGTGATCAAAGAAAAAGTCTGGATCCCTTGCCTTTCTGGTCATCATGATCCCAATCGCAGTGTCTGCATCACCCTTTGCTAGCAACTTCATTTTCTTCTTATAACACATGTTATAAAGCTTCCTCTTCCTGAAACCAGCCCTTGCATATGATCCATACCTACTAATGAAGTTATCATAAATCCAATTTTTTCTGATCCCAGCACCTGCCATTGCTAAGATCTCGAGCTTCTGGTATTCCTTTATCTGATTATGAGACCGGAGATATGTAACTTCATCCGGTTTAGCAAGAATGTGACTATGATCATCGCTGAAACTGTTGACATATCAAATGGAGCGCTCTCTATCAAGCTTCACTGTTAGATGGGCCATGCAATAACACCGACTCTTCGCTTTCAGCCTGCGCTTCCTCCCTTCCATGGTACAAAACTTGGTCTGTCGTTTCCCGGCCCTTAAACAGAGAAACCTCCTCAAGTGCTTACGTGCATCGACACCCTTTGCGTATTTCAAGTTGTCCCTCCAAATGCTGAACCCACGTTTTTTTTTTTGCATAGCCGTTATATAAAGCATATGCCTCCTCGTCTGACCTGAACGTCGTGGCCATCACCATCCAATGCCTGTTCAGTGAGTCTTGCTGGTATTCATCGTACACAGTGTCAAAATTGCACTCATCACCATTGGCATCGTCGTCGTTTTCACACGGGCCACCAACCTCTCCCTGAAAAAAATACAAACAACCTTATATGTCAGTAAGTTGTTGTATGAGGACTATCATATATATTCACTTTGCACTACTTATTTTGGTCGAGTTGTCATTATAAGATGCATCGATATCGTTTCGTCATTGGCATCATCGAATAAATTCCACTCATAGTACCCTTCCAAATCCATCTGTGTAAATTTTAAATATGATATGTAAGATTTGATGTGTTTGTCATGTCACTTTAAACTAACCTGCATAATTTTAAACTTACATGGCTACCGCTTTCAGCATATGAATCATCTACATCCATATCCTCATTGTCATCATCCCCTCCTACATGTGCAAAGTCAAACAAGTACATGTTAGTGTCATCACGAATGCTTGTATTTAATATGCTTGACAACACGCTGACCACTTACATTGCCACTGTAAGACTCATCTAAACTCATATAATTTTCCACGCCTTGTTCGTCTTCATCCAATGACAATGATCCGTCCTTGTTGCCGCCATCATCACCGTCATATCCGATTTCCGCCTCCATATATACACGTTTATATATAATCAAAGATCCATTCAAACAACACGTAACATCGTCGCAACTGAAATCCGTTTTTAAATCACTATGTCAGCGGCTCGCGTACCTCGTTGCATTCGTCAGACGTGACAATAGCGTTGAGATTGGCCGAAGGCTTGAGGGCGAACAGCACGCCGAGCAGACGATGGCGGCGGCGTCTGCCGGACCTAGGCGGTTGTCGGCGTCGAGTCGCGCACAAAGCGTCGATATTATTGAATGCTGCCAGGGAGCGGGCGCGGGGGGGAGGGGGGGGGGACAGAAAATAGCAGCCATCACATCTGTTTCGTGGGGGAAATGTGCTACCGTCCATGGGGTGATACACTGCTGCAGGACCACACGAAGCGTTCCATCTGCATGCAAAGCACATAATGAATTCATTAATATATTTATTACGTATACCCCATTGAACATTTGCATCTTGCCACCTACAGAAGCATGTCTTTGCAATCTCTGCTCCAGACCCCTGTTCTCGATTTCTCACACCAGCATGATGGATCTTGTCAGCTACCTATTGACTGTTGACTGATGAGGTTCTTCTCAATATTGAAGTATCAAAAGGCACCAGATACTCAATATGAGAATGGGAAGGTGTTATGACGCAATCAACAACTCCGTGTGAGAAGGATGTTTAACAGAACAAGATACATAGATGCAGTGAAATAAAATATAGGCACTTTCAGCAGATATTCTTCCTACAAGCGAGCAACACTATCAATTTATCCGAAGTTCCAAAACACTACAGCAAGCATCATCGTCTCCTTGCTCCAAATGTGAAGTGGTAATCACGTCAAAATAAAGAATGTGAAGTGGAAAACAAGAGTACATCACCTGACATTTTTTGGAGTGACACACTATTGTATGAAATGCTCGACAGCAGCCCTATTTTTGGGCACAAAAAACATGGTGGAGTTAAAAAAATTAGGTCACAAAAACGCTTTTTTGGCACCAGCAAACGTCGTCTCCAACAGCAGACCTATAACAAAGCACAAAATCAAAAAAAATTTGAGGCACGAAATATGGCAAAACTGCTCCAACAGCTACCCTAAAATAGGACGGGAGCGGCGCCGAGCGTATCGGGGTTGGTAACGGGGTCCGAGGAGCCGGCCATGGCGCGCGGGTGGATCCAAAGGTTTCCGGCCACGGGCAGGCGTCCGGAAGTAGCCTCATGTTTTTGGGCAGCCGCCTGACTGCCCTATATTTGCTGCACGAGGAGCCTCTTTTTCGGGTTGCCAAAAATATTAATTTTCTCTTGGATTGGGCAGATGTTGGAGGTCGATTGTTTGCCCTCTCGTGCCTAGAAACGCCGTGTGCTAAAAAATAAAGTTGTTGTTGAAGATGATCTAATTGTTGTAAGATGTTTTTACAAACTGACTTAGCTTGCAAAAACATCTTACGTTATGGAGGAAGTATTCTGCGTCAAAGACGATTTGGAAACCGCAGTAGGTCGTGCCCTGAAACCGAATGGTAAAGGTAAGAGGTTAGAAATAGTAAGCAAAATAATCCAAGTCGCTCAGGAGGTGGTGCACAAAAGCTGAGCACTTACACATTATCACATAAGTTTTTTTTTGTCAAAACCCAATTGCCCCAATTGCTTTTGTATCCATATAAATCCATACGAAGTATATAAGCTAGTATCTAGCATTTCATTTAGGTCAGTATACTGGCTAGCTGGATGCATTTGACTGTCAGCAAACTTGGAACTACTACATGCAGCAGCACTGGTTAAACATGCGAAAACTAAAATACTCCCTCTATATTGGTTGTAATAAGGGCATCTCCAACATTGACCCCTAAAACGGATACTGCACGGTCGCATCCGTGGATAATGATATGAAAACCGGCCATCCAACCATAGCCGCATACATTTTAAACCGGATTTCAACAAACCAGACGAATCACGGCGGGAGAGGTTGTACCGCTGCTCCTTATGCACCTGCCGGAATACCGAGAATGGTTGCAGCGTTGGCTGCTCCTGCGCCATGGCATCATTGAAATGAGCATGTGCATGTTCCATGGTGAAGCCGGCATGGGACAGCCCGGGCTGGAGCACCGGCTCACGTCGGAGCCCTTCTCCATCGTCTCGTTGTCATCAGAGACCTCAAGGGAGTTGGCCGGCAAGTCGTCCTCAATCTGCCTAGCACGGTGGCCCTGCCATCCAATGCAAGGGCGGCCAACTCGTTGTTCGGCTCCGTCGAGAGGCTCCCCCACAACGCGCTAGAGTTCGCGGTCATGGCGGAGGTGGAGTATGGAGAAGGATGTGAAGTGGGCCCTAGTGTGGTGCAGTTTGTGTTGGGCGTGGCCTCGTTTAAATAGTGGATGACGGCCAGGCTCAACAACGGAGTGTGTCATTGTGAGCGCCGGAGTAGGTTTCTCGGTCGGTGAGCCTGTTTAATGATGGCAGACAGACATGTGGCCAACCCGTTTGAATGCGGTAGATATCCGTCTCACCCCGTCTAGTATTTAACAGGCGCGGACACCGGGATGCGGTGTTGGCGGCGCTCTGGGCCGGCGCGCCGCTACAGTGTTGGCACTAGTTAGAGGTCAAGTCCGCTCTGGGCCGACATGAATGTGGCAATGGCACTCTGGAAAGGCATGAATGCGCGACAAATGCTTCGCCCGGTAGAGGGTGCGGCGAGGGAGAGGGTTTTGGTGGGTCCGGGGTGTCGCACCTGTGCGTGGTAGAGGTGTGAACGCTCGTAAAGCGCCCTGGTTTGCCTCCAGTTTGCGGGAAAACGAACATTTAGACCGGTCCGCAGACCGACGGGGGTGGTCAGCCCGTTTGAATGCGGTAGATATCCGTCTCGTCCCATCTAGTAATGTCTCTCGGCATTTAACAGGTGCGGACACTAGGATGCGGCGCGGGCGGCGCTCTGGGCTAGCGCGTTGCTTTAGTGTCGGCACTAGTTAAAGGTCACGTCTGCTCTAGGCTGACATGAATGCGACGCTAGCACTCTGGAACGACATGAATGCACGGCAAATTCTTCGCTTGGTAGAGGGCGCGGGCGAGGGAGAGGGTTTTGGGTGGGTCCGAGGTATCGCACGCGTGCGTGGCAGAGGTCCGAACGCCCGTAAAGCACCCTGGTTTGCCTTGAATTTGCGGGAAAACGGACGTCCAGACAGGCCTGTAGACCAACGGCAAAACACGTCCACACTGTCCGGTCCGAACAGATAAGGTTCGGATTGTCCAGTCCGCACAAATGCGGACGGTTTGAGGATCATCATTAGAGATGCCCTAACATCTTATATTAGAGAACGGAGTGAGTACTCAAAACACTTATTGTCTTTTATCCGGTGCATTCATTTAATAAACTATCGGCACAATTCCTTTGTATCCTTCCAAAGAAGGAAACATAAATGAATGATGTAGTACAACAAGGCACAACTATTTAATTCACCAATTTATACACCGTGAAACTACTATTGGCATCATCTTCAAGCGCAATTGGAGTAGTCGAATGGATATGCACCTCACTACTGAATTACAGATAAACTAGGGTTTCTTTTGCCTACTTTCCAATGCAAACTTAGCCTTCTTAATCCTATGCCTTCAGTCCAGAACCAACGGGGATCATATCACGCACCGTACCAGATCAAATGAGGCGACGACAGCCAACGGCCAGATGAAGGCGGGCAACCAAAGTGATGCAGTTACCTCAGTTACTGTTCACCCCCCTAAAAAAATTACTGTTCAATTTCTTTTACCGAATTACTGTTTAACGTTCTCTTGTCACTGCTGTAATTTGAACTGGCTATACAAGCAGATGTCCTGGAAATGAGAAGAATAAGGGAAAACAATTATCTCTATGTCATCTGGAGTCAACACTAAAGATAACTGAAGGTCCTTTTTCATAATCTGAAATAACGCAAGAAGGTTAACATTGGGAACAGGTGTATATTGTCAATTCTGATGGTAGAAAGATCCCTAGCCTGCTGGGCCGCAATGATACATCACCACACAACAAGGCATGTAAAAGCATCACTCGCTGGGTTGCTTAGCGGTCAGCCCCTTCATGCGTATTGCGTAGCATCAAAACCTCCGAACCGGCACACTCACTTATTGAGTTACTGCTTATAACTCATCAACATTTGTGCGGAATATGTAATCCTCGCTTTCGAGCTCTTCATGGAGCATATTGAAGCTTGGAGCAGCAGGTAATGTAACTTGGTGACCGTTGGACTCTGGTGACCTCTTGCCCTAAGAGATTTAAGAAAGAACAAGATGAAGAGTAAGGGTTTTTGCAAGGAAATTCATAGTCACGTAGAGTCGAGATGTAACAGAGCAATGCAGAAACTTATTTAGTGGCATCACAATTACAAGGAAAAAGTAAAGGGCTCAAATGAAAACCAAATGCTTCGCAAACATTAAACCTTCTGAAGGGTGTAGAAGAAATAATGGAAGCCATCGCCAAAGGTGTTCCACTCGACAGACCATGTAAACTCAGGTGCTTCAAAAAATCGACGACGGAAGTGTGGCTGCCAAATAGAAAGTAGAAATTTTAGAAAAAGAAGTAAAGCTGCTAAACAAATAAATCACAGTTCATGACCAGTCCCACTTGCTCTTCTCTTCATGATTACTAATTAAAGACAATCTTTAATTCTTTATATATATCAAGTTCATAACCATTGTGTGATATTGCTAAACAAAAGGTATATCCTTATTTAGTACCACCTCCATTTCAAATTATAAGATGCTTTGGATATTTCAATATGGACTACATACGGACTAAAATGTGTGAGCAAACACACTAAAGCGCGTCTATATACATCCGGTTCAGAAAAAAGTTAATACATCTTTTAATTCGGAACAGATGAAGTACTTATGTACAGTGCACAAATAACATACCCACAAACCCAGAAAGAGGATATCATTGGGACATGCAAAGAAACACGTCTGAAATACAAAAGCGATGACAAATGAAGCGCATGAAAGAGGGATTCAGACAATTGGATCTCCCAAACCTGTCCAAAGGTAA
This sequence comes from Triticum urartu, assembly GCF_056163025.1. Lineage (NCBI taxonomy): Eukaryota > Viridiplantae > Streptophyta > Magnoliopsida > Poales > Poaceae > Triticum > Triticum urartu. The sequence goes on from NC_141874.1 coordinate 134,417,322, forward strand.
TTGATACAAATTTGCCATCTGGCTTCAAAACCTTGTGGATACCTTCAAGCATTTTGGTTACATTATCCACTGTTGTAGGATTGGGGTTCCATGGATCACCACTGTCCACAAACAACACATCCTGTCAAAGGATATTTCTGTATATAAGTGTATAGGCAGTATCTAATAATCTAATCACAAGATGACGAATCACAAGTTTGGATGCTATGAAAGAACAGAGGTGAGGATAGCTCAACAGACATAGTGCATCTTTCTGAGTATTTTTTAAGGTGCTGAGTTAAGTATCTTGATTGTTCGAATTGACTCCTATTCACTGATTGTGCAGCTATCCTAAAAGAAAATTTGTTAGGTAATTATCAAGATAACATGCAAATGCAACCACTTCATTGGTCACTGTGTTGTGTTAAACAACTTGTATATCTATCGCATTTGACAACCACACAAACAAACTTTTAACATAGTTAGTAACTACTCCCTCTGTAAAGAAATATAAGAGCGTTTAGATCACTACTTTACTCTTATATTTCTTTACGGAGGGAGTACGTTTATACTGGACTTCGGCACACATGAGCCTGTCTTCCGCAGCTTTATATATGTGAATGACTGAATGGTCATTCAGATGAGGATAGTAGTAACACAGTACTGTAAATAGCTCCCAGGGTCATCTTCTGAAATTCTGTAATAGATGCAATTGTGCATTTCCACTAAAACGCCCAGTAATGCTATCACAAACCACTGGTACTATATATCTTGACAATCTTGATAATATGCCAACCGTATAGAATCATGTTGCTAATATAGCAAGAGCAGTACACTATTAGCAAAGACAGTATCTGCGCACACTTCGGCTGCATTTGGCATTGAGGCGGATTACAATAATCTTGTTGGCCTAACAAGCTTTTGTGTATTTTATCGTTTGACTAAACAACTTTTTCCTATTTCTTCGGACATTTTCCTCAGCAGACTGTACAATGACATCCACTCCAGCCTCTTGGAAAATTTCCTATGTTTTTTCCTGTGACGCAATCAAACAAACCCAAATCGTGTAGGATTTAAATGGACATGACATTCCATTCCTGAATTTTCCTATTCCTACGTTTTTACAATCCTGCGAATCAAAGAGGCCCTGAGTTCACCACAGCACAGTTCAGCAATGCAAACCAAGTCTTCATTTTGAAGGTGTAACCAGAAAAAAATTCAGTGTTTCAATACACAGTACTAATATGCAATCACAACCTTTGTTGGTTAATATGTTCTTTCGAGTTGCAATTAACATTAAGCATAACATATCTTAGAAAAAATGATAGCACAAAATATTGATAGGTTGGAACAGAGGAGGCATCAAAGTCCGCAACACCCATACCATGGTCCCTTTCTCGATCACAAGGTCGAAGCTGTCGCTCTCGAATGGAAGGTCAAGCATGTCAGCCACCACCACATCCACACCTTCACGAAGCAGATCGCAATTTCTCACTCAAACGGCCAAACGTTGGCGGTAACGAACATGCAGAAAGTACATTCCCGGCCAAACTGGTGAACTGACCACTGGTGCCCTGCTCCGCCAGTCTGTCGCGCATCCTCTGGACGGCGACCGGCGAGAGGTCGATGCAGGTGACGCCGCCGGTGACGCCCTCCCGCAAGAGCTCCTCCCCGAGCCGCGAATTGCCGCAGCCGACCTCCAGAACCTGCGCAGAAATGCAGAACGCGCGACAAATCGCGGCACAGTTCAAATTCAGGAACTCGCGAATTAAGATCCACGAAAGTGATGTGAAGAATTGGGGGAAGGGACGCGGAGAGCACGAACCGAGAGGGAGGGGGAGAGGAGCGGGGCGAGGAGGTGGCGGAAGTGGGAGTAGTCCTTGAACCACTCGTAGTGCTCCTCCTTCCCGAACCGCTCGTCCCTGCGAAGCCACGGGCGAGCTGCGTGAGTCCGCTGCTCCATGCGCGGTTTGGAGCTCGGAGGAGGGTGATGGATAAGGACTCGTGAGCTACCAGTAAGAAGGGTCGAGGTAGCCGGATGCGGTGCACGGGGCGACGTCGTCCGCCATCGCCGCCGCGTGCGGGGTGCGGGCGCTTTGCTTGGCGGCCTCTGGCGCTGGTGCAGCGTGTGCGGGTAGGCAGGGTGGTTCGTTGAACCCTACGAGGTTCGGGGACGTCAGATCAAAACCTAGGACGGTTCGGGGATTGACCCGGGTCCTACTCTTACCCAGTGGTTTACTAACTTTTTTCTTTTTGAGAACCAGTGGTTTACTAACTTAGTTATAGGCCAACTCTAAGGCGCCGACCCAACGAGGAATCTTATCTTTTTTGTCCTTTTAAATCTGTTGTATGGGTAGTGTCTGCTCTTTATCCGTGTCAATCTGAGCAGTGGGTCCAATCAGCCGACTCATTTGGTCCGCTGGGGCAACAACGCTGGTGCAGCGGGTGCGGGTAGGCAGGGTGGTTCGTTGAACCCTACGATGTTCGGGGGCGTCTGATCAAACCTAGGAGATTTGACCCGGGTCCTACTCTCCGCAGTGGTTCACATAGGCCAACTCCAACGCGCCGACGAAACGCGGAATTTATCTCTTTTTTTGTCTTTTTGGATCGATTGTATGGGTAGCGCCCGTCCTTTGTCCGCGTCAATCTAGGCAGTGCGCCTAACCGGCCAACCTATTTGGTCTGCCTCGCCGTTTTTTTGTGCATTGGCTTGATGAGATAGCTCCTCATGAAACAATGGTTCATCCTCAATGTCGACACCGCAATAGCCTTGGTTGTCTTGGTCTTTGAGTTTCTTGGCCTTGTGTGTCTTCACCTTGGTGGTCGTGGGTGTCTTGGTCGTGACTGTCTTTGCTATAAGTCTCGTCGGCATCATACCCTAGGCCACCCTCACTGGTCATCTCCTCCATGAGATCATTGTAGTACATTGGGTCGTCCGGCATCGGGGTTGGCATACCATCAAGTAGATTGCGGGCATCGAAAAGTTTCCCGTGGGGATCACCAGCGGCCCTTTTGTGTCCCGGTGGACTGGCTAGCTTCATGAGTGGCGTTGAGATCATGGGGAGGCGCCACGGGAACGACCGGCGGGGAAGGGGGCGGCGGCGGGGTTGGACGTGTTGCCCATGGCGGGAGGGTTTTGGGAGACAAATGGTGGGAATGGAAATGGTGCCACATGGGCAGGGGACGACGCCACAAGCATCCACTGCGTGTCCGCACCGACGCAAACCCGGCCCAAAATTGGGCCATAAATGGGTCCAAGCGAACAAGAAAACGAACATCCATTTGTTTGCATCTGTGTGTTGGGCCGCGTACTATGTCTGCACGGACCCAAACAGACGCGGGCGGATGAAACGGGTTTGGCACATTGGAGTTGACCTTAGGAGTGTTTGGATCATGATTGTCTTTGCCATCACACTTGCCTTACTTGTGTTGCTCAAATTCTTAGCCACAATTTGGTTTGCTTTAGGGAATCTTGTCACACCTTTTGTGACTATGACATGTAGGGCTTACTACTCAAAATTATTCTCGCCGTAGGTCATAGGTATGGATAAAATTAAACACCTGCCTGACTTGGTCAAACTTGCCCAAGATGAGCTGTGGCTAGAAACCAAGCAACCTCTTAGACTCTCCAAAATCGATGGAAATTAATCAATCTGACAGTCGTCAATACGGGCAATGGTGTCGTTAACAGCCCGAGCACGCATGGCTGAACAGCAGAGGTTGCAGGACTAGCAGCGAGTGCTTGGAAGGGGGAAGATGATGTAATAAAAAATTTCAATTGAACTAATCCAAAAATAAATCATGAGCATGGCATAGACAACATTAAGCTCATACTGATATTTGTATTAGACATATAGTAGAAACATCTCCGTAAACAACTAGTACGGCTAACACATAAACAAACAGGAGTGGGATAAAAAAGATTATACCCTTCGGTAGTCTAGTCGGCCGTGGCGACATTGTTCTCGGCGGCCTTTTTATCGGCAACGTTCTTCTCGGCTTCAGTTGACATGGTGATGTCGAAGGAGACAAGGATGCATGCCAAGTAGTGGGCGAAGACAAACAACCACGAGTAGTCGCGTATGAGGCGCTTCCCAAAAACCTAATCGCCCTTTTTTGGTGATTGATCGCAAAAAGGCGGGGTTCCGAAGGCCTGCTTTCCCATACAGTCGTGCACACGATGGACGGGATGGGATCGTCGAAAGCAGAAACAATGAGCGGAACGACTATGGACAATGCACGAGGAGGTAGAACAAATGCGATCTGATCTGGGTGACGGCTAGGGTTGTCGACGCCTCCAATATTATAGTCGGTCGTGGAGGGAGACGTGAGCCGAACCCACACCCAAATCAGCAACAGCCAAGATCCAACATCTCAGATTTGTGGCGCGTTTGTTAATGACTTGTAATTAATTAAGAATTAATTATCCATTTCTGACCAGTAGAAATCAAGCGCACGCATGTCAGCACGGCGGTGACGGATCTCTGCGTTCGTGCATGGTCTGATTGTGGCACCGCCAACACCAAAACCCTGTCGAAATTGAGGTGCTAGCCGTGCAGCAGGTTGACGTCCGACAATGGCCCCATCACACCATGCTCCAAAAAATAGTGGCATATGTGGACCGGGATGTAGAGCGCTGGCGTGCCAGCCAAGGTGAAGTTGGCCGACCGGCGCCCGACGAGGAGCCAGCCTCATGGTCATGCTTACCCTGTGAGCGCTTGAAGAAATCCATGGTAGGCGGCAGCTAGGGTTGGTGTCGGCCTGTCTGGCGGTTGGGGGCAAGAGGAAGAAAAGAAATGGACTGGTTGGTCCCCCACAACACGCATGGCATGCTTGAAGAAACCCATGGTGGGCAGCGGATAGGGTTGATGTCGGGCGGCTGGAGGCAAAAAAAATGCAAACCGGACCTAAATTTGAGACAAAAATGCATCTAACACGGGGAGGACAAGATTTACGTTTAGGTCGGCGCATTGTGCCGATTCAAACGGACACAAGCGGACCAAACAGATCGCCTGGAGTTGGCCTACTGTAGTGGGCATTCACGGAGCATGCATGGGCATGTCAAAATCGGAAGCACACATGAAGAGGTTGGCACAGGCAGATAAGGTGACCAGTTGCGTGATCGATCACAATTCCACAAGGAGTCCATCATTCCCAAAGAGATGCAATCCTCGTCAGTTTAGCGATGACAAGGTTTTTCTCTCGGAAATGTTAACGCCCACACATGTGGGCGTTGACCATCTCGACCACACGCATCCATCACCGTCCAGTACTATATGCACGAATCTTGGCACAATCTGGCCGATTTTCTGTGCCACGTAGGACAAGGCGACTGTGTGGTGTGTGACATAGTTCGCCCGCACGTCGGTTGCCCCCCCCCCCCCCCGCGCGGTCAGCGTTTGCCACTCAGGGGCATGCGGTGGAACTGCTATGCGCCCGCACGCCACGCGCCGACCGTGGTTGATGTCAAACACGTCGCGCACTTCGCCCGCCTACCCCTCACGGTTCCATTTAGTCATCCCCATAGTTACTCGCACAACCCACTTCGCATTTCAGACGAATGGAGAAGACGAGGGGAGAAGGCGACGGCGGAGGCGGAAGAGTCGACGGAGTTCGCGGCCGTCTGTGGTGCTCGCCAGACCGGAGCGGCCTCGCCGGAGCGCCTACAGATTGAAGGTAATGCTCGCTCCCACTCTCACAATCCTTGCCTGCATTTTTCTCCCCTTCCCTCGGTGTTCGATGCTTCGCTCGAGATTCGTAGAGATTCAAACGATTTGGCAACGCCGGCGGCGGAGTCCTATGCTTGCCGTTTTCGGTGGCACTGGGCAGTTTCGTCGCCGCCGCGGTGGCGGTCTCGCCGGTGTGGTTCTGCCTGTCTGGAGACACACACTAGTTGTGCCTTGGGATTGGGCCGTTGTTTTCCGGTCTGATAGTTGCGCATTGCTTCGAATTGGTATTTGCGATCAGTTTGGGGAGAATTTTGGGGATGAATTTCAAGTCATTACAGTTGCCATTGAACCCTAGATCTAGTTAGTTGTTTTTCAAAACTGCAGTATGAAGGCAAACGTGGTGGTTTGAGTAACTATCATGACTGTATGGCAACTAATTTTTCTGAATGACTGTGATAGTTGCCACAAACATGCTTTTCCATGCGGCAACTAATTTCTTAAATGACTGTGATAGTTGCCACAAACATTCTTTTCCATCCGGCAACTAATTTCTTGAATGACTATCATAGTTGCCACAAACATGCTTTTTCCATGTGGCAACTAATTTTTCCTGACTGATTGTGATAGTTGCCATACTGTAGGAATGGTAAAGTGCAGTAAATCGGTAGTCACTGCAGTTTCAGTAACCAATTGCACTGGATGGCAACTAATCTGCACATCAACTATGCATGTTGCCACCTGGATAGTATATTCTTGTGGCAATAGACTATGAACACACTGTGGCTGTTGCCATGTTGTAGACAGGATAATGTGGCAAATTGGCTGCATAACATGGCAACTAATTTGCACATCAACTGTGTCAGATGCCATATACATGCTTTCCCTGTGGCAAGTTTTTGTCTGAACACAGCATGTCTGTTGCCATGTTACAGTCAGTATAATGTGGCAAATTCATTGTACGGCAGACACAATTTTTCGTGTTCCTGCCATGATGACTTGTGATATCTGAACACACTGTGGCAATTTTCAGGTTGTTCATTAGATGTTTTTCATCGCTTGTGATATCTGAACACACTTGTGATATCCGTGTTGCATTTTAACATGGCAATTTCAACCTAGCACATTTTTGCCATTGAAACACATGGCAAGTCATTTGTTGTATGAGGACAGGGTGTGAGCTGCCACATCTTAGGTTTCTGCAGTGGAGGATTTTGTGACTTTCTTTTCGTACTATCTTGTGCTAACATGGCAACTTCAACATTTTTGTTTTTAAGTGCATTTACGATCTGTACATTTTTTTCAAATGTAACCAATGTGCTTAATTGCCACATTTATGTTTTCGACAATCATAGGGGGGGTGCGTGCGTGTTCATGTGATATTTTTGCATTCACTATTTGACATTTTTCACTCGAGCCCATGCGGCAAGGACATTCTGTTAGGTGGCAACTGCTTACTTCCTGCATTTTCATTTCCACCGTGACAATTTGGTTTGTTCTTACCTCAGCATAATGGCTCGCGGCGATCATCAAAACGATGATGATGATTTCATGGATCCACCACAGCGGAATCGGGCAACTGGACGGAGAAAAGAGGGCGACGAGGTAACTGTCCACACACCCTCTTCCTCCTGCATATGTTATTGGTTGCCACCTCGAGCTTGCAGTCGTCTGTGATGAACTAAAATTTCATGATAGTGAAAACATGGCAACAACTGATCATTTGTCTGTTTTTTGCAGAAGAAGAAATGTACTCGCAACAGGGCCTCCCAGGAACGACTGACTTCATTGACTGACAGATTTACCGATGATCAGAAGGGAGCTGCTGCTGAAATGGGTATGCAGGCTATGATGAATGTCCGGTGCACGAATCTAGTCAACCCTGTATGTGACTGGCTTGGTGAGATTTACGACCCCGCCTTTAGGGAATTTGTGATTCCGGGACGTGGAAGACTGCCGTTGAACAAGGAATCCGTGTTCTGCACTTTGGGTGTGCCCCGTGGACAAATCAAAGTCCCGTATGAGGTCAATAACAAGATCGAGGAAACGTTGTTCCCCTGTTTGTTTCCTGGGTTGGAATCCATGTCGAACACGTCTGTACTGGCAGATTCGCTGCAGGCCATGACAACCCATGGCGAGGTTTTTAAGATGAAACTACTCATGTACCTCATCTCAGCTATTTTCGCGCCGACCACTTCTCTTCGCCCAAGCAACAAATGCTTCCCCATCCTGGTGAATGATCTATCTTTACTACATTATTTTTCCTTCAATTTTTTTGCTCCGATGTCATGTGCAAGCTAGTCACTACCAGTGTTTTTTGATGTTTTTTCCATTTGATTTCTTATGCGGCAACTCGTTGTCCTGAATTTTGTGCGGTGCAGGCGAAACTGAAAGATGTGAAGAACATGAATTGGTGTAAGTTCATTGCCGACTTCCTGCATGATGCATTCTCAAGCAAGATGTACCAAAAGGGTTGTCGACTGCATTTAAGGGTATTTTTTTACCAGTCCTTTATGTGAACACTTTTTTTAACACCTTTTATTCATGCATGGCAACCTGATCATAACAAGATGGCAACTGCCATAATGAAAATATGGCAATTGCCATCATGACAATATGACAACTGCCATCATACTATGATGGCAACTGCCATCATGACAATATGGCAACTGCCATCATGACAATATGGCAACTGCCATCACACTATGATGGCAACTAGCACATATAGATGGCAACTTGTTCTTTCTCTCTTTTTCATGCACTTCAACTTGATGATCGTAGGAACATATATATTATCCTGTTTTTCGCAAAATACCATGATTGCAACTGATATTTCTTTCTTTTTAAAATTGTTGTACATCAGCTCATGTACATCGACTGTCTTGATCTGTCCACCATGGATTTCATTGGGACAGGAGGCCCACCGCCTACGCACAAGTTTGCTATTTCTGCGTGGACTATCGATGTTGTCAAGGCTGTGCTTGCTGCAGACAGGATAACTGATACCAAATATGGAAAACTGTAGGTTAGTTCTGGTTTCTTTCTCTACACGGCATTCTTACAATTTTTTGCGGCATAACATATCGTTGTGTGGCAACCGTTTGTGGTCAACAAGAGATTACTACCTTTGTTAGCCATGGTTGTCTGAGTATGGTATCCATGTCTCACTCCACATGGCAACTCTATCATTCGTGCTGAAACTTATATTCGCGTCTTCTTTTTTTGTTTTTATTTTGCAACACATGAACTACTAGTCAGTGTTCATCATTCTCTCTCTTACATCCTAGCTATTTTTTTGTTTTTTCCAGCCGATGGCCAAGCATGCTATAGACTACAGCGTGTTTGGGGGGCCTCAAAACTTTGGAAAGTGGATGGACGTGCACTCAGCTCCGTCTTGCTCTACTGAGGTAATCAAAGACATATATATATATGGTTGCCTTGCATTATTTTTGATGTCGTGCTAGTGACTGTAATATGGTTGGTTACTGTTGCTTCTTGTTTCGTGCACAGGCGAGGGCACCTGTTGAGCATCTAATTGGGCAGTTTGCATCCGGAATGACCGGCTTGCTCGGGAAGTTGGTCAAGGGGTGGACGTCCCTTAATGGCTCCGACAGCGACGCGGTTGCGAGGCAGTTCACTACATTTGTCCCAGAACTGACACATCGGCCAACTGGTTGCCGTGGCCGGTATGACTACAACAGTTCCCAAGAGCTTGCTGACACACAAGATGAACTAGATGGAGACGCTGGTCTCAGCAAGGATGATGACGATGACATGGAGAACGTGCAACAGGACACCGATGATGATGAACATGTTGAAGTTCGTGCAGGTGGTAATAAGGGCAAGGATGCATGAGATGTCCTCCCACCGGAGAAAGTCAAAGAACATACGGCTGCGAGAGGAGAGGGGGTGTTGCCATCAAAGAGGGGGAGGGCTCCAGAGGATGTTGCGCAGGGCTCTCCTGGCAAGAGGTCTAGGACCGATCCCGTAGCTGCTAGGAGGAGGTTCGACTTTATTTTTAGTTTTTTGTTCTATCTACATTTTTGGAACAGACTGATCCCTTTTTGCATTTGTTTTTACTAAGCGCGGCAACAAGTTTGCTGTCTGACAATTGCCACCTCTTGTTTCCTCCATCTTATACATGCAGGGAGGCGACAGCTGGTGGACGAGCAGTTACGAAGAAACAGGCACCAACGCCAATCCGTGTTTCTGCTCGGTTGAACAAAGGTGCCCCCATTGCTGGTGACACCCCTTCCACCAGGTCATCTCCTCGTACGACGATGTCCAACACCGGGGATCCTGTCATGCTGCCAGACCTGAGAAAGCCAGTCAAGAAGTAGGTTTTCCATGTGCTTTCATTGACGTACTGCTATATTTTTTGATTTTTTAATGCATCCGTTCAGCTTGCCACATGGGCTTCTGTCATTGTCCCCGCATGGGCAACTGCTGTTTTTTCAAATGATTTCCTTCCTTTTTAACTGCATGGCAATTCCTGCTTGTTTTTACATGGCAACTGCTATCTAGGCCAAATGGCAACTCTTATTGTACCTACATGGCAACTGCCATCTTTCCATTGGCTAGTGTGCTCATCCCATACCTAGTTTTGAAATTGCATTCCTGGTAGATCAGACATTTTTATCATTCTTCAAGTTGGCTAGCATGGCAACTCTTGCTGGATTTGCATAGCAACTGCTAACTATGCCACATGGCAACTCATATTCCCCTTACATGGCAACTATTAGCCTTTTCACCTATTTTTCATTTTTTTTAGATTTTATATCATGGCAAATATTTTTTGTTCATTTTTAATACCTTTTTCACGTGCTTTTCTTTTTTGCAGGGTGAAGAAGACTACTTCACGCGGGGCCAAGCATATCATTAGGGACCCACTCGAACGCCTTCATTCAAAGTTGTCAACAGGGAGCAACTCAGATGTTCATGAGGCGCCAGTCGACAAAACTGCTGCTGCATCGTCAACTGTTCCCACTAACTCTGACGCAAGTGGCCGACCATCTCTGCCGGTTGCAGATGTGCAGGTTAGAACAACAGGCATCCGTACATCGGGGAGTGACGAGTCGGTGTCTGCCAGGACAGCTGAAATATTGCCAACTCTTCTAGCAATGAAGGATGCTGCTGTGAGCCATGTCACCCCATCAGCAAGCGTTGAAGTGGACGCTCCCAAGACCAACCTAAGCAAGGAAGATTCCCGCTCATCTGACACTGATTCCAAGCGCGTGCGTGGTGGCACTCATGTGTCCACGACAGAAGTGGCTGAGGCGGTAGTTCATAATGATGTGCCATCTACAGGTGAGAGTCTTGGCACAACAGTCCAGCTCCTGTCGGTGTAGATACCGCTAAGGCGACTATTTCGCGTGCTGGTCTTCCACTGAAGCGTCGTAGCCCCCGCAAGCAATCAACAGACATACCCAACGCACCAGCTATAGCTAGGAGCAGCAGAGATGAGTCTGGTTATGTTCCTGCGTCCACACTGTTCCCGCCACCTGCCAAAAGCAATGTGATGGAGAAACCGGAAGACCGGAGCGCAACTGATGCAGGTGTCAAGCCGGGCACGAGTGACGCAGGTGAACGTCCGGAGCAGACTGCGCCTTTACCCGCAGTGGAAATCCCTAGCTTAAATCTGCGCACTTCCAGGCTCCCAGTCAATGTTGGTGTCCCCTACAGCCCAAACAAGAAGATTGTCAAGGAAGTTGCGGCTGATACCGCTGACAACACGCCCCGCCCTACAAATAAGCCTGATCATTCTGTAGCGGCCGATTCAGATATGTTTGTTGATCTTTCGCCCTTGGATTCTGCCCCGCAAGTTGTTCGTGGTTCGGCCAGTAGGCATGAGAGGCACCCAATGGCCTTCACCCCACCGAGCTTCAGCCTTGGCATCAGTCAAGATCAACCAGTGGTGCCAGATCCTATGCCAGTTGCCTTTGCTTTCCGGGAGGCATGCCCGCAATGATGGCGCAGCCAATGGTTGAGGGTAGGAAGGCTGTCAAGTTCGCAGAGCCGATCGTCCAAGGTACATTTTCTTATGTGCTTATCATTTTCTTGTATACATTTGTGTAGTCTGACTTTTGCCCCAAGCATTTTTTTTGGGTTTCTCACTTGTGATGACAACTGTTATGTGATGACATGGCAACTGGATTTGCTGCACCATGTCACCTACATTTTTTTGTTGCCATGCTGCATTTTACATTCGGCAATCACATGGCAACTGAAGTTGATTCAACATGGCAACTGTAGTTGTTGTCACATGGCAACTACAGTGCAATACACATGGCAACTGGATTTGCTGCACCATGTCACCTGTATTTTTGTTTCCATGCTGCATTTTCCATTCAGCAAGAACATGACAACTAGAGTTGACACAACATGGCAACTGGAGTTGTTGTCACATGGCAACTACAGTGCACTACACATGGCAACTGGATTTGCCTCCACATGGCAACTCCCTACTTTTTGTACCTACATTTCACATCAAGCCCCCTATCTTTTTCACATTCCATTTGTTTTGTTTTCCAGGTATCGTAACCCACTTTTTTGATCCTTGCAGGCACCCCTGAGGAGATTTCACCTTCACTTGATGAAGCTTACTGTAGGATCGAGGAGGCAGCATTACAGAGGAGGTCCTCACGAGGTCGGGGGCAATCAAGTTCCAATGTGCCTGCAGATACGGTATCTGAGGATATCATTAGGAGTGCCACCCCTGGTTCTGTGAGGCAGCAGAGGGTAGTTCACCCACCTCCCGCGGAAGACTACGAGCCCGAAGTCAGGGCCACAAAGGAACAGACCCAGCTGTACGATATTGTCAAGCGATTTGGAAATGCGAGGGCCAGCAGCAAGCATATGAAGGAGCTGAAAGCGTAATGACCACATTTTGCTTTGCTCTTTCTACCATTCATATTTTTTTCTACTTTCTATATATGATCCGCTTACGTTTTAGTTCATCCTTTTTTACTTAGTAAACATGATTCTTTCATGTTATATCCTTTTCATACAGCTCATGTTTGGACAGAACCAAGGTCATTCAATGCGAAGCGACGTACGTCGCCCTGGGTGATCTTGCCGAGTCCGTGAGGCCAAATGGTAAAATGTCGAAGAATGTAGTTGCATGCGGGATTGACTACATCAACAAGCATATGGATATGTGTCCCGACAAAACAATCATGCATTACAGTGTGACCTGCAAAATATGGGATGGTGACTTCCACCACAAAATCCCGAGGAAGAATTTTGCTCAACACGGTCAATTCAAGCTCACACTGAAAAAATATGTGAGTACTCCTTCCCTGTTTGCACTTTTTTTCACATGGTATGGTTTTTTGCCATTATCTGCACTCTGTTTATGTGGCAGATGTTTCATGCGGCATCAGCTGCCGTGCAAACTGACTTTTTGATTTTTGCATCCCGTGCAAACTATGTGGCAACTTCAAAGTAAAATACACGGCAAATTTTGTTCATACATGGACGGCAACTTTCTTTCAACTACCCACTATAACTAAACATTCTACATGATTCTACTTTTTTTTGTCATTCTGTTATTCTTCATGTGAACTCTGCTTCTCATTTTCTTCACTTTTACATGCAGGTCATGTTCCCCATGTTCCAGGAGCTTGCACCACACGACCCAGGCGACAAGTGTGGTCACCACTACGCGATCTGTCTTGACCTGAAGAACCAACACTTTGAGGTGCTTGATTCAATGCGTTCGGCAGCCAATGCAAATCTTACTTCGCATGCTGAATTCTTCATCAACAACGTCAAAGAGACATGGAACCGTCACTATGAAAACTCAAAGGTCCAGATCAGTCATTTCCCGATTGAGTACGTGGCGACTACGAAACAAAGGAACACATAATTTCCTACCCCCCTTCATGTGCCATTTTACTCAATCCCACCCCTCTTTGTTGTTACATATGAATTGAATTTTATCATTGATATGTCTGTCCTTTTTGCGAGTTCACCTGACTCTTTTTTTTGTGTAGGACGGACTGTGGCTTTCACATGTTGGAATACCTTGCAAAGTGGGAAGGTAGACTTGTTCCCGCTGTCAATGCTGCAACGGTCGTTGAGCTCCGGAAATTGTACACATGGAACTGGTTGACGAATGAAGATTTCAACAAGCGGTCCGGAGCACGCGAGTTCGTGGAGGAAGCTGTCAAGAAAGTCTTCAAGAAGTACAAGTGATCACATGGCGTTACACACCGGATGCATACCTTACATTCTGTTGCCGAGGAATGTAAGGTACTACCTTTTGTTCTTCTCAAAAATTATGTCCGTGTGCTATTCTATGACTACAACCCCGAGTAGCCTAGTACGCAGTGGTGGTTCGTGAGTGACATTTGAATATTTTCTGTAATATTTTGTGTGGATGTGAACCTATTTCAGGCGTGTTAGTAGATACGTTTTATGTTTATCATTATTATTTGTGGTTTCATCGTTTTCACCACCAGGTTGCTGCTTCGAATGCGTGCACTATGTTCTAAAACATGGCAACTGTAGTTCATCAGACATGGTTATTAAAAGTCATCGTCATTTTTTCATTTGGCTGTTTTACTTCTTCTTTTTCATTGCTAACTGCACCGGCTACCATGGTAGTTTTAATCATGTAGCCGTAACCTTTTCTGCGGTTGATACACGTTACGCTTTTTCAACTTTGTTTCCCATATATTGCACACAACACAACATGTGTGACTAAAGCGTGTCGAATTATCATGAAAAAATACGCGATGTAGAGTCATTACAAATAACATGACATTTTTCCAGTACAGCTAACAGGGCAGATTCAATACAAAGAACACGGCAGATTCAGCATAAACAAGATGGTAGACCCAGTATATTTACCATGATAGATTCAGTATAAAATATCATGGCATATTTAGTACAAAATAGCATGGCAGATTAAACACATATACCATGGCAGATCAAGCACACACAAGATGGCAACTGCAATTACCCATTCAATGCATTTTTCCTACAACTTCTGATGCCCCTCAAGAGTCAGTCTCCCATTTCTAGAAAAAATTCACAACATCTAGGTTACAAAACAAAATGTCCCCAAGGACCATGTCACAGCGCCCCAATTTTGCTTACGGATTGCCCGTCCCTTTCTTCATTTTCTTGTGTTTTGCTTGAATCTCCAATCCCGATTTGTACCTTATCTCTTTTGGACGCCCCTTTGTGATGGAACGGGGCGGGTTCCTGACCTGGGTTTGTGTGCTTGCTGTTCCAGATCCTATCTCCGAGTTTTCAGATGATGGCCCCATGGACGAAGGCACACTTGATGTGCGGGGGAATCTGTGTAAGGCTTCCTCAGCTTTCCTCTTCTTGATCTCATCAAGCTCTCTTTTCAGGGCCTTCCTGTGTTTTTCTGCGACTCTCGCTGTCTCATCACTCTTGCACGCTTCATCAATTAGCTCAGCATAGTTCTTTGTCAGCACAACGTGCTTCACGGCTTCCATGGTTGACTCAGGTCTCTCGTCATGCACAGCCAGAACTGCGTTTGTTGTCTGCGGCGCCAACGCGTCGTCAGCGTCCCAAGTCCATCGCCGCCTTATGAAATGGCGGGGCATCCGTGTCATAGCGTTCATGTCCATTACTTTTAGTATGTGACAGCACACAATGCCGTCCCGTTCAAACTTACAGCATTGGCAGTAGTATTCGCCTTGGTTGATTGAGGCTTTCACGAAGTAGTTCCTTCCTTTGTCCGGGTCTTCAGTTTCTGAATCTAACATGCCCAAAATAGAACACACCTTGAACGTATGTTCGTCCACCTGGAAAGCCGTGAACATGCTGGCACGCTTTATTTCTTCCTGGAATCTGCAAGTTTTGTGTGTTTTCTGTTAAACTATCATGTGCACTTTTTTTGTAGCACATTATGTCATCATGGAAATAGAAATACATTTTTGTTTGAACATGGCAAACATATCACCTTGAACATGGCAAATATAGTACATAAGACATGGCAACTGTAGTACATTAGACATGGCAACTGTAGTACATTAGATATGGCAACTGTAGTACATTAGACATGGCAACTGCATAATATTTTTCAACTGGGCATCGTCATTTCCACACAAACGTTCCCAATGGAAGCACATTGCATAAAACATGGCAACTGCGTTTTATTAAACATGGCAACTATAGTTGAGTAAATAATGGCAATTGCATTTCAGCAAACATGGCAGTTGCATTTTAGTAAACATGATAATTGCATTTCAGTAGATATGGCAACAACATAACATTTTTTCAATTGACATCGGCATTTGCATACCAACATGCCCAATGGAAGTACAGTGCATTAAAACATGGCAACTGCATTTCATTGAACATGGAAACTGCATCCGGGTAAGCATGGCAAATGGAATTTCCATTGAACATGTCAACTGTAGCTGAGTAAGCATGGCAAACAGTATTTCATTAAACATGGCAACCACATATCATGACAACTGCATTGTATTCTATATGGCACCTACTACATTCGTGCTTTGCGCAAATACGACCGTAACGCAACTGACTTACTTGTTAAAGATCTTGTTGGTGTATATATTGCTCATTTGCCTCTCCATCGGTAAATACGTTAGCAATTTTGGCTGCTTTAGCGTGGTGTTCGCTTCTTGCTGTAGCTCAGATCCCAGTATTTTTTGTTGCAAAGCTGTGTACTGCTTGGCAAACTGTAGCAATGAGTTGCCAGGGCTCACGTACCGCTTCAAAACAGCATTGAACCCCTCGCTGCGCTGCGTAGTCTACAGAAACAGGAAGAAGCACTGCATGAAGTAGGCCGGCACCCAGTACATTCGCTTCTCCCACAGATTAGCAAGAGTCTCGTTGTATGGGACTTGATATGTTTCAATCATGGCCATCCAGCTCCTTTCAAACTCCTCCACCGTCAAGCTGTGGTCCACGCATAGCTCGAATGCCTTGTACAGCTCTGGACGGTCAGCAAATAACGGTCCTAGCGTCTCCTCAGCCTTCTTTATAATGTGCCACCTGCAGTGCCTGTGCACTGCCAATGGAAAGACCTCATCTATGCCTGCACGCATGCTAAAATCCTGGTCTGTTATTATGTTAATCGGAGCAAGTCCATCCATGCACTCCAAGAAGGTCTTGAACAGCCAAACGTACCCATCCGTGTCTTCGTTCTGAACGAGCCCGCATCCGAACTGCAACGACTGATTGTGGTTATTTATTCCTATGAATGGAGCACATGGCATCTTGTACATATTAGTGAGATACGTCGCGTCGAATGAAATGCAATCTCGAAAATGTTTGTAGGCTCTCCTTGCAGCACCATCCACCCAATACATGTTCCTGACACGGTCCTCATCGTCCAACCTTATCCTGTAGAAGAAATATGGATCTCCCTTCGCTTTCTCATCGAAGTAGGCCATTGTGGACTCTATGTCAGCCAACTTGCTCTCTCTACGGTACTTTTCCTTTAGGTTTGTGACATTGGCTGGTATGTAGGGCATGCTACTTAGAGTCCCGTTTTTGCTGTGGATGAGTGATAGTATCTGGACCATTCTTGATGGACCGACGTTACAATCATGTAGCAGCTTTATGAATTTCTTCTCGAGGGGGGTGAATCCTCTGTGGGCGGTCAGAAATTTCACCAGGTCGAACTTCTTTATGAGTTTGTGGTTGTGCTCGTCAAAATATTGAGTGACCACCCAGTGTGCTCCATCTACGTTTAGCTTACACCGGACAGGGCATTCGGTCTTGAGAATGATACATCTCTTTCGTTCCGGAACGACAGACGCAACACCTTTCCCCTTCTTGTTCCTTCGTGCCTTGTGGCACCTCATCTAACCTCTATTGTATTCGTTAGTTTTCTTAATTTTCCTATGGTATTCGGTGTTGATCGCAAACCCATGGAACTTTGCATATGTCTGGTAGAATTCCTTTGCTTCTGCGAACGATTCAAATCTCTGCCCAATGTACGGTGGCTGAGGTACCATGATCTCCGATTGCCCACCATCTTCATCCCCTTGTGCTTCGTCATCAGTTTCATCATTCACTTCAGTATCGGCGGCAGTTTCATCTACTTGAGTGTTACCAGTGCTTGTGTTCAAAGGGGTGCCTGTTGGCATTGCTGGAATGATTGCCATTTCCGACTCTGACTCAGCATTGTTTGCGGCATGATTGTTGGCTGGCTGGTGGAACGCGTCCTCCGTGTGCTCAGAGCTCCCCGCAGTAGATGTCCCCGTGCCGCTGTTCACTGTAGTTGTAGGCCCTGTAATAGAAAAAACAGGTACGAGCGTAAGATTTTGCTTGAATAACATGTTTATTTGTAACGGATCACATCAACTTCAAGTGATTTGGCATGACATCATTCAAACAGCAAGCCGTGAGTCTGCGTGTGGACATGCATGGCAACTGTAGTTGTCCAGTCATGTCAGCTACAGTCCAACAAACATGGCAACTATTGTTTGCCAATGCACGACAACCAGCTCCTTTTTAGTACGAAAACTTGGATTTTACATGCATGGCAGCTGCAGTCCTGCATACATGGCAAATACTGCTACCAATACATGGCAACCAGTGTGTTCTAGCATCAAAACTTTGCATTCTAGGCTTGAGCTCACTAGGCAAATGCGATCAACCATTAGTGCTGCACACATGCTTCTAGCAGTTGGCAAATTTTCGAAGACAATATATGACTCATTGCACACAACCACTTGTTAGCGTTTTATGCTTGATTTTGTCCACCATCACTGATACAATCTTCTTTTTTCGTCACGTGCTATTTGCCACAAAAACAAATGTAGTGCTCTTTTTGTGGTCCAATTTTTTCCTTACCTTGTTGTGCTACATGTGCCCATCTTGTGTGGTCTGTCACACCAAATTGACGTGCTCTATCTGCAATCTGTGAAGCTTGCCATGAGACGTTTGCCGGGGTACCACCACCGTAATAACCTGTAAGCATCGTAGTAGTTGGTCAATACATGGCAACTGCAGTTTGTGCTGGCATGGCAACTGCAGTTGTCCTGGCATGGCAACTGCAGTTGTTCCTCCATGGCAACTACATTTGTCTAGGGAGGGCAACAACAATTGTCCAGGGATGACAACTGCAGTTATTCATTCATGGCAATTGCAGTTGTCCAGTCATGGCAACTGCAGTTGTCAACTATGCTCCTTCTGCTAATTCACCGTCCGCAACTTCACTTTTTATGGACTCACCTGTGTATGACGTCGATGGCAGGTACATGGGTGCTGCCTGCTGCCACGTGCTGCATGAAGGCTCTGCGTTTTCCCCCGACATAACTCGTGAGTCTTTTGCCAACCTTTGCAAGTTTATTTTTCATGTCCAGACCAGTATGTGTTCTTTTTCGTATGCGTTACCTTGATTAGCCATATTAGCTAGTTGAAGTTGCCTGCCCGTACATTTGTCAGTGTTAGCGCCCTGCGACTGAACTTGCCACGGAGCCCCCGTGAGTGTGGTTTGGTCATAAGAACCTGCGAAAAAATGACAGTGTAGGACATAAGTAGAATGTCATCTTCATCGTCGCGAACATGGCAAATGTTCTTTTTTTTGTTATCACGCTCATACCAATGCCTGCATACTGTTCTAGTAGTGGCAGCAACGGCCCTACAGAAATGAGTTGACTGTACTCTGATGCATCCCAAGGGGGCGTTTCTGGTCTTTGAGAACCCCAAGTATCAACACCATCTTCGTGATTCATTCTTTTCCGCGTCTCGTTTCTGCCAATGTGCTCTCAACCACTATCTTTTCTAAAATCTGGGTGCTAGCTATCCGTTTGATTTGATGGCATCAGCCTCTACAATAGGATGGCAAGCAATAAGTTGACATGGTGGCAGTTGACGACAATGATAGGTGGCAACTGACGTTAGACACCAGTGGCAATTAATTTTCACCCCCCCCCCCCATTTATTCCAAATTTCTCAAATTTTCTCTCCCTTTTTATGGATTCCTACACATCCATTTCATTTACCAACTACGTGCATCAATCTACTGAGAACTTACGGTTATCTCTAGCGTAGTACATGGCAGATCTAGCGTATTCTGCTTGGCAACTGTGAAGACACACAACCTATGTAGTGTTTTACCCCTGTAGGATGGATCTAGTTGCCACCTTCGTCGGTAATTTTGTAATTTTCTGCCCAGAAGAAGGATGAGAAGCAGTAGGGAGATCGGGAGATTCACCTGCTTTTAGCCGGTCGTCTTTGAAGAGCGTTGTTGGAGTGGGGGTGGGGGAGATAAGGGGTGTGGTTTGCGGTGGGAAGGCCCTACGGATCTGCTCTACGGATCTGCTTTGGTTGCCATGGCAACCAGAGAAGGCCGGCAATGGAGGCAGGGGTTCGGGAGGTGGGAGAAGATGGCGGCAGTCGGGATTGGGGATCGATCAGAGGCCGGGACGACTGGGTCGTGCGGGCTACTGGGTCCTCTGGCCCGGACTGCGGGCGGGGTTGCCACACATCAGACGTGCGAGCCGTGCCTTTGCGCGCCCGGACACAGTCGTGCGGGCTGGTTCGTGTCCATGCCACACGAGACGTGTGGCACAACTACCCGATACACCACACATGTGGCAGTTATCGGCGTCCTTTTCTCTTGAAATAACGTTGACACTTTATAAATCAAATACAACATTACAAAGAATCTCCCGGACGCAATCCAAAGTAGAATGAAAAACGCACATAACTAACAGAATTTTTACATGACTGGCTAATACATGAGCCGCCACATTCAAATGCCGACGAATATGCTTGAATACCAAAGATGTCGATCGCATACTTAATATCACATGTTTAGCGATGAGAAGGGTTGTGAACAAATTCAGCGCTTGGTTCCTGATTCCTGGTATTAGAAACGGAAGTACCAACTGAATGCATCGGCATGTAAATACTTGGGAGCACACAGCAGGCACAGCAACTGATTGTTATTCATCTCAAGATTGATACAGATTTCACAAGCAAACGAGTTCATTATTCCCAAACCGACAGCACTCTAGGATCCAGATCAACCTGAATCCCCCCATCAGAGGCTCGCGGCCGCCGGAGCGTCGACGACGAAGTCCAGCACCATGACCTCGTCGAGCATGGGCCTGAGGGCGGCCTTGGCCTCCTCCACCTTGCCGTCGCCCTCCACGGCGTCCAGCTCCTCGACGCTGCCGAACACGGCCACCATCCCGAACTGGTACCCCTTGGCCCGCGCGGGGGAGAAGTTCTCCCCGAAGCTGACCTTGGAGCCGCTGGCCTCGCCGGCGTCCTTGGTGGCGGCGGCCACCTTCTCCACGAGCTGCCCGACCTCCACGCCCTCCTTGACCTTGGCGAGGGTGAGGCGCACGGCGGCGCCGGGGCCGACGGGGGACGGGGCGCCCGCGGCGTTGACCCAGTCGACGGCGGTGGCGTCGAGCGCGTTGGGGGCGACGTGCGCCTGCACGGCGGCGACGTGGGCCGGGTGCGGCGCGTAGGCGGCGAGGTCGGCCTTGGTGGCGTAGCGGGAGTGGAGGAGGTGGGTGGGGCCGAGCGCCTCGGCGGCCGGGGAGCGGAGGCGGAGCACGGGGCCCGCGTGGATGTAGGAGACCCCCGGGACGAGCGTGGAGAGCGCCTGCAGCGCGGAGACCATCGCGGCGGCCGCCCCCGAGGCCACGGCCTCCGGGCGGACCTTGATGAGCACGATGTGCTCGACCGGTGCCGCTACGGTGGGCGCAGCGACGGAGGGGGAGGAGGACATGGCGGCGGCGGCGCAGAGGACGGCGGAGGGCCTGATGCGGCGGAGCGGGGAGGAGGCGAGGCGGGGGAGGGGTAGGTGGAGGAGTCGAGGGGAGGGGATGGCTCTGAGGCAAATCATGGTTTAGTCAGTGCGAGGGGAGGAGGTTAAAATCGGGATGGGGCTGGGAGGACAGTGACGGATCGGCGCGGCATCACATTTGTGTGAGCCAAGACGGATTTTATAGTGGGTGGCGCCGTGGTGGATTCTTCTTCTCCGGGCACGAGGCGAACGGACTAGCACGGCGGCGGCTGCGGCTGCGCTGCATCGCCGGTCACCGGTGTGTGCACGACACAACATGGGCTCTGTTTTGGTGGACGATGACTTTGCTGAAAAAAGGCACACCGCCGGTGGTTTTCCTTCGGGAGCTGCAGACTGCCGGGAAGCTATCAGCGGAAGAAACTGGCATCCAGCACTGACGAGGTCAATATCAGCATGTACAGTCGATCCATGGCTCCAACAACCATGCGTAGGATGGTGCACTCCAGTTAAGAAAATGAAGCAGCTAATCTTACGTAAATTTACTGGTCGAAATGTTCAGTGCAGACATGTGGCAGGAATACATATGGGATACAGGCAAGCATATCAGCAAAAGATGCGACCGGAAACAGGCGTGCGTACGTACAGAAAACAAAAAAAGAGTGCCACTGCTCAACTGGTCTATGATCCTAATCATTCATTCTTCTACCCTACAAAATTCACTTGTGTCCAACATGAACTTATCTGTCCGCACTAAAACTTATCTTTTGTTTAATTTCAGATTGGTCCTTAGTGCTACCGATGATCTCTACAGCCCGACTGTTCTTCAACTTCATCAACTGGTCTTCCATTCATCCTTCTTCTTTTGGTATAAATATGTCTTTGTCTTGGGGAAGGCATGGAGCCCGCGGGAGCTCTTTGCCCTACTGATTACGAATCTCGATAAGAAACCATCAGGCCATGTCATGTCTCCCGATAAAAGATGATCCCCCACAATGGATGTCAGGCGTTGGCTTTATAAAATCTGATTGGATCCACGCTAGAGGATATGAATGATATGATCCCTTGCTAAATGGTCTGCTAGAAATCTGAATGATATATACAAATTAAACTTGAATGGGTAATAGGAGTTCTGCATAGGGGGCATTCAGGCTTCTCATTGCACCACTCCATTATGCAGTTCCTGCAGGTTATGCCATGAGTTACCATACCATTCCAGAGAGGGTGCGAGGGATGAAACCCAGTTTAGTTAAAGACATAGCATTTGAAAGAGGTTTTACCAGCAGAAGACATGTCCGCAGGTTGTGGCAGTAGGATTCTGCCGGGTACTGAGACAGAGAGTGCACTTGCTCTTGCTACTGGATGCCTGACATGATACACAAAACATGAGCACCACACAATAGATCACATGTACAGTTTTTTTAAACAGGTGGTCTGAAATATATGCAATTCTAGCCATAATCTTTAATCTTGAACTGTAACATTTGTAGATTCAAGAGCTTGCTTTGTCAAGAAAAATGCATTGGGAGGTACATCTGACGGAAAGCACAGTAATATATAACTGTCCACTTCCATACAAAGGTAAACATTTTAGTTTGGTTATTAATGGAGCGTAAGTTGGTTTTCCACAGTTCTAACTTCTAGGGTACACAAAAACAGCAATTTAAACTCAATAATGTTCATCTGAAGACACATACCTCTGAACCAGAAGCCAAATCTACAGCTTTGCCATGACGGATGTCACTGATAATATTTCCATCTTCATTCACAACAGGGACACTCCGACCTGGTTCACCGTTCACATGGGTAAGAATAGAACATCATCATATAGATATTTGCTACATTGTAAGAAAGCAACTCAGTGCTTCAACATAATAAGAAAAACATGTATTGGTTCCACAAAAATAGCCATTTAAATAAATTCAGTAAAAGAGTGGACCTGTAGATGAAGGATAGCTTCCGGACGAAATTTGATTAATGGAACTAGCTATTGATGATAAGTTACTTCTTCGGAGTCTTTCAGCACCAAGAATACACAACTGGATCAGCAAAAAGATACCCAAAATTTGGTACCTGCAAATGTAGTGAATTAAACTTGATCATCTGGAGAATTTTAGACCTCAAAGGAAGATAGTGTGAAGATAGTCCAAAACACTAGAGACCATGATAAATTCCTTATCATTTACATTCTCAGATTCATTTGTGGCATAATATTGTGGGCTCATGGTACCAATGGCTCTATGATTTGTTTCTATGTGAGTTCATGTAGTTAGTCTTTTAGACAAAGTGAATAAGTACAGAAAAAGGTACCTGGGCCTCTGATTCATTGGCTTACCAATGAATACATAATGAATACCAGCTCCTCGCTTTGATAAATGATAATATAATCCTATTAAAAAGGAAACAAAAGAAGCATAATCAGGCACCTAACAATTACTCCCTCCGTTCACAAATATAAGATGTTTTGGATATTTCAATATGGACTACATACCGACTGAAATGAGTGAACAAACACACTAAAATGCGCCTATATACATCCGGATCAGAAAAAAGTTAAAACATCTTATAATAGTGAACAGAAGGAATAGTACTCCCTCCGTTTCTAAATATAAGGCGTTTTAGAGATTTCAATAGGGACTACATATGGATGTATATAGACATATTTTAGAGTATAGATTCACCCATTTTGCTCCGCATGTAGTCTGTATTGAAATCTCTAAACAGTCTTATATTTAGAAACGGAGGGAGTAGTTAATACAGATCCAACTGAGGTGATAAGAGAAGGATAAGGCCGATCATTACTGAGCCACTGTTACCCCATTGGTTAAGGCTTGAAGGTAAATTGAATGGTGTATTTATTTTTTTGAATAATAGAACTGCACAGCAACTTAACAAAAGTGTCTAGGAATGTATCAGTGTGAGACAGTGTTTTGACATGCAACATAACCTCATGATAAACCGAGTGAGCTGAATTTGTCATTACGGGGTCAATCTGGGCATTCTAATTTATCTACTGTCCTCACAATAAATTCAGGTTCCATGACTTGGATGATCACTCAGTGTGAGACAGTGTTTTGACATGCAACATAACCTCATGATAAACCGAGTGAGCTGAATTTGTCATTACGGGGTCAATCTGGGCATTTTAATTTATCTACTGTCCTCACAATAAATTCAGGTTCCATGACTTGGATGATCACTAAGCAGGACATAAGAAAGAGAACTTCTCAGTTGATATTGTTACACCAACCCAAACTAACGATAAATTGGTCTACCAATATATCTCAAATAGATAATGATGTTAGTCACTTTACATATCATATTGAACATAAGATACCTTCAAAGTAGAAGAACATCAGGTTTGTCCGTATAGCCAACTGTATAAAATCTTGACCAAGCGGCAGCATCTAGGAACAGGTAAGACACGTCATATAGTTGTTTAGACAAGAAAAGCATCTCTTTAGTGTGAGAACTACATTCCTCATTTCTCAACGAGTAAATATAGGGAGGTTTTCTATATATAAACAGATTGCACATAAGAACTAGAACAATTGCGTACCGAAGGCCATTTCTGAACTACCCATAGCCAAAAGGCATGCGCTTTGCTTCTCAACCTCGAGAGCATGGGAAAACTCAAGCTTCTCGAAGACTCATTCGTATTTGTAGAGGATTCTGTTATGCCTCTACTAGGATTATCATTTTCATGATGATTATCAAACTGAGAGTCATCCATGTAAATACCACGGGAGACAATTCTCGAACTGTTAAACCGGTACGAACAGAAAATATGCGATCAGCTTCTTCCAGCAAAGAGAATGTTGGCTAAAGGACCGTATTTAAAACTGTTACTACCTTACCTGATTCTTTCAGCGAGATAGGGCACAGTAGTTTGATACAAAATGAAAAGCATCCGCCTAGCAGGTGTCGGTGGAAGCCCATGTGAGGTTGCAACCTGAACAGCTCAATCATAACATGGCCATCATCAGCATAATAAATTAATATTATTGCTTCACGAATCTAATGGCACAACTATTTTCTTCATCTCAAAATTTACAAGATACAAAATAAATTTGACCATCTCACCGGTCATAACACTTGGTGTTCCATGTCTTTTGTTTAACAGGATCTTACATTAATTTGCTAATCAAAAGGTCCATCTAGTAAACTAATACAGTATCGTGTTTACCGTGAGATGAAAAGTAACCCTATATTTTACGTCGACGGACTTTTTTTTTCTTGTGATTTCTATGCAAAACTGAGACAAGGGTAAATTTCCAATGGCAACAGATGAACTATGGGCCAACAATATACTACCAGGTATAAATTGAAATAACTGGAAGCACACACTTAAAAGGTGGATAACATTTGTCCCCGCTGACAGAAAATAAAAACATAAACGGTGTTAAAGAACAAAAGGCAATATAACCTGAGATATATCACAATATTCTTCTCCGAGTGTTTGCTGGCCAGAACCAGTTGTTAGCAAGTAATAGAGGGACTGCCCAAGCAATTTTATCTGCGGAAGTTCAAACCAATGTAAGTTCTCGCCACCTTCAATAAATTACATGACAAAAAAGAAAATTGTACTACCTTTGTATCAAAATATAAGACGTTTTTGCGGTTCAAATTGAAGTGCAAAAACGTCTTATATTTTGGTACGGAGCGAGTATATATGAATGTTGGCACAGAAAAAAAAATACAGAGAGAACAATACTCAAACCAATTCTCTATGCAATAACTGGTGGAGCTCACAAAGATAGGAAACACATCTCTTTTATCCAGCACGACAATCATCCTACTCTACCGAGATTACCGTACAAATGCCATCTTCACATTCTCCAATCAAAATGTAATATTAACTCATCAAGATTCAAGCGCCGTATATAAGATATAACAAATAAGCTTTCAATCCGTACTAACCTGAAAAAAATCAGCTATCTGGAATATAATGTAGACTACCATATTTAGTTAGAACACCTTTTTTAGATGGAAACTTTTAACTCTTGGCCTTTATTCTTGTTGACATGCTCACTACCGCGCAATGTAAGTGGTTAGCCAAATTTGTCAGGCACTAGTGTTACAGCTACTGCCTCAGCAGATTCAGATAAGGAACAGTCAAGATGGATCAAGGCAAGATGGATGGTTCTCTGCGTTTGCCGTATTAGTTACTGTTAAGTTTTTAACTAGAAGGGCGGGCCTGGCACAGTGGCAGAGTTCCTCCACTTGTGACCTGGAGGTCCTGGGCTCGAACCAGCCTCCTTGCAGAATTATTATGCAAGGGTAAGTCTGTCTAGAAACTCCCTTCCCAGACCACACCTTGTGTGGGAGCTTTCAGCACTGGTTAAGTGTTTAACTAGTTAACGTTCATCTTTCACCCATTGTCGTTTTAACCTGAACTTCGTTCCCTTTATATAGTACCGCTATCTTGATTTCCAAAATTGCCTTTGAGCAAACATATATGTTACAGTAACATATACAGCGGAGATATTCCCCGAATATACTTTTCCTGTTTCTTTTCAATCTGGATCCCTAGTTCATCCTCGAACTAACCAGCAGGGTATGACAAAATTGCGAACCTCTGAATCATGTGATCTTTGCTAGGTGTTCCGCAAAATTCACCCGCCAAAACATCAACGTCTGAAAACATTCGTCACCACTTCTGATCATGGTAAATCTATGAATACGGCTGAACAATTTCTACCACTAGGTAACCAAATACTGATAGATTCCATTTGGCTTGGGAGTTTGGAGCACACTCCACATCACCCAAACCATTCACCAACACGCAAATCATGCTAAATTTCGAGGAGAGTAGGATAATTGCCGCAAACTAAGTAGAAGCACATGCCACTTTAGTTTAGCAAGTCACCTCGTTCTGGTAAGCAACGGCAACCCTGGCACCTGCATCACCACCAAAACACCTCAAATCACCCAAAAAAATCACCATCAAACCATAAGCTAGGACGAGTTCGGGGGAGGTTCTGCGAACCGAAGAGGTGGCGGAAGGCGTCGCGGCAGGCCTCGGTGACGTGGGCGGCGTAGCTGTCGTCCTTCTCCGCCGCGCGCATGACCTCCGGCTGCGCCGCCGTCGGGAACCGCCGCGGGCGCGCGGCCGCCCCGGCCCGGCGGGAGCTGGGCCCCGCATCGCCGGCGGGATCCCCGGCACTCATCCCCTCTCCCCACGCGGTCCAGTCCAGAGCTCAGGGGAGTCCGTTCGTGCGCGTGCGCCGTGGTGGGCTCCGGACCTCCAGTGGTAGCTTTTGCACATACGCCCCTGCTCTCAGCGTTATTTCCGCCCGCACACCACATCCCAAGATTCTCTTGGTGTGTGATTCGTGTGGGGCCGTCGGGCCCGCATGTCATTGGCCCTTCAGCCCCTCTGCCCTATTTAGAGAGGCGGCTCGTCCCACTCCTCCCTCGTCTTATATCTAGGGTTCAGGGTTCTTGCGGCGGCGGCGCGACTTCCTCCCCCCTCTTGCGAAGGTCTAGGGTTTGGCTGCGTAGAGGAGAGAGGCTTTCCCCCTCGTTCAGTCGGGAGCCGCCATGAGCCGATCGGGGCAGCCGCCGGATCTGAAGAAGTAAGCCCTACGCCTTTTCATCTTGAATTCGATCTGTTTCGCTTGGGTTTTTCTCTGTTTCGTTGGGATTTTGATGCTAATTTTGTTTTGGTCTGGTGGATTGCAGGTACATGGACAAGAAGCTCCAAAGTAAGTGCGCCTGTCAGATTCTAGATCTTCTTTGTTCTGAATAAACGTTAATCGGACGCGAGATTTAGTTTATATGGTTCCCTGGACGTCTATGCGCTGGTATTGCTGTGTGCTATCGGGAATGAAGATTAGGTTATGCGATATATGTGACTTGGAATAATCTTATGTTTGTGTTAGTTTTCACTGCATCTGACTAGTAATTGGTACTTGGTATCAGTATATGACTACTGAAGAAATTGTGGAATGTTGTTTAATTTGATTGTTCATTCGTTGCAGTCTGTGCACTGTTGTGGTGAAGCTTTAGTGCTTCTGCAACCTACAAGTGCGTATGGGCACTGATCTCTAGAAGTATTTGAGTTGACATCTTTGTTGGTTTAGACAGTCCAGAAATTGTGAAGGGCGGTTGATTTGCTTCTGGTTTATGAAATAGAGCTGACTATAGTTATGCATGACCGCGAATATGCTTGTAACTGGTGACAGATATGTTCTGCTGACCAGCTTTGCAGTTTGCCACATTGGTGATGTAAATGCCCCTAAATGATGATATCTTAGCAAAGCTATGGATTTACGTCCAGATGAAGCTTCTTTGTCATAGTTACTCTGATAGGGCATTTATGGTTCTGTTCTGTTGTTTGGGTATAGTCTTACCAGCACCTATTCTCATGT
Organism: Triticum urartu; assembly: GCF_056163025.1. Classification (NCBI taxonomy): domain Eukaryota; kingdom Viridiplantae; phylum Streptophyta; class Magnoliopsida; order Poales; family Poaceae; genus Triticum; species Triticum urartu. The sequence continues at coordinate 134,446,058 of NC_141874.1, forward strand.
GAAATTGTATGTATTCTTTGGAGCTTCTTGCCATTTTTTTTAAGTTCGCTGTTGCTTTATTATTTTATAATTCTATCTGCTAGTATTACTCTGTCACTAGATTGTGGAACCAATGATTGCAATGGTACCATAACCTGTGATAGATTTGTACCAAATGGCTTTGAATGAGTATTAGACTGTCAAATGCTTAAGTAAAAATAGTGCTAGTAGTTAGTGTTTGCAGCATTATCCATAAATGTTCTATCTCAATAATTGTCCTGCTAGTTTAGACTCAAGACAATTAAGAAATTGTCAATGTCGTTTGATGTTTTTTCTGGTTTATGAATAAAGCTGGCTATGAATATACTAGAAACTAGCGATGGACATGTTCTGCTGGTCAGCTTTGTAGTTTGCCGTTTTGGTTATGTAAATGCCCTAAATGATGATATCTTAGCAAAGCTATGGGTTTATGCCCAAATGAAGCTTCTTTGTCATAGTTACTCTGATAGGCATTTATGTTTCTGTTCTGTTGCTTGTGTATAGTCTTACCAAATTACACATTTTGGTATTGCTGCATGTATTGTCATGTGCAATTTTGCACATCTTGATTTGTTTCTCTGGTTTGTGAATATAGCTGGCTATGATTATGCTTGTAAATAGCGATGGATATTCTACGCTGACCAGCTTCACAGTTTGCCACTTTGGTTATGTATAAATGCCCTAAATGATGATATCTTAGCAAAGCTATTGGTTTATGTCCAAGTGAAGCTTCTTTGTCATAGTTACTCTGATGGGACATTTATGGTTCTGTTCATTTGTGCACATATTGTCATGTGCAATTTTGTGTAGTTTTTGTACCTTGGTTTTACTTTCTAAAAAAATGAAGTTATCTGTTGCTCTATTATTTTATAATTTATTTATCTGCTAGTATGTATGTTGTGTGTTTTTGTAGTTTATTCCTTGGTTTTCGTAGTTACCGTGGTTTGCCTCCCTGAATCGGTAATGATTGCCTTGTTGTTAGTAAGACTTGAGACAATTAAGGATTGTCATAGTTGCTTTATTTCTTTTCTGGTTTATGGTAATACTATTAATGGATAGTGTGTTTTTTTCTACACTGACAAGCTTCGCTATCTGGCACTTTGGTTATGTAAATGCCCTAAAGGATGATATCTTAACAAAGCTATGGGTTTATGTCCAAATGAAGCTTCTTTGTCATAGTTACTCTGATAGGGCATTTACTGCTTTGCTCTGTTGCTTAGGTGTAGTCTTACAAAGTTAACATTCAGATATTTGTGCACATCCTCACATGTAGTTCTGTTTACTCTTTGCAGCTCGTTATTTTGTTTAAAAAAGTTTTCTGTTCTGTTTTAAGTTTTTGTTGCTTCGCTGAGTTTGTGATGTATTTCTTGGTTCTCTTAGTTAACTCTATATAATGGAGCCATGGTTGCTATTTGTAGCGTTGTTGCAACCTAGAATATAATTCTGTGCTGGTTGGCTGTGAGTGTTAAAGACTCTGATAGTTGCTTTAGTTGATGTTGTTTCTCGTGTAGCCAGTACTCACTGGATTTCTTTTCAATTTTGCCAGTCAAGCTGAATGCGAACCGCGTTGTCATTGGCACGCTTCGTGGATTTGATCAGTTCATGAATTTGGTGGTGGATAACACTGTGGAGGTCAATGGAGATGAGAAGACCGACATAGGGATGGTGGTTAGTAATTCTTCCTCTTGTACTCCTAGGATGAGTCACTCCTGCTGAGTTTTCCTTGCAATTAAAATACTTATCAAGTTCTGTCTCATCTTGTGCAGGTTCTGAGAGGAAATAGTGTGGTGATGATTGAAGCCCTTGAACCAATTGCCAGGTCTCAGTGATATTTTGGCATACCTGCTTCTGGTTTAGTACTTAATAGTGTTTGGTCAAAACCGACGCTTATGGAATCAGGCAAATTGTATCCTAATATTTGTAATGTGAGATTTAGCACTTGCTGTATAGTTTGGAGTTTGGACTGTCTTTAGAGATGCTTGCCTGGCTCACTCAAACTTACATTGTTGGGATTCAATGCTATTTTGGTCCAGACTTGGCCCACTATTTGTGCAATGTTTGTGCGTTTTGTGTGAACCGTAAGCTTGACATCAAATTCGGCTGCTGTTTGGATGCAGAAAATTAACTGCCGTAACATTTGGTTTGTGCTTGTACAACTTTTTTTAGAGGAATAGGGCAACCTGACACCCAAATACAGCCTAAATGCTATGAAACCACAGCACACCAAGATCATTTGCCTGTCAGCCCATTTTTGAGAAAGACCGAGTCAACCCGGGTCTGGCCACAGCAACAGTGGCGATGCACAAGCTAGTTGCTTCAACTCCTTCACCACAGTTTGACCAGCGAGATCGAAGAAAGCAAAGTCATTCCGAATCTTTCCACACAACAACGCGGTGGTTATTATCACTAAACCACCAACAAGTAACATTAGCAGCTTGAATTTCTCCACACAAAAAAAACATTAGCAGCTTGAACAAAGTGTCAAAGCCAGTTAAACAGGATATAGTTCTCCACATTTTCATAGCCACCACACTCAAAGAAGAGATGATCACATGATTCTGCTTCAGAGCAAAAAAATGCAACTAAGGTCGGGAGCAATTTGCCTCTTGTTAAGATTTATCTTTAGTGAGCAGTTTATTATTAGCCATTAACCATAGGAAAATATGCACCTTCCAAACTGCTGGAATGTTCACAGGCAAACCCCCTCTAAAATTGACTGGCAGAAAGAGAACTGGCAGAATAGAAACCTTTTAGGACACATCACTTGCAAAAAAAAAAAGTGTCCCCAGATTAATGCGGTGGCTAAGGACTATTTTGTTTTTACATATTTTCGACTGGTTTTTGACATTTTGATATTATTTTTAATGTTAGAGAAGAAAAAAAATACCAAGGCCAAATTTCATCACATTTGAATTTTGGGGGAACAATGTGGGAAAGAGGAAGGTGGACTAGGCTATCACTTAGCAGAATTTTATGTGACTGCATAAACCTAAAATTTCATCACATTTCAAACCTTTGAATTTGGGGGGAAAATGTGGGAAAGAGGAAGAAGGTAGACTAGTCTATCACTTAGCAGAATTTTATGTAACTCCATAAAGTACAACTTTCCTTGCACAAATACAATTGTAAGTCTCATCATCTACTCCGGGTGTGCTTTGTGTTAAGGATCTCTCCCGTATCGCCACTTTTAGTATCGGATTCTGACTAATACTAATATAATTACAGTGACAGATGAAAATAAGACTGATGGATCCTCTGCGGCCATAGACCTACAAACAGACCTCTATCAAATTCCTGGAGACGTAATCTCTTGTTGTTTCATATCAAATTGCCTGCGGCGTAACTCTCCTTGAGGTCCTGCAATGCTTCACGGATGTAATCGTCCCCTTGGTTCGAGTACTTCAAGCAGATGAGCCGTTGCGCGGTCTGGTACGCCATCCTCAGTGGCTGGTACTGCACACAGTTCGCATCCATCCTAACCATTTCCTGCAGGAACCGAATAATAACCAGTCAATAACCAACACAAGGAACATGAGCATCATACTTGGAAGATAATTAGAGTTGGACCTGCTCTGTGATACGTGAAGTGATGCTGGTCGCGGTGTCGATCACTGAAGCAGGGAGGCCGGCCACTCTGGCTAGCAGAAGCCCATAGTGCGGTACCCGTCGGACACCATCCTTCAGCCGGAACTGGTGTTGGGTAGGCGAGGCAGCACTGAGTTAAAAGATACGAAAAATGAAATGCCCAGAGTCTTGCATTGAACCCTACCTTGAAATCCAAGCGACCATTCCTCAAGTCAACCTCGAAATGGAGGATCTTCACGTTTGGATACATTGTTGCGAGCTCTGACAAGCCCTCCATGTGTGTCGCAAACACAGTGTACCTGCATGGGTGAAAGACACAACAATGTTAAATTACTATTCTCTCAAACATGCACCTGACTGACTACATGTCATTTTGTATTAGAAGAAGAAAGCATCGAAATGACGTGACAACACTAATAAATTTTATATAGCAGGAACTACTCCGGCAGGATACTGTCATCATTGTTCCACCAAAAAGGGTACCATCTACATAATTAAATGTTAAACCTCTCATTACCAAAACAATAGAGGTTACTCCAGATAGTTTGTGTTACGGATGAACGGTTACTAAAATTAACCAACCAAGTACATGGCCAGCTACATCTGGCATGACAAATCCCCTAGTTAAGCTTAATACTGAACTACTACTGGTGTCATCTGAAAAGTTTGAAAACCAACAGTTTACAGATTGCCACAAGAGGACAGAATGCATAATCTTGGTGTAACTAACTAATTATCTGTACCTATAAGCTAGACAGACATTACTTATTTGATTAAGAAATCAATTTTTTTGACAGAAAACAAATAGTTGTTGGCTATAACTAAAATTGGACGCTGGAATGCAGAATAACATGGAACTGAGCCTAGCTCAGTTAGTGGGAGGTGTGGGTGTGTACAGGCACATCTTCAACATCACGAATAAGAACAACACATCAGTACATATGATGTTGCTAGTTCTTACCCTTTGAGGGATAGCAGGTGCTCGCAGCAGCTCCATGCAATTGCCAACCCATCAGAGGAAGAAGTAGCTCTTCCAAGCTCATCCACTACAACCAAGCTCCTGTAACTCAAATGTCCATTGTCATTCATCAGAAGGAAAACAAGACAAAGTCAAATATATCCAATTTCATTCCATTGCAGCGGCGTAGTACCTTGAAGAAACATTTTGCATGATGAAAGCTGTCTCTTTCATTTCTGTCATAAACTGCAAACAGAAATTAAGCTAATTAGGAACAGCTAAGATATACATTGTATTCAACAGTCTGTGCACTGGACAGGAATCTCTTCTGTGCCATGTAATTAGAATATCTGTGCACTCAGCTATTGAGGAAAAATAATCATGTCCAACTTTTCAGGCAGGTAAATCAGTTTCCAAGTATATTAAACACACCGATTGGCTCACACACTATTGATGAGATAACAGGCCTGATGGAAGAAAAGGTATATACATATCGCTGTCCCAAGCAGATCACTATGCTTTGAACACAAGATGCAAATGATAAAACTAAAATAACACATTCAGAACAATATACCACACCTTTTATTTTGACAAAACTAATAGTACGAAGTCTTTCTTCAAGCACGTACCGTGCTCGAGTTGTTTTCAACATTATCTCCAGTGCCTATGCGTGTAAATATACGATCAACCACTCTCAGTGATGCAAATTGAGCTGGGACATAACAGCCGACTTGCGCAAGAATAACTATTAGACAAATCTGTTGAAGATATGTACTTTTTCCACTCCTGTAATAGCAAGATAATGCAGGGACTAAATACACTTGCGCAAATAAATCAGTAGCTTGCTAAAGCAACTTAGAAGCAATGTTCATGTGACTCACATGTTTGGCCCCATGACAAGAACCATATTCGATGCTTCGGAAAGGAAGATATTATTTGGCTACATGACAGTGATAACATATAAAATTAATAAAGAAAATCATGAAATATAACATAAATATGGAGAAATGAATAAAAATAAAAACAACTCACAACAAAATCAGTATGTAAGCACTCCAGAATAGGATGCCGTCCAGCATTGATTGCCATTGGACCATCACCTGCTTAAGTGAAAATAGCAACATGAGTATATAAAGATTGGGATTCCATGAACACTAATAACAAAAGAATTCACATTCAAACAAACAAATAATTACAAGCTTTGTGTTATAAGCCCACCTGTGAACTCCGGTCTAGTGTACCGATCAACAGGCTTTGTAGATATTGTATAGGCAAAAGAATTTACAATCATGTCCAAAAGACATAATACTTCTGCGAGCATTGTTAAGATACGAATGTCTTCTCTGATCTCACTAATAAGTCCTGAAACAATGAAAGAAACTTGGATGACACCAAGATCTCCGTAGATACTTGCATAGTACTAATATGTAATGCTGCATGAAAATTCGAGTGCTCCACTGCCCGCAAGCTTCTAAAATTTTGAAAAACATTAGGAGTTAATTTGCATTGAAATTTTGTGAGATAAACCCCAGCCATTGCTTTCAGCCATTCAGGTGTACGATTCCCATTTTCCAACCTGGAAATTTTGGCCAATAGCCCAACACACTCCTCAGAGAGAAGAGCCTGGAAGGCAAATAAATGTCCGACTGGAAAATGATACGGTTAAAAATGGAGATCTATATATAGTTATATACACAAAAAGAAGCATGATAATGCTCCGTTATACAACAGCTAATTGCTACTACCTGCATGGAGGGTGCCAGTAAATACAGACAGTGAACACTGCGTGCAACAAATGGGTTCATCACATTACGCAAGTTTTTTTTGTCTGTTATAAGAGGGGTTATCAATCAACTGAAACAAAGATGAACCAGTACATTATTGAAATTAACACAAGAAAGAGTACTCCAAAGATGGCTTCAAGCAAGAATCACACGTGATATGAAAAATAAGAAGTCAAAACTTAATGGTTGGAGCAACCTTCTAAACAGAGTTCAGTGCGCAAGAAGCACTCAGCAGCAGCCGACTTGTTCCTAACATTTAGCTGCACTTAATAGAAGACATATATGATGTTAAGTAGCTGTAGGAAGAAATAAGTACTCCTACAGTAGAATCATGTTTGTCAGGGTTGCACATTTATAAAATAAAATATCTGCTCGCATGCAGTATAATTTAATTTTTCCAGAAGTTAGTCCTCTTCTGAGATTTTCCCATTCCAAGAGCGAATTATTATACAAGTCACAAGGCTTCCACAAGAAGATTACTCCCAGTTATAACATGATAACCTTTTTTTAGCTAAAGTAAAATGGGTGAGATCTACCAAGTAGCTAAACCTTGTTGGTAGCATGTACTGTACTGGAAACTTAAACCAGAAAAGTTACCCGCACGGTCAAAGCTTTGCAGTGTGGCAGTTAGTGCCCAGTTACCCAAAAAACCTAAGAATATTAACTTACTAAGAAGTAAACTTACCGAAGCTAGCTCAAAGCTTGAGCAATGGACATTCTTCCCATGCCTAACAACCTAATTGATTGTTTAGAATTCGCAATTGGTTAGCATGCAATTAGGAAGCTGAAATTTTAAAGGGACATACACATACCTGGATAAATTTATTAGGAAGCTTTTCAGTAATATCCCTCTGGGGTATAATAAAGTAAAACCCCAGTCTATTGTTATACGGTATCTTCAAATTTGGCAGAGTAAACTCCTCTCTGTACTTGGTGGCAAGGTTATGTATGGCTGCAAAATACTATGTCACACTAATGCATTATACAAATTAGAAATGAATATGGAACAATAAGCACCTTCGCTTGTATCGCAGAAGGATCGACGAGCAACATCAAGTAGGCCATCAATCCCTGGCTTAATAGCGAAACATTGCTGAGTGCAGGCTACAAAAGGAGCCCTCGAATGAATAACATCTTCATCAATCACTTCTCCGATTCTAGGGTCAGAAAGGAGAACACAAAAGCATTAGAAAAGAAGGTGAAAAATCACAATTATTTAGTGTACACTGGTCTGGTGCATGGTGAAATCAGTATTTCATAGGCTAGCAGCTAGCTACAAGCAAGATTTGGAACAATTGATGGTAAAATGTCTTGTGATAATTCATCTTAAGATATTGCTTGAAAGTTGAGTGTAACATTACAACTTACATCAGTGAAGAATATACCTATAGTTGTAAAAGCACCTTTAAGCAACTGATCGTGATATATACAAACACTAAGGGTATCTAAATTTCCAATCTCCTATTTTCATATGTGTATCGAACAAGACCATGTGTACACATTAAGCAAAAGAAAGGGATAGAGGGCATATAATTTTTTTTCTTTGACACGTGAGGGAAAAGTGCACATAAAACTGCACCTCTTTCTCATGCTCCCATACTTTGGGTTTTCACATATGGTCTGATAAATGTTCTGAAGAAGAAAACTGTTCGCCCCCTTCAGAACCTGCAAGTTAAGGCTACACATTACATGCTTGAAAACTAGCTGTTGTCAGTTTTAGTAGAAATGTGAGGAAAAATCAGCAGAAATATGACAGAATAAGATTCAACTATAAAATGAGATACCAGGATTCTGATTAAAGCACCTTGGAGAGGAATGGTATTGCATCCAGAGCAGTTTTTAGAACAATAATGTCAGATATCAACAATTGGCTCTTCCGACCATTGGCAGGCTTCAGTACCTCATCTGTGACCTTTTTGGGTTTGAAGCAAAAGTGACAGAGAACCTTATCTAGGACACAAGAACGGCATGCAGCAATTTTGTAGCAGTGAGAATCATATTACCTACCAAACAGCACAACAAGAGAAGAGCATAGAAATTATAGAGCAACCTGATTCTTTTGGAAATTTACGGAGACCTTGTGTCAAGCCAAAGAATAGTTCCTCGTTGCTCACTAGCTCATCCTGAAATTTAGATATTAACATCAAAGTATGCACAAGTGTCAATTTCAAAAGCATGCATAAAGTTGAAACGTCGCGCTGAGATATAAAAATAATGCAATATTAAGGTACAGGCAATGTTTTCACAAGGGGGAATTTAGAGCCATGCCACCACAAAGTTGAAGCTATGAAAAATACTACTGCATGTCTCAATGAGATGTGAACTTTGGCCCCGCACCACATATCATACTCACAGTCAGTGGTAATTTTCAAAATGCAAAGTTCATATTCGCATGGTTCCCGTATTTCCTCTCTTTTCTAAGAAAACAGAGATATTCACAAATTATAAGCACTGTTCTAAGGTGGACAGCATATTTAACTTACTACTCCCTCCGTAAACTAATATAAGAGCGTTTAGATAACTAAAATAGTGATCTAAACGCTCTTATATTAGTTTACAGAGGGAGTACTTTTTAGACCCAGTAGTTACATGCAGCAAAATCATACAAAAGAACATGCATTTGCAGTTATGAACACTATAAGATCCACTTCTATTTCACATACAAAAATCTCGCACATAAAATTCAGAGCTCTTGTATATGTCCAGTTACAGATCAATTTGGTGATGCTCACAAATAGACTATAATGTAAATGCAAAATATACTTACCAAGCAGTCAAGCCGAGCATTGATAGTTTGAATATCTTTTAGTGGCTGTAATAAGTTGGCTCTCAGTAGTCTAGACCTGGGACAGCCATGTTGTTGTGCTTAGTAACTCAACATACAGCATCATGATATGAATACAAAGTTAACGTAAGATTTTAGTATGTGTTGTGAGGCATACCCTCCCGTAGTCTTTGTAGTCTTCAACATCTGAAAGAGACTTTTCTTTTTGTTGCTAGTACCCCACAGTTCAGTATGGAGAGGGTCAATTATTTCTAATGTTTGAACACTGTTGGGTGCAAATCAAAGAATGCAAGCCATTCAGTAATGGCAACTGAACTGTTGAACTCTTGTTCTCCCAGTTCTTTTGATGAACAAGATTAATCAGGTTACATTACTTGATAGAATTTGAGGGTCGGTTGTTTCAAAATAATACCTAGTTGAATCGATGTTCATATGGTCAAATGAGCCGTTGAATGTAACCTGGAGGCAAATGCAGTTTCTTTTAAACATAACTATGGGAGGCCATGAGCTCATAACAGAAAGAAAGGAGAATAACAGCCTTCAACTGGCATTTTTGGAGGTTAGCACAACACATGGGTAATAACCATACCAAGAAACAAATGAAACATGGTGGCTTACTCTTTGAGGAACATACGTGGGCTTAGGAACTGTAGATGCTTAAATCCTAATATCTTCTGTTCTGAGGCTTCAGCAACAAAATTTTCCAAGGAAATAGCGCTTTAAATTAAAACTATATGATTCGTGTTTAAGTGTAAAATCCATTAAACAAAATTAAACCCTGAAACATGCATGAGCTTTCAGAATACGAAAATCGCAGACAGCGAGCCTGCATGCATGTAACAACCAGCAATCCAGCATACAGTACAATCTAATGGACAACCAATAGTCATAAAGCTACAGCTCAATACACTGATTGTTGCCATTAACACACTAACGAATTAATGTCGCTCCAAGAGCCAATTTGTGAAGACAGTGCATATGATTTTTCAAGTATGCATAACCATTGGTTCTTCAAAAAAAAGTACGCATAACCAGCATAGAACCTATGAATGAAATAGGCATCAATGGGGGAATAAACAGCAAGCAATAGATTTTTCCACTTGTTCATAATAAGTAAAATAATAAGAATGAACATAGGTGAGGCTTCAGAAGTGCAATATATGTTAAAGCAAATTTTCCAATAACTTACTGATAGTGAATGGTTAGTAATAATTACACCTTTTTCTGATTCTATCCTGTAAAAAAATACAAACATAACGTCAGAAGACTCATGTGATGCTGGGTAACCTTGTTGTAGAATGATAGAAATTAGTATCTTACCCTAAAGGTATATTTTAATTGAAAGATTCCATAAAAGAAATGAGTGGAAGAAAAACATGTGTTGGACATGATTAAACCAATAAACAAACAGATGTTAGAGCTAGCTTTCAACATAGGGTGCTCAACTCTCTGAACAACGAAAGCTAAAAACAAGGGACCAGCACTGCTCACGGCATACTAGAGTTGTTATTTTTGGAGGTATGACGCCCGGTTGGTGCACTAGGTGGCAACAGATGCCTCGACTCTAGCAGGAAGGTCCTAGGTACACCAGCAATGTGTTGGTGCGGCTACCGTGGTTGGCATGGGCAGCAGGTAGTGGAGGATATTTGGATTGAAAGAATTCCATAAAAGAAATAACACCTCCAGGAAGGTCCAAGGTACACCGGCAATGTGTTGGTGCAGCTAGCGGGCAACATGCCTTGACTCTTACCCCAAAGGTATATTTAAATTGGAAGATTCCATAAAAGAAATAAGTGAAAAAAACATGTGATGGATATGATTAAACCAATAAACAAACGGATGTTAGAGCAGGTGTTCAACTCTCTGAAGCACATATGTTCAGAGAGTTCAACATAGGATGTTCAACTCTCTGAACAACAGAAGCTGAAAACAAGGGACCAACACTGCTCACAACATACTGGAGGTGTTATTTCTGGAGTTCTGATGCCCGGTTGGTGCACAAGCTGGCAAAAACATATGCCTCGAATGTAGTAGGAAGGTCCTAGGTACACCAGCAATGTGTCGGTATGGCTACCGTGGTTGGCATGGGCAACAGGCAGCAAAGGATCCCGTGTTGCAGCATCTTGGTCGCATGGAAGCACTTCGACCAGTGTCCCTATCAGGACTGCCAGGGCCACCCCCCCCCCCCCCCCCGCCACCCCCCGCCGCCCTTCTGATTGGGCCACGGCGGATCTGTTCTACTTGCTGGTGTGTGAGATGTGGCGGACATCATTGAGACATGTGTGACGCGTAGCAGCCCACAGCGCCATTGATTTGCTGCCTCCAATGTAGGAATGTGATGTCCCAACTCTGCCCTTCTTTGTGGAGATGGCTTCTCTATTTCTATGGTGAGGGTTTGGTAGTTTGTTGCGCATGATGGCATTGAGGCCGGGGGTTGTTAGGTTGCGTCGGTTGTAATGTATGTCTAGCGGCAGTCGGTTGTGGTCATGTCTCGAGTGGTCAGTTGTGCTGCCTGGTCCCAGGCTTGTGTAAATTATATTTTTTTCTATCAATGCATCAAGGCACAAGCTTGTGTTTTCTCGAAAAAATGTTCGATTTTTTTTTCTTCAATTGCTCATGGAGTTTGAGCTTGAATATTGCATTCCTTTAAATGAATCATGCAGCAATCAATTTTCAGGACCATTATCTAAAATGAGTATCATCAACTGAAGGTGAAGGTGTTAGGACAAGACCACTATCAAATGGTGCAAACATCAAGAAAAGAGCTGTAACTAAATCTGGAAACACATGCACTTTCCGAAATTAGTTAACTATTCATAGAGTTGTAATTAGTTGTCTTGATCCAGCCATAGATTAAACTCAATAATAAGGTCATAAATATGGCAGCTTGGTTCATAGTGATGGTATACAATAGTAACTTGGGTCAGACTGATACTTGATACAATGCTGTATTATATGCATGGGAGACATGTCATGACAAATTCACTCCCATTGGTGTGGGTTAATCATGAAGAGGGAAAAGTTCAAACTAATGATGTCTTGACTCTCAAGTGTTGAGCATATTTACCACTTAATTGTTGCAGAGGCCGCAGCAAGACAAAGATAGTACTGCTTGCAGTAAGTATCCAAACCAAGTGCAGATGGGTCTCTAGCCGACAGATTTTTTACCATAACCGCCCCCTTACAGATAAAGGGAACATGAGTGATATTAAGGGGTCTCATTCACCCGATAACTGAAAGAATAGATGTCCCAGTAAGTGAAAACAAAACATAATACCTTGGTATCATCAAAGCAACCACGTGCCATTGTGACCTACAAAGTGAGCTTTTCTTAGAGTAGAACGCTATTATTCTTTCCTTCTGTAAAATATAGATAAAATGTCATAAGAGTATCACCTTTTTGCTTGCTTGGTAATTTTTATCAACCAGCTCTGAAACCCCAACCATACCATCTGCCGCGGTTTTATTTGGGGGCACAATTACAGTATTCGGATCATAGAAATGCAGTAGTGTCTTCGTATTATGGTATGAACAGCTCGTCTCGATATACTGAGATAGGTGCAGTGAGGCTGATCTCAAATCAAATGCCGCAACACCAACCTGTAACATTTTTTTTTCTGTAAACAAATTCTGGCAAAGTAGCAAAACTGTATCTGTTCATGAATTTGAAGATGAAGACCGGCTTTCTCTGCTTTGCTTTTACTAGAGTTTCCTTTATTTGCCAACATTAGATTCATTACTATATCAGCCTAAGGTGCACTTCAATTCTATATATCCACTCATAAAAAAACACAAATGTCCAACACTTGCAGGTGCAGCAACCAATTATGTGACATGGGATGCGGTGAACACACAAAAGATCCCTCTAAAAATAGAAGATACATTTTACGCCTGGGTATCGAATTTTAATTTGGTGATGTGTATGGAGGTCAGAAAATGCTGTTTGTAAATAAACAGTCAGACAAACGCCCAAAAATGAACTATACGGACAAAGGAAATCATTTTAGTTACATACTATCCATATACTTATGTGTCCCAAACATAAAACGTCTTATATTAAGTTGCAGAAGGAGTAGTTCATAGGAGATTATCTCTGTGGCGGTTAAACAGAATATCAGTCAAAGCAAATGAAATCAAATAGGGTCTGCATTTCTGGACGGAGATTAGAGCAACTTCTAGGAATTACCGCCCAAATCTGTTTATGAGTTACTGCAACATCAGGAAAGTACTAAAAATTTGCTCGCCAGGTGCGGGTGCAGTTTACATCATATCACACGGTTTCGATTTCGATTCAGTCGGAACGGCAAATGCAGCAGAAGAGCTATCGTGCAGCAATCGTCCTGAAACTAATCGTCGATCCAAAAACCCTCCAAACCCTAAACAAATCACCAGCCGGAAGATTTTGAGCAATACCAACCCGAAGTAATCCCTTCGATTCAATCCGCGGCAATCCCGGGAAGACACGAGTCGGGCGGGGCACTGAGATGGGGACGTTCGAAATGGAAGGCACGGGGGCGAAATCGACGACCCGACTAACCAATGCGGGGGGTGAAGAGGGGGGTTTAAGGCGTCACCTCCTTGGCTCGGTTCTCGATGAGGCCGATCACGAAGCTCGATCGATCGCCGGCGCCGGCGCCGGCGACGCCGCCGCCCCCAACCCCTCCTCCTACTCCGGCAGCGCCCTCCTCCATCTCCTGCGCCGAACCCTGGAAGGATGCAACCACGGCTGCTAGCTGGTGTGTGCGTGCGGACGTGTCTGCGCGTAGCAGCGAGGAGAGCCTTCGGTCGCTTCCGTTTTCTCTACACGGCCTGCGGCGGGGCCTGAGGAAGTGACGAAGAGGGCGAGATTTGTGAGGCTGAGCTCGTGGTCCCGGATTAAGTATTGGTGTTTTTACCGCTGAGCCGGTATATCATCTTGAAATTTACAAAATTATTATAGGCATCTTATTGAAAATTTTAAAATAAATTTAGCAATAAATATGAGCACTATGACTTTACTTTGATGAATTAGGGATACCACAGTCTCTCTAACCATCCAACCACAGATTGGTTTGCGTTCCGGATTAAGTGTTAGGGAATCTGCTACCTGAACAAAGTATTAAGGTTAAGAACAACTCCAATGAGGTGACCCATTTTGTCCGCGGCTGTCATTTGGGTCGGCGCGGACAAAAGAGGCGGCCCAACGCGTTGACCCATACCCAAAATCGCGTCCGCACCGATGAATTTGCGGCCCAAATTTGTGCCCCAAATGCGTCGGCGCGGACGTGGAACGGACGCCTCGCGCGCCTTCTCGCTGTTCGTCGCGTCCCCACTTGGCGGCCGTCCAACTTCGATGGTCAACATTATTTATGACGACCGCCCACCTTGGGCCCACGCGTCAGTGACGGCGGTCGTCTTTTTTTAAGCCGGGCGTGCAGCAGGGCCGTCCTCATCCACTGCCACTCGCCCCCGTCCCAATCTGGCCACCCCTGCCCCCACGCCGGCGACAACCCTAACCACCACCAGCATGAGCTTCTTCTCCGGCATCGCGACAGCGGCAAGGGCAAGGCCCCCGCCCGCCATTCCCCCTCCCTCCTCGCCCTCCCCGCGCCGCCGCGCGCTCCCCGACAGAGGCGACGCATCAATGTGCCGGTGCACCAGTCCGAGTGGCACTGGCAGCACCGCGTGCCTCTGCCGTACCCCGACGCGACGCTGCCTCATGACTGGCATTGGATCCGGAGAGGATCCCAGTGCCGGTGGCGCCGCGGACGGCGAGGGCCCATGCGGAGGAGGTGCGGCGTTGGCGGGCGTTGCTGACGTCGGAGCAGCGCGCCTTACCGCACTACGCCGTCGACTCGCCTTACTAGGCTCGATGGTTCGCCTTCGAGCATGAGGAGGCGAGGCGACACGGCGTCCGCGGCGTCGACCGCAGCCTGCCGCCGCCCCCGCTCGTTGTTCGCGACGAGGACCAGGAGGCCGAGGCCGCCTACTAGGCGGCCATTAAGGAGAGCGAGGAGGAGGAGCGGTGGAGGGAGGCGGATGAGGCGGCTTTCCAGGCTGCCATGGCGGAGGCCATGGCCCTCTCCACGGGAGGCGACTGCGTCGTGCCGCCGGTGACCCCGCCGTCCCCGCCCAAAGCCGAGCCGGAGGAGCCGGTCCCCCTCGAGTGCTACTCCTGGACCGGAATAGTGCGCGAGTGGGTCAGCGCTCCGCCGATCTGGCTCGGGGCGACGGAGAAGCAGGAGGTGGCCTACCTCGACCACTGGCGTCGCGTTCGGCTGGCCGAGGAGCGCCGGGAGGGCGAGCGCTTGCAGATACTCGAGCGCGAGGCTGAAGAGGAGGCAGCGGCGGTGCAGCCCGACATCCCCGCCCTTTGGAACACGTCGCTCCCCTGGATCGGCCCTGCACCGACGTTGATCGACCTCACCGGCCTCGGCGCAGACGCCTAGGGCTTCGTCTAGTTTTTAGTTTTTTATGTTAATTATTATAATGTAGAATTTCGCCGGCCTTCGTGACCGGCTTTTATGTTTAATTAAATGCATGTTAAAAAAATTGACACGCCGACAAAATGGGTCGGGCCAGTGTTGGGCGCTCGCGCCGACCTAAACACGGCGCTGGACGTTTGTGTCCGCCGGGCCGATCCAAACGGATAAAAAACGGACAAAAGCACCGTCTATTTGGGTCGGTCCGTTGGAGTTGTTCTAATCCCTCGACAAATTTGACATTTTGAAACTGGGAGAAGGTTTAAGGGATTATAAGGGCACTTCAATAGGTCAACCCAAACAGATAAGCAATGTGTCCTTTTTTTGTCTTTTTCGATTGTTAGTGTGGGCGGCGGCCGTTCTTTGTACACATTTTTCTGTACAATGCGTTCAATCCGTCGACCCATTTGGTCTGCCTTGGTCGATTTTTTCAACAAACATATTTTTATCATCAAAGGTAGTAGGTAGATAGCAAAATGAAGTTTTTTCTCTTTTGCATAGTCCCATGTGCCATGTCAGCATACAACATTGCGCCAAAATAATCGAATCTCGGTCATGGTTCATGCATCTCAGACATAATTATGCAAAACGAACAAAATAAGATGATCACGCATCTCACTCGAACATTATCGGGTGCTTCTTCTCAAGCCATACCTTTTTTTTTCTTGCGGACATCTTGCTCAAGTCGGCCCCCGCAATCTCCACTTCCTTCGAGATTGGCGCGAGCTCTATCTCCTTGGCTCTTTGTTAGGGCATATCTCTTTAAGTGGTTTTGGTGTTTGATGACAATGCATTTGCGGACTAATCGTATGCGTTGAGCATTTCAGATATTCATTCATTGGCACGAGGCGATTTATTCCCCTCGGAGCTCAAAGTGAAGACAGTGTAGTTCTCTTTCGTTTCGGTTTTGGTGGACTTGAGTCGTAGGAGATACCGTACTATCAAGAGGGGGTTCGTATCGGAAAGGCTAGGGTGTAATCAACATGTAAACATCTCTTCCGCACCCCCAGCTCCCCTCATCCTTGGAGTATACTTGTTATCGTAGAAGTGGCATAAGGGAGGCGCCAACGGTAGTACCGCGGCCCAGAGTGCCAGTACGACTGAAAGCCACAAGCGGTAGTACCGTTGTCTCACAGCGGTAGCACGGCTCCGGTTCCGCGCTAGTACCGCCTCGACTCGAGACCTGCATGTCTCGTGTCGGGCTCAGCAGCAGTAGCAGCGGCAGTAGGAGCGGTAGTACCGCTTTTAAGCGGTAGTACCGCACCTACTACCACCACTGTTTACGTAATCTGTGAGTCACGGGGACTCAACAATCTCACACCCTCGCGGTCAAGACTATTTAAGCTTATAGGTAGGGTAAAGGTATGAGGTGAAGCTGCAACAAGCACTAGCAAATATGGTGGCTAACATACGTAAATGAGAGCGAGAAGAGAAGGCAAAAGCACGGTCGATAAACTATGATCAAGAAGTGATCCTAGAACAACCTACGTTCAAGAATAACTCGAGACCGTGTTCTCTTTCTGGACTCCGCCGAAAAGAGACCATCACGGCCACACACTATGTTGATTCATTTTAATTAAGTTAAGTTTCAGGTTATCTACAACCGGACATTAACAAATTCCCATCTACCATAACCACGGGCACGGCTTTCAAAAGATCAAATCCCTGCAGGGGTGTCCCAACTTAGCCCATCACAAGCTCTCACGGTCAACGAAGGATATTCCATCTCCCAAGACAATCCGATCAGACTCGGAATCCCGGTTACAAGACATCTCGACAATGGTAAAACAAGTCCAACAAAGCCACCCGAATGTGCCGACAAATCCCGATAGGAGATGCACATATCTCGTTCTCAGGGCACACCAAATAAGCAATCCGTACAACTAAAACCAGCCCTCGAGTTTCCCCGAGGTGGCGCTGCAAGGGGCTCTAGTTTGGACCAACACTCAGAGGAGCACTGGCCCGGGGGTTTAAATAAAGATGACCCTCGGCTCCGGAAACCCAAGGGAAAAAGAGGCTAGGTGGCAAATGGTAAAACCAATGTTGGGCATTGCTGGAGGAGTTTTATTCAAGGCGAACTGTCAAGGGGTTCCCATTATAACCCAACCGTGTAAGGAATGCAAAATCAAGGAACATAACACCGGTATGACGGAAACTAGGGCGGCAAGAGTGGAACAAAACACCAGGCATAAGGCCGAGCCTTCCATCCTTTACCAAGTATATAGATGCATTAAAATAGACAAGATATAATAATGATATCCCAACAAAAAAACATGTTCCAACAAGGAACAAACTCCAATCTTCACCTGCAACTAGCAACGCTATAAGAGGGGTTGAGCAAAGTGGTAACATAGCCAAACAACGGTTTGCTAGGACAAGGTGGGTTAGAGGTTTGACATGGCAATATGGGAGGCATGATAAGCAAGTGGTAGGTATCGTAGCATAGGCATAGCAAAAGAGCGAGCATCTAGCAAGCAAAGATAGAAATGATTTCGAGGGTATGGTCATCTTGCCTGCAAAGTTCTCCGAGTTGACATTAACTTGATCCTCGTAAGCGTACTCAACGGGCTCCTCGATCACGTACTCGTCTCCCGGCTCTACCCAAAGCAAGAACACAAGCAAATGGAGACACAATCAACCACGTGCAATGCACAAGCAACATGATGCAAAACATGGCATGACATGCGGGATGTGATATGCGATGCATATGCATGTTTCGGAAAGGAAAGATTGAACCTGGCCTCAACTTGGAAAACCAAGAGTGCCACTGGAAAGATGAGTTGATTTCGGTCGAAATCGATATAAAGATCACCGGAATCGGATGCACGGTTTGCAAATGACAAGCAAAACAAATATGGCACCGATCTACGATTAACAGCACGAGGCCATCTAAATGCATCAAGAACAACAAGCTACTGCACTTTAACATGACAACAAATCACATGGCAGGGATCCACTCAAGATGCTTGACAAAAGATGAACACTGAACTACAGCTAATTCACTCAATAGCAGGTTCAAACAAGCATGTCAAAAGTGCAAAAGACAACAAGTTACAGACTTAGTGAAAATAACATGTCAGGAATTTAACATCAGGAAACAATGTTTAGAGCAAGATAACAACATGCTACAGGAACATATCATGGCAAAGCAAGGCATGACAGGAAGCTACTCAAAGCATACAACAAAAGTCCCTTACTGACCTTAAGCCAAAAGGGATCAGAAAATACAATGGCATCCATGTGAACATAGCAATTATCGTTAAAAGATTCAGACTTAGTAGAAAACTGGAACATGGCAAAACAGATATTGAGTAGGCATGTTTACGAACTCGATGCACTCACCACAAGGCATTGCATGACAAACTAAGCATACACCCAGCAAGTAGACATGGCATAGAAGCTAAACATGGCAAGAACAACCTCATAGCATGCATGGATCAACTACAACAAGCTCGGCAAAAATGCTTAACATGTAAACAATCTGCCAGGAACATTTTATAGCAAAAGTAGAGCTCGATTGAGTCAAGCTAGCGTGCTCCATAATTGCAAACAAAGACATGGATGGATAGAGCACAACAATATCTACAAAACATCCTTACTGATCATGCTCAAAAGAGGCATGGATCACTCTGTAGCAACAAGAATACATGGCATAAAAATATTAACAGGGCAAAGACTTAGAAGATTTCTAAGTCCCTGAAATCAGCAACATCATGAGGGCTACTTTGCATGCTTGTGCTAGTCACCACAGAGATCACAAAAATACATGGCATACACCCCTGTAAAGATGGCATGGCATACTTCAAAACTCATGTAGGGCTCAAGTTCATAGGAGGCACACATCAATCATGGCAAAAATGACAAAAGTCCAAACTCTGCTAAGAATCTGAAACTAATATAAACTAGCACTCTTGCAACAGAATTTAGGACATCAAGATGAGCTCAAATGAACATGGTTCAATGGAATGAAATGAAGTACTCGTCGAGACGAACAATTTGATATGCTACACGCCCGAAACGGAGCCACAGATGCAGAGTTATGGCATGATGAACAATGCATAAAAATACTAGGGTTAGGGCAAAAAGTCAACCCGAGTTTCCAGATCTGGATCCGGATCGGGGTACTGTAGCGGCGCGAAACCCGAGGTTCAACGGAGGTGATCGCCGGAGATGCGCCAGAGGACTTGCAGGAGGGAGAGGGGCGGCTGGCCGGAGCTCGGGACGATGACGGGAAGGGGAGCTGCGTCCACAGCGACGGCGAGCCGCGAGGGGGAGGCGACGGGTGGCGGTGACCGACGAAGAGCGAGGCGGCGGGGTCGCTGGTGTCGGTGGGCGGCGGCGGAGGAGAGGCAAGGAGGCGCGCAGGGGCTCGGCCCGGTTGGCGGCGGGGAGGGCCGGCGCTGGGCCTGGCGGGCCCACGCGGTCGGCGGCGAAGTGGGGCGCCCGCGGGGACATGTGGCGCTATCTGGTTGGCGGCGGCGAGAGCTTCCGGCGCAGCCCGGACGTGTCCGACGCGCGGATGAGGAGCGGGGCTAGGGTTAGGGTGGAATGACCCAAGATTTTCGGGGAAGAGACCTTTTTATAGGTAGGAGGAGCTAGGAGGCTCCAAATTGAGCACGGTTTTCGGCCACGCGATCGTGATCAAACAATCTAGATGATGGAGGGGGTTTAGGTGGGTTTTGAGCCACTTTGGAGGGGTGTTGGGCTGCAACAACCACGAGGCCTTCTCGGCTCCTCGGTTAACCGTTGGAGTATCAAACGAAGTCCAAATGGCACGAAATTTGATAGGCGGTCTACCGGTAGTAAACCAAGGCTGCTTGGCAAGTCTTGGTCCAATCCGAGAACGTTTAATACCCGCACACGAAAAGAGGTAAAAGGGGACACCGGAGGACATAGGAGCGCCGGAATGCAAAACGGACAACGGGGAAAAAGCTCGGATGCATGAGATGAACATGTATGCAAATGCGATGCACATGATGACATGATATGAAATGCATGATAAAGACAAAAGCACACGGAGACAAAAACCCGACAATAAGGAAATAACATAACTTAGTGCCGAAAATGGTAAGAGTTGGAATACAAATATGGCAAGTTACATACGGGGTGTTACAACACTCCACCATTACGAAAGGATCTCGTCCCGAGATCTAGGACTGGAAAAACTCCGGGTACTCAGAACGGAGGTGGTCCTCGCGTTCCCAGGTGGCTTCACGGTCGGAATGATGTGACCACTTGACTTTCAGGAATTTGATAGACTTGTTGCGAGTCTTGCGCTCAGTTTCTTCAAGAATAGCAACGGGATGCTCATGATAAGACATGTCTTCTTAGAGATCAATCTCTTCAAAGTTGATGGTGTGGTCAGGAGTCTTGAAACACTTGCAGAGTTGAGACATGTGAAACACGTCGTGCACATTTGCAAAGTTGGACGGAAGCTCAAGTTGATAGGCGAGATCGCCTCTTTTGCCAATGATCTTGAAAGGACCCATGTATCTAGGGGCAAGCTTCCCTTTGATACCGAAGCGACGAGTACCTTTCGTTGGAGAGACGCGGAGGTAGACATGGTCTCCGATCTCAAAAGCCAAGTCACGATGTTTGCTATCATAGTAACTCTTCTGGCACGATTGCGCGGCTTTGAGATTTTCACGAATGACTTTGCACATTTCTTCAGCCTCTGTGATCAAGTCATTGCCAAGAAGTTGACGTTCACCAATCTTTGATCAATTAAGAGGAGTACGACACTTCCTGCCATAGAGAATCTCGAATGGGGCCTTGCCCGAACTCGCTTGGAAGCTGTTGTTGTAGGAGAACTCGGCATATGGAAGACAATCTTCCCACTTCATACCAAAAGAAATGACACATGCCCTGAGCATATCTTCAAGAATTTGATTGACTCGCTCGACTTGGCCACTGGTTTGAGGATGAAAAGCTGTGCTGAAGCGAATGTTGGTGCCCATGGCCTTCTGAAAAGAATCCCAGAACTTAGAGGTAAAGATGCTACCACAATCTGACGATATCAACTGCGGAATGTCGTGCAGAGAGACAATCCTGGCGGTATATAGCTCTGCCAACTGAGCTGCTGTGATAGATTCTTTGATAGGAAGAAAATGAGCCACTTTGGTGAGCTTGTCGATGACAACAAAGATAGCATCATTGCCACGCTTGGACTTTGGAAATCCAGTCACAAAGTCCATCTCAATATGGTCAAACTTCCATTCTGGAATGGCAAGAGGTTGGAGGAGACCAGCTGGTCATTGGTGTTCTGCTTTCACTCTTCTGCAGACATCACATTCATTCACGAACTGATCAATCTCGCGCTTCATTCGAGTCCACCAATACGACTACTTGAGGTCCTGGTACATCTTTGTACTTCCAGGGTGAATGGAGAGGAGTGAATTGTGAGCCTCGTTCATAATGACTTTATGAAGGTCACCTTTAGGAACAACAATGCGATCCTCGAAGAACAGAGTATCCTTGTCATCAAGACGGTAGCAGTTGTACTTGGGTTGACTCTTGGCAATCCCAATCTTCACCTTCTTCACCATAGCATCAAGAAGTTGAGCCTCGCGAATCTGATCTTCCAAAGTAGGAGAGACTTGGAGGTTGGCAAGGAATCCTTGAGGAACAACTTGGAGATTTAGTTTGCGGAAGGCTTCACAAAGCTCTGGTTGGTAAGGCTTGAGAATCAAACTGTTGCAGTAAGCCTTCCTGCTTAATGCGTCAGCAATTACATTGGCCTTGCCTGGAGTATATTCAATACTCGGATTATACTCTTGAATCATTTCGACCTAACGAGTCTGCCTGAGGTTGAGGTTGGGCTGAGTGAAGATGTACTTGAGACTCTTGTGATCAGTGAAGATGTCCACTTTTCTTCCCAACAAGAGATGTCTCCATGTTAAAAGAGCATGGACGACTGCCGCCAACTCGAGGTCGTGAGTGGGGTAGTTTTTTTCATTGGGCTTCAATTGGCGAGAGGTATAGGCCACAACTTTCTTCTCTTGCATCAACATTGCACCAAGACCTTGAAGGGAAGCATCACAGAAGACCTCGAACGGTTTGGATTCATCAGGAGGAGTCAGAACTGGAGCAGTGACTAACTTCTCTTTTAGGGTGTTGAAAGTGATGTCACATTCAGGCGACCAAACATACTTCACATGCTTCTGGAGAAGGTTGGAAAGAGGCTTCACAATCTTAGAGAAGTTCTCAACGAACCTTCGACAATAGCTTGCGAGCCCAAGGAAGCTGCGG
Organism: Triticum urartu; assembly: GCF_056163025.1. Classification (NCBI taxonomy): domain Eukaryota; kingdom Viridiplantae; phylum Streptophyta; class Magnoliopsida; order Poales; family Poaceae; genus Triticum; species Triticum urartu. The sequence goes on from NC_141874.1 coordinate 134,468,897, forward strand.
AGTTGCTTCACATTCTGAGGTGGTTCCCAATTCACAATTGCAGACACCTTCTCAGGATTAACAGCTATGCCCTTGGCGGAGATGATATGCCCAAGGTAGAGAACCTCATTGAGCCAAAACTCGCACTTTGAAAACTCCGCATAGAACTGATGTTCTCTGAGTTTATCCAGCACCAACCTTAAGTTCTTGGCATGATCCTCCTTGTTCTTGGAAAAGACCAAAATGTCATCGAGGTAGACCAAGACGAAGTCATCTGTGTAGGCGTTGAAGATGAAGTTCATCATGCGGGAGAATGTTGGAGGAGCATTGACAAGGCCGAAAGACATGACAGTGTATTCATATGAACCATAGCTTGTTCTAAATGTTGTCTTGGGGATATCTTCTTCACGAATGCGAATCTGATGATAGCCCATATGGAGATCAAGCTTGGAGAATACTTGAGCACCTTTGAGTTGTTCGAAAAGCTCATTGATGTTGGGAAGTGGGTACTTGTTCTTTATGGTCTTCTTGTTCAATGGACGGTAGTCAACACAAAGTCGGTCTGTTCCATCCTTCTTCTTGACAAAAAGAACACCACAACCCCATGGAGAAGAACTTGGTCGGATGAGACCCATTCACTCTTGAATATCGAGTTGTTTCTTTAGCTCCTTCAACTCTTCAGGTCCAAGCTTGTAAGGACGTTTGCAAACAGGTTCCGTGCCAGGCTCAAGATCGATGACGAATTCAACTGGCCGGTGCGGAGGCATTCCTGGAAGCTCTTCTGGAAAGCCGTCTTGATATTCGCAAACGACTGGAATTTGAGAGATGGCATCCAGCTCGCCCTTCTCGTTGAGAGAAAACAGTCGAATGGTATCATCACGAGCGGCAAAGACGATTACATCCTCAGATGAATGTGCAATTGAATCTGCCTGGCAGCACAATCAAGCTGAGCCTTGTGCTTAGAAAGCCAGTCCATTCCGAGAATAAGATCGATATCCGAGTCACCAAGGACATTAGGAGAAGACAAGAACTTATAGTCGCCCAACGTGATAGAGACATCGGGAACGAAAACTCAAGAAGTCATTTGTCGGGCCGGAGAAACAATAGCCAAAGGTCTCGGCAAAACTTGAGTAACCAAATCATGCTTAGATGCAAAAGGTCTCAAGATGAAACAATGCGATGCACCAGTGTCAAAAAGAACTTTTGCAGGAATATCATTAACAGGAAGGTTACCCATAATCACATCTGACGAGTCCTCTGCCTGAGCTGCATTCACCATGTTGACCTTTGCAAACTTGGGATTAGGCTTGACCACTGTGGTACTAGCAGATCTCACGGGAGGAGGAGGAAGACGCCTCTGATTGAAGCATTTGTTGGCATAGTGACCCTTCTGCTGACACTTGTTGCACGTGACCTCTGAAGGCGGACGGTGATACGGAGCACTTGATCTTGGAGCTTGAGACGAAGTCTTGTTCTGAAAGCCTGGGTTGGGTGGGTGGGAAGATCCATTGCCACCTTTGCTCTTCTGCTGATAAGGCTGACGGAACGGAGGAGGAGGAGGCAACCAATACTTTTGCTGCTTAGTTGCCACTTGAGTTGAGGAAGAAGGAGTTACCTCCCTGACTTGCTTCTTGGAAGCATCGCACTTGAGTTGAGAAGTCTCTTGTTTCAGTGCCATGTTGTAGAACTCATCGTACTTCCGCGGCTCAAAAAACACGAGAGCTAGTTGGAGATCTTCTCTCAGGCCACCTCTGAACTGATAAATCATGCTCTTCTCGTCAGGGACGTCTTGCTTAGCGAAACGAGCGAGCTTCTAGAACATGATGTTATACCGGTAAACAGACAAGCTGCCTTGCTTCAGGTTGCAGAACTCCTCATGCTTGCTCTCAACAACACTCTAAGGAATGTGGTGAGCTTTGGAGTCTTGACGGAATTCATCCAGGTAATCACACGACCTCCTTTGGAATCTTTGTATTGCTGATACCACTCTGCAGCTTGGTCTTTGAGTTGGAACGAGGCAAACTTGACACAGTCCTCAGGCCTGACGTTGCTGCACTCGAAATGCTTGCAGATATCCACGAGCCAATCATTAGCATCTGTTGCCTCGACACAGTTACTGAAGGTCTTTGGCTGGTTAGCGAGGAACTGGTTGAGTGTAGCAAACTGATTCTGATTGTTGCCATGGCCTTGATTCCCTTGGTTGCGCTCTTGCAAGAGTTGCATGATCAGTTGCGTGTTTGCATTGGTGTGACACCCCCAAAATTTCAACCTTGTTTTATTAATTAAAATTTTGCCAGGAAACTTAAACTTTTATTTTCTGGATTTTCTTTTGATTTCAGAGCCATTCTTTTCCTTATTATTATGGAGTTTTTTTACCCCAAGTGAAAACTTTCCAAATATATTATTGGACTTGTTTGCCCCTTCCAAGAAAAACATTCCCATTATCAGTGGATTTATTTGCATAACTATTTCTCTTTGAGCTTTATTCCTTAAAGTGGTTTTTCATTAGTTTTGGAGCTCTTTTTGAACTACAACCATTTGATAAATTTATCTAAAATTCCAACCAAAATTTGGAGATGTCATGTGATGTTTTTAAATCACTTTTATGCAAAAATATATTTCATTCATTGGATATTTTGACCTCTTCCCTTTTTTTCAAATCTGGTCCAGTGGGCAATTTTGCACTGCAACCTATTTAAATATTTCTTTAAAACTCCCACCAAAATTATGGGATGTTAATAGGAGTATTTTATTCAACTTTATGCAAAAACCCAGTTATATCCTTTGAAAAATTTGAGTGATTCAACCTCATTTCCATTCTGGTCCAACTTGATGATTTGTACTGCAACCATATTTTAACTTGCTCCTTTACCCATGATTCTTTTTCCTGCTTAAAGACCACCCTACAAAACCCTTATGTCCAGGAGAGTGGACCCATTGGAGGATTTTAAGTGCATGCAATGAGGCATTTTTCTTTCTGTCCAAAACAGAAGATTTGCAAAACTTGCACTAGCAAGTTTCTGGTTTTGCCCAAATGACCTTACCATCATCACCTACATCTAGAGAGACCCCGATCTGGAGATTTTGGCCACTCCAAGAGTTGCCTAGATGCCCTTGACATTCTGTCAAACACCTTGAGTGCATGGACAGTTTTGGCATGATTTTAGTTTTGCACTGTGATCTTGCCCCTCTGGACATACTGGCATGTCCACTAAGCTCCTAACTGCCTCCAACCTAGACCTGCTAATCCCCAGCCCCACCCAAGCCACCTAGCCTGCCTTGGCATTTCGCCCAACGCTTGGCGTGCACGCTCTGGGCGCGCACAGAGCGCACGTTTTGCACACGCGCACACCGAGCCGCCGCGTCCCACTGCTGCCACCCCCGCGCTCGTTCTGGCCTCTCCCCTCTCCCAGCCGTCGCGCCCGACCTCTCCCTCACTGCAGAGCCGCCTGGCCCCCACCCCTGACTCCTCGCAGTGCCGCCGCAGCGAGCCTTTTTGGCAGCACACAGGCGTCGGCAACCGCCCCTGCCCAGGTCGGCACCGCCCAAACCACCGCAGCGCACCAGCTCGCCTCCTTGGACAGTGGAGAGTTTGTCGTTAGCCCCTGAAGCCAGCCGGCTATCACCACATTGCCTCCAGCGATAGTAGTAAGCGCACCGTCGAGCTTATCCACGGCTACCGTCGGGAACCGACGCTGCCCTGCTATAAATAGCGCCCCGGCCTCCCTTGCACTCGTCAATAGCCTCAAGTCAACCGTAGCCAGCTCCCCTCGCAGCAGTCTGACCGGAGGAGGTCGTCATCCTCGTCTCCGGCAAGCGCAGCCGCCGCCGCACTTCAGTTGGTTACTTCGCAGCCAGAGCCCCTCCGACCCCATACTCGCCGCCTCTAGTCTTTCCTTGACCCAGCGGAGCCGTCTCATCCCTTAATTCTGATCGAGAGCCACCGTAGACCGAATCCCCAAACCAACCCGAAACCTCCGTCCGCCTCGGAGCTCGTCGCTGGTGACCCTGTCCACCACTCCGGCAGTCGTGACCATCAAGAGGACTGCTAGCTCATGGGGAACCTATCCCCGTGCCTAGTACCCCGCGGGGAGTAGCCTTCCGCCGACTGGCATCGCCGGAGCTCGCCTCTGCTCCCTGGCCAGGAAAGCGGGAGGGAGGGGGATGAACCTCACAGCACGGGCCCCCCTGTCTACGACCCTACGCTGTCGCGTGCCGTCTTAAGTGAAGGCGTACTCTGCTAGGTGCGTTTTCTCTGTTTCGAAGGCGTATTCTGTATGAACCGTTTTCTTTTCTGTTTTATTTTAAAAACAGATTTTGACTGAAACTTTGACTGGCTATATCTTTTTAAATAAAACTCCAAATGAATTGATTCTTTTTCCTACCTCTCTCAAATTCCACCTAGTTTATTTTAAGATTTATTTCAAAAATAATTAGGACAACTTTTGGTACTATTTTTAAAGCATGTGTTATTTGAATATTTCTTTTAAATAGGATTTTTGGAGAAGGAGAAGAAAACTTTCAAAAGTCTTGGAATGCACCCTGCCTCTCCAAAACTTGAAGGCAAGCATTCTGAACCCTGGCATAATATTGTCTTGCGTTGTTGATACGGTTGCAACCCCATCTTGTCCCGGAGATTTCGTTATTCTATGCGATGATACGATCATAATGCATATTGATGATTTCATGCTGTTGGCATTTGATATGTTTGTGATAGAAATCCCCCTCATATGCCTCTCATGCCTACCGAGAAGGATCCGGGAAAGCCTCTGTCTTGGGTATACACGAGCTTGTCCCTCGTCGAGACGATTATGACCGGTGGGGCATGGGGAGGTATGATGAGTGGTGGTTCTGTCTGATGGATGTGAAATATAATTCTTGAGCTAACCATGCAGGAATGCTTAAACCTCCTGAGTCGGCCGTAGATCGAGTCTTGTTCCAGTAACCCCCATACTTGTTTCGTGCTGCCACTTGTCCCTGTCGTAGGTAGGGTACGGTTCAGTAAGTTGTCAACCCCTGTCCTAGCACACACCGTACAGAGAAGCCATGGTGGAAGATACCGACTGCATCCGGTAGGCATGCCACCTGGTCCGGGGGCATGGGTGTTTCCGGTTGGGACCAAGAGGGGGGCACCCCTTAGAGCGCGCGATATAAGTTTGATCCCATGCTAAGCGAGGTTGTAGCCTCCCCACTCAGAGTTTTGCTTAACGGGTGTCGTGGGTGATTCCAGACACGAGTAAAGTTAAGCTGGTGTGTGCGAGTCAGGCGTGTTTTCGGCTAAAAGACCGTAGACGGAATTAGTTCCGATGGACTAAAGGAATCCGTTACTCGTGGGTAAAGAGTACACCCTCTGCAGAGATATATCTATTTGAATAGCCGTGTCCATGGTTAAGGACTACAGTCTGGGATGGGTCAAGTGTCGGTCTTAGTGTCGGTCTTCAGAGGAAAACTACTAAACCAGAACATTGATTATGACCTGTGACATATGATGATTATGATTATTATTATTGTGGACTAATCAATTGTATTATTTGAAATTAATGAGTATCCCTGGGACGGTTCCACCTCCTGGATATTCACTGTGATTATTTTTATATATAAGCCCTTTATGTGGTGTCGCTCAGACGCTCGACTGTGGCATGCTTGTCATTTCATTTACTTATAAGCCCTATATGTGGTGTCACACAGACGCCCGACTGTGGCATGCTTGTTATTCCTTTTATATACAAGCCCTTTATGTGGTGTCGCTCAGATGCCCGACTGAGGCATGCTTCATATTATTATCCTTTCGAGGCGTCACTTTAGACACCCGATCGGTGCTTTCCATTTCTAATCCCTGATTGTTTACTCATGTTTTATTTGAATGATCTGCTTGCGTGCATCATGAACCTTATTTCATAACTGACGAAGTGATCATAGAATATTTCAAAACATGATTATCAGTGGCTATATTATACCTGTGTTCTTAATGTTTGCGAGTACATTCAAAGTACTCACTGGCTTGTCCCTGGCTATTGTCTTGGCCAGATTTCTTGCGTGGAGAGGAGCGTTGTGATGACAGCCCCAGAACCTACGCAATGGTGATAGTAGCCTCGTGAACATAGGAGTTATCCTGGTCAGCTGTTCCTGTGGGAAATGGAGTCCCATAGACGCTGATGATCCGCAAACCGCTTCCGCCATCAACCACTAGAAACAAATTGTTGTACCCATAAGCCAGAATGGTCTTGTACTACATATTATGTACCTTGCTTGGAATTTCTGTATCAAGTTGGTGCCTCATCAGCTAACAGTAATCCTGGGGCTGGTGAGCACAAGGGCCATTTTCTGGGAAATTTATATCCCGAAAATCCGGTCCTGACAATTGGTAGCGGCCATCACAGCTTGCCATGCCTCCGGAGGTGGAGGTGGTGGTGGCGGTTCAGGATTCTAACGCGTTGGAGGAGCCATCCTGAAGAGGGTGACATCCGTTAGCATCTTGACAGACATATATTCAAGCTGAATCAAATGGATCGAAATTGCAACATATAGTCTTAACATCCGAACAAAATGAATGAATGAAATCCAATTGAAATGGTCACACTTCCTGTCGGGTGGTAGGTGCGACATATGCCAACGGGTGGCTTATCATTGTGGGAGCCAGTGAGACGTCGCCGGTGCCTGGAAACGGGATGAGGCAAAGACATGCACGCCGGCGAATCTTACCCAGCTTCGGGGCTCTCCGTGGAGATAACACCCCTACTGCTGCTCTGCGGGGTCTCCGCATGATCACTAGATGGACAAGTAGCTACACAATGCTCCTTGAGCTGTTCGGTGGGAGGAGGAAGAAGGCCACGGCTAGCTTGCTTCTTCTGCTTGCGTGGTGTCTAAAACTAGCTGGGGGTCGAACCCTTTGCATGGGTGCCCCGGGGGGTTTATATAGGCCTACCCCCCGGGGGTACAATGGTAATCCAACTGGGCGCGGGGCCCAGCCGTCTGTGACTGCACTCGCCGGCTTCTGTGCCGACTGCTGGGGCCCGCCGGTTGGTGGGTCCCGCCGGCTGCCAACTCCTTGGCGACAGACAGGCCCCACTGCCAAGGGTCTTGTCGGTGGCTAGTTACTGTTGCCTCAACCTGATGACGAGGGCTTCGTCGAGGTAAGCATGGCTACAGTGCCGCCGTCCTGCGGGCGATCACTGTAGGCTTACCGCGTCTTGTCTCCCTAATGGGGCGTCTTCTTCGAGGGGGGAAGCGAGCCGGCTGCGGGGAGCTGGCCCCGTCTCGGGCCGACTGGGGGAGGCCCGGCCGCCTTCGGGTGTCTCTCTGCCCGAAGGGGCCCACCGCCCGTGGGCCGCGCTGGCGGCCCGTCGTGGGTGACATCAGGGTCAACATGGCAACAGTGCCGTGCCGGACGGGTCATGGCCACTCCATACGGCGCACTGTGCCAGGTGTGCTCCGTGATTCGGGGGTGGCAGGCTTTACTGTAGCCACGCCCCGTCTCATCGCCGTTAGGTGGATGCAAACTTTGAGGGTACGGTCTCGACCGCTTTATGGGAGACGGCTTCTTGGAGTCGGCCTCCTCGCGGCCGGCTTCTTGGAGTCGGCCTCCCATGGCTTTCTTTATGAGGGCTAAAGTCGGGCCGCCTTCCGAAAGCCGGCCTGGGTGACAGCCAGCAAGGGGAAGGCGGCCCCATGTCTTGGATTCTTGAGGGCCGGGCGGGCTCGTAATTTTTTCAGAAGGGCCAGGGGAAGCCGGCTAGGCTACCCATGGCTATTTACTCCGACAGTAGTCCCCGAAGCTGATCGAGCTTCGAGGCAGACAAAGGGACGAGAAGCTTGGTCAGCTTCCTATCCTGAAGAGCTGGCTTTGCTGATGTATGCCGATTTCGGGGAGCCCTGCGTCTTGCAGGCGGGAAAGTGGTCGACCCGCGTGCTGACCGCGGGCCCTCCCGCGGGACACGTGGCAGCGAGACCCTGCCGTCGCACGCGCGCGACGGGACGCCGCCGCAGGCCCGGGCCCGCCACTCCTAGGCCTCGGCCCGAACGCTGATCTTCTGCGGCCCAGGTGGACCGCTCGCCTTCCCGTGGCGATTTTATTTCGCCGTTAGGGCGCAATAAATGCGGGATGTGGGGGAATGGGCACGATCGATCCCCACGTTTCCCCACGCCGCGCCTCCTCGGCTCCGCCACGCGAGCCTATAAATAGGAGGAGGAGGGGGAGAGACAGAGGTTCACACGCTCTCTCTTGCCCCGCCCCTTCTCGTTCTCCTTTCTTCCTCTCGTTGCCGCCGCAGCTTCCCGTCTCAGCGCCGCCGCGCCGCCACATCGTCTTCCTCCCATGGCGCTGTCGAGCTCATGGGACGGCTCCAACGTCCATGAGGACCATGTTGCGTTCCTCCGCCAGACTTGGCGCCTGCCCGACGCCAACCTCATGCAGGTCCGCCTGGCGCCAGAGACGGAGATCTCGCCGGCACCGGAGGAGGGCGAGCGGGTCGTCTTCCGCTCGCACTTCCTACGCGGCTTCGGCCTTCCGGCGAGCGGGTTCCTGCGCTCCTTCCTCGAATTCTACAACCTTCAGCCACATCACCTCACGCCCAATGCAGTGATGCTGCTGTCGGCCTTCGTCTCTCTCTGCGAAGGTTTCTTGGGGCTGCTCCCCATGCTGGAGCTCTGGGGGGAATTCTTCCAGAGCAAACTCGGCACCGTCGTCGCAGGCGTGCCCGCCCCCTGCGGGGCCTTCATCTCCATGAGGAGGTCGGGTGAGAACAATCTGTTCCCGCCCATCCCCCTGATCCAGTCGGTGAAGATCTGGCAGAAGTCGTACTTCTACGTGAAGAACGTCGCCGAGCAAGGAGACCACGTCAACCTGCCGGCTTACGTAGCCGGCCTGCCGGCTGGGAGGCAGCCCTCATGGAGTTTCCAGTCCAGGTCATTGTCTTAGGCCGGGAACGCTGCCGTCTCCCGGCTTCGGGTGATGATCCAGTCGGAAGGCCTGAGCGGGGCCTACTTGGTGGCCGCCTTCGTGGAGCGCCGGATATCTCCTCTCCAAAGCCGGCCCCACATGATGTGTCAGATGAGCAGCCGCTTCGACCCAAGCCGACTGAGCACCAGGGAGATGCCTCATGCAGAGGTGTCATATATGGTAAATTATATCTCCAATTGCAAGCTCGCCCAGGACTGGCGATACGGCAAGGCGCCGTATTCTCGCGCCAACCCTCCGCCCGTGGTAAGCTTTCTTCTCTTTCTTCTTTTCGTTGGTAGCCGGCTTTATGATGGCCGACTTTTGATCGGTCGGTTCTTCTTAGCAGAACCCTCTTCTCCCGCCGATGACCGGGGCAGCAGGGATAGAACGCCAGTACGCCCCCGACCGCACGGTGGACGACGTCGACGACCCGGACTTGGGGGCGGCCGCCATGGAAGACGCCGTCGTGGGGGACGACGCCGAGCCCGGGGGCACAAGGCTCACCGCCAGCTTCGAGGACTGGCCGAATGATTTCGAAGCCGAAGTCGCCCCGCGTCGCCAGCCGGCGGCTGACCATCAGGGCGCGGGCTCGTCCACCGCGCCGGCTGCCGGCGGCGGCGCCCAGAAGCGTCGGGCCGTGTCAGGCCTCTTCGGCAGTCGGCCGAAGAAGTCCAAAGCCTCCACCGCGGCGACCAAACGAGATGAGGCAGCCGCGAAAGCGGCCCGCTTCCGCAAGGCGGTGAAGCAGCCTCAGGCGGTCTCAGCGTAAGTCGTCGAATGCTTGGACATATTTTGCTTTTCATCGTTCTCTCTTGCTCAAACATTCTTCCTAACCTTTTCCCGCTTGCTGGACAGGGCGCCGCTTTCCCTTGAGCGGGGTCCGGGCGCCTCCGTAGT